>NC_055687.1:30719065-31048787 GCF_017639745.1 Melanotaenia boesemani
CTGCATCGTACAGTGTCTGTAGTCAGGATCTGCCACAGTCTGTTTGGAGAGAATCCGTTCCAAGTTGTTCTCGAGTCCAGAGGGAAGGAGGAAACGCAGCAGGGAAGAGGAGGGGTGTTTGCTGAACAAGTTGCTTCACATTCATTAAAGCTAATCACAGTTAATTAACTGGGTGGAGCAGGCTGCCAGTTGTAGGGCACTGGGCTCAGCAACCAGGCAGGAGGAAGCCCAGCATAAAGCAGGTGGGCTCCCCTTTGATTTTCTATTTTTAGTCTCATAAAAAATACATGAAGAAAACTAGTTTGCTTTCTTTACTGGCTCTGAATATTTTCTCCTGATTTTTAGCTCACTGACAGCTAGTTCCTTCTTTACCATCACTGTTAAATTAGGGAGGTTTAAAGAAATTTAAACTAACCTAAATTTGCAATTAAGCTACAATTGCAACAGCAAAAAAGTTAATGATGAAGAACTTTTAACATTGTATATAGTGAATAAGAAGGACCCCATCGAGGAGGCTAGGACTCCATCAGATTTTCCCCCACTGCTTATACTTGATTTTAAATCCCACATTTATGAACCAGCAAGTAAATCTGAGGAGTGTGACGCATTAAAAGTGTTGTCAGGGTATCATTTACCAGAGATTTGATGGGATCATAAAAAAGTTTGCAATCACATCAGATAGTGAGGTGTGTAATGATGGAGAAATGCATGAACAACCACTCTTCTAAACAAAAGTTTGCTAACTGATATGAGAATACATCTCCAAACATGACGCCCCTCTTGCAGAGTTCACGCCATCTGTGTTTAGCTGTTCATGCTGATTTGCTTATGATGGGACCGATTTTTGTACTTGAGTTTAACTTGAGTCATAGGTTAACAACAACAAATAAAACTAAAATTCGCATTCATAAATAATGTATTTTAAAAAAAAAAGGGGGGGGGGGGGGGGGGGGGGGGGGGGAGTGCAGAAAACGGCTGCTCCAGTTTTCCCGTCTGTCTCTCTTGTTGTTTTGGATTTTTACAGGCTGTGAAAGCACAAAAGGCCTCCTTCATCAAGCCTGACATTCCCCTGGACTCTGCCAGATGTTTTATTAGAAATGAAAAAGCTAGTGTGAAACATACAAGTCCTGCCCTGCCAAATGTCAAACCGCTCCATGGCAGCCAGTTGGTGGGTTCGTAATGTTGGGATTACACGGGTGGCTGAGTTAGTGATGCTGCACGTCGCACAGAGACGGTGGAGACGTGAAACATCACGCGAGTCGACTTGTGTGGTTTTGCTTTGGTTACTGAAGTTGTTTGCAGGTCACTTTTATCTGAAGTTCTTCAGTATCCAAATGCCACATCAGGGGGTTTGCCCCATTTAGAGTGTTTTGGCCAGCTTTCCTCTGCTTTGTCTCCACGGGAAGAGGTCAGAAGTTAATATAGAGACACGAGTCGTGGCTTGTTTTGTACCTCAGCCAAACTGCCTGAGTACTGGCCCGCTCTGCTGAGCTGGAATGAGTCATTTTGGCTTATGTTATGCAATTTATAGATAAAAAGGATTTTTTTTTAAGCCCTAAAATTACAATTTTACTTGTAGTGTACAAAGTCATCCGCCTTCTTGATATTGTGGCAGAGCACAATGAAGCAGCTGTGTAAATAAAAGGTTGGAGGAGGTTATTTGAGCAAAATAAAAAAATTTGACTATAATTTAGGTAAAATCCTCCAGCCAAGCTCCTGAGTCAAGTCAGCTGGGATTCAGAGGGATATGATCACGACACCTCCACAGCAAACTGACTGAAAGCTCCTTTGAGTCTCACAGATCCTGATTCTGTTAGAAAAAGGACACAACGATTTCTGTCAAATCAGCTATCTTCTTATTCAAATTTAGTTTTGGCTCACTGACACATTTAACACCACAGCATTTATTGTTTAAAAAAAAGGTCATTCATTTCTATTAGTTTCCTTCTAATATCCACTAAGTATACAAAATTCTGCCCTTCATTTGTTTCTCTTACTGAATATGCCAAAAATACACAGTAAATTTTGAACTTTTACTGTGGATTTAAAAAATTAAAACACACACATCTGTGCAGGATGTTAAATGAACAGGCTAATAAAAATAAAATAAAAACAAAAGAAAATCTTAAAATTTATACTAATCCAAATGTTTGACACATTCAAGTGGAAAATTATATCCGTTGACACTGAAAATGTCTTTACCAAAAATTCTTACCAAGCACACCGATGTCTTGGTTAGTAGCGCCATTCTGTTGCAGCTTGTTCTGCAATTCAGACCGAAGGGTTGCTGTCATACCGACGCATCTGTTACAGATTACATCACAATTTTATTGTTCTCTACAGGCTTCAGGCAGAATACAAAGGTTTAGTCTGCAGGCGCATGCCTGCATCTTGAAAACAAAACATGTTAGAGCCATGTGGATATGTACTATGCAAACAAAACAGTTATGGGCTTGTCGATCAGAAAATTATGGCCTCTATTTTTGACTACACTCACCTAAAGGAATCAACCTGTGAACAAGTTGGCTTTGGTGTCTGATATCTGAGCCCTAACTATTTTTGACCTATAATGTTTGTTCAAATTTTTCTTTTTCTTTCTCTTTTTGTTTTTTTGTTTGTTTTTTTTTATTGCAGGAAGAGTGTTTCCTTAACCTAGAGGCTCCCATCAGTAGGGTCTGTGGTTACGACACCCCCTTCCCTCACATCTTTGAGCCCTTCTACATCCCAGACAAGTGGAAGTGCTTTGATGCAATCAGGAGGATGATCAACTACTGAGCACCTGTAAGGTAGAAAAGCTCTGATGGCTTCTTGGAAAGCAAATTTATTATAGAGCATCATATTAATTTATTTATTTATACTTTTAAGCCAGCCAACAACACTATAGTATATATTTATTGTAGGAGAAGGTTTTAAAGGGTTTCCACCATGACCTGCCATCAGTCACAATGAGACTTTTTACATGTTATGCTTAACTGGAAATATACATTTCAAATTGGTCAGATAAGTACAGCTAAAAGGTTCAACTGGCTCTTAATGTCCAAATTTAGCTTACTCAGAGGGCTATTATGGTGTCTAAGGTTAGCGTTAGGCAATATACAAAACTGGGATCATGTTTCTGGTTTGCCTGTTAGTCATTATTTGAATTGGCATATTTGAATATGTAATAACAGTTTTAGGAAACCTTAACTCAGCACCAGCAGCTCTAAAACACCATCAAATAATTAATTTAAAAAGTCAAATGTAATTGCAAACTAAAAAAAAAATAACAGCTTCTGACTGTTTAAAGGGGCATTTCAGGAGTTAAACATTTTTCTTGTGTGAAATTAATTGACTTTAGATGAAAAGAGTTGCACTGTCTCAGCTTTTTAGATCTTTTTAAAAGTTACAAAAAGAAAATGGAACTGACTTGATGCAGCAGTGCAACATGTTTTCAGACACGTCAGTATGTACGGCTTGTTTTTTTTTTTAAACCTCTTTAAATTCCCTGCAATATACAGAAAGGTCAGTTCATTCTAGTTAATGAAATATTATGATAATGTCAAACTTCACATGAAGAGTGACCTTATTCTTATACTTATCATGAGTGAAGTCAGTGAAGCTTCATCAAACCTGTTGAAATCATAAAACGCTAACAAATATTTCTAATCTGCAGACAGTTTAGTTCTCTTAAGTAGTTGCTTTACTGAAATGTTACTTCTTTCTTTTTCTTGGATTTGACTGTAAACCTAAATGAAAGCCACTTGTTTAACACTTGGAAGATGCTTAAAGTTCTGCTTTAGAAATGGTATTTACATTAGAAGATTTGCACAGATGCCGGTTTTTAATCTTTACATGTTTTCATGCTGTTTTGTTGATTTGGAAGACATATAAAGAGTGAAGCAAGCAGTCAACCCCATGTGTGAGCATTTACACCTCAAAACAGCAGAAACAGTCCCAGAGAAAAAGTCCCAAAATTGTGGATTTAAATTCTTAAGATTTAATTTTTAATAAAATAAAGACCTCCAACAGTCTTTTATGTGTAATTTGCAGAGTTCATTCATGTTTCAGGCTCATCTTGTTTGAAACGAATGTGTAAATCTAACTAGCTGGTCTTGTAGGACAGTGTTCATACACTGATGAACTAAGTTATTGTTGATATCCCTCAGATGCTTTGCAGACTGGCTTAAAAATGCACAATTAATTTAGTCTTAACAAAGGCACATTACTGCCTTGAAACTCTTCAAACAGTGTTTACATGCGCCACTGATTGCAGTGCCTTTAGAGCAGTCAGGGATGTTTGTAAGTACTCTTCATACAGTATGTGGCCACCCTGATGCCAGTGTGGAGAAATTCTGCAGCATCTGTTTCAGGTGCTTTCACACCTGCATTTAGACCTACTGGCTTGTAATCAGACCACCCAGTACTGATTTTAGTGATGAGTGTTAACAGGGTGTGCACGTCATGGATATGCCTACAGAGTTCTGTAAACTGATACTGAGTATCTGATAGTGTGCGCAAGATTTGTGTTTTATTATTTGCAGGAGTAAAGATTACTGCTCTGCCATGGGACAGTCAGTGGGCCAGACTGTTTCATAATTCCTCTTTAATTGTCACTGTCATTTTGAGTTATGGCGTTTAACACATTGGCTCAGAAAAGAAAATGAGGCATTTATTAGATACTTGATTGAATCCAACACATGTCTGCTCTCATTGAGACTGTTCACCATCTCAATCCAGCTCTGCTTTTCCCCCTCATCTGCCATTCACTGTGGATTGCCAAGTTATTCACTTATTGAACCATTTCTCCTTTTTCAGAGCCAACTTCTGGTATAACCCCGAACTCTACTCTCTCCATCTTTCCTCTTCATTCATCCAGCCAGTGGAGAGGAGCCAGGAAAAGACACTTTGTTCACCATCCAATCACATAGCAGTATCCAGATGGCCTCCATGTCCCTCTGCATCCTCAATCTGAAAGACTGTTACCATATCTCCAGCTTAAAGAGCCTTGTTCTCTTGCAAGGAAGACACTACTTGATGGGCCCTATCAGCTCAACTTCAGCTGTTCACATGGAATTTTCTCCTCGTGGACGTCGGATCTGGTGGGGAAAACAGAATATGGTTGAATTTGTGACTCATTTTATCTGTGCTGTTACTTTTGGTTGAATGTGTCCACCCCTGCTCAAATCTTTAGTTAGACATGAAATTAATTGTACTGTACTAATATAAAGAATCTGTGGTTTTTATGGAAAATAAAATAAAGCAATCACAGTTATTTTGCATTTGCATTTTTTCTGATTTTTCCTTAGATTTTTTAAGGAAACAATGAAAGTTCACACTGACTATGAGATCATCATGTAAATAGAAATACTTTATTAATCCCTTCGGAGCTATTCATCCTGTCAGTGTTATTGGTCCTTGTTGGGACTTATAAATGCATGTCTTATCATTTCAGATACCATTTTAGAACAACTGTTCCCATTTACTATGAGAAATCCTGAATCCTGGCAAAACTGTTGCCCAGAAGTTGGGAGTTTTTTTTTCTTGCTTCTATCAGCAGATGCCGTCCAGAAACAATGGCTGAGTTAAATGTCATAAAGTCAAAAAAGTCATAAGAAAACCAGTCACACCTTAAAAAATGTTATATGATTGTAAAATGTGTTCTGCTTATTCAGCGGAAGTTTGGGTCCGATTATGTTAAAATAACCATTTTTGGTCACGATTGAGTCTATTTTTAATGGTACTGTTAGCCATATGTTAATGATGTGCCTGGTTTATAGATCGATCTAATCAATAAAGGATCAAGTTCTTCAGGACTGCGTGAGTTTAAAAAACCACCTCCCCCAGGAATCAACTTAAACATGCTTTTCATGTTACAAAACATAAAATCACTGATCAGTGCGATCAAATCAGCAACTAAAAATGTTTAAAGCACCACCTCAGAGGTGAAGGCTAACAGCTGCTTTGTTTCCATAAACTTCAGAGGAACCACTCCTGACGACTTGCTGAGTGGGGCTTTTTTTTTGTTGCAAGCTTTAAGGAACCAAGGAAGGAATAGGAACGAGGAAGCTAGAGGAGAAATTAGCTAGCTCCACTTTATTCTTATAGCACTTTAAAAACGACACATTTGACCAAAGTGCTTTACACAAACATAAAAACAATAATACATTAAAAGCAAATCAAGTAAGTAATAAGAAGAAAATAGTAAAAGCCAACACCTCAAACTGCTTTAAAGCCAAAGAGAAAAAAATTGTTTCAAGAGATGACTTAAAAACAGCAACTGAAGAGGCCTTCTTGAAGGTAAATGGACTTGTGTGTGAAAAATGCTCTTTTCCAGTCAACTTGACCACTCAAAGCGCTCATACCCCGATAGGCACATCAGGAGGCAACCTGGGGTTAAGTGTCTTGCTCAAGGACCCTTCGACATGTAGTCAGCATAAGCCTCCTGAACTACAGCCACAACAGTAGCTGGTTCCACAGTCTTGGTGCAGCTACAGAGAAAATTCGGTCACCTCTAAGTCTCTTCTTGGTATTGGGGATGGTTAAAAGTGACAGGTCTGCTAACCTGAGGGAATGCAAAGGGGTGTGGGGTTGAAGGAGGTCTCAGAGATACTGTGGGGTGAGACTGTGGAGGCACAAACAAAGAATTTTAAAATCAGCTTTAAACAAACGGGGAGCCAGTGGCCTGTTAAAAGCTGAGTAGCTGCATTTTAGACCAGCTGGACCCGATCTAGAGAGATTCAACTGAGACCAACGAAAAGTTAATTGCAGTAGTCTAAACAAGTTAATATAGGAGCATGGGTTATAATCTTGAGATGAGACAGAGAAAGAAATGGGGGAACTAGGTGGAGATGACTAAAGGCAAAGCTGGGTGAGGAGCTGACTGGTGAGCAGTGCATTTCTACTAATAAAGAAAGAGATGATATTTCCATTCTGATACATTTACTTATGTGTGACCTTAAATAATTTAGCTTAATCTTTTTGAGAATTACTCTTAACATTTACTCTTGTATAGCTCCAGTATTCTAAACCCTAAATAGTTAAAGTCATAAAATGCAAAGTCCTGAGATGTATAATCTCTTAAACATAATTTCTTAAAGAATTTCTGAAGTTAAATTTTAAAGTCATAAAAAATTAGCAGTCAGAGCAGTATATCCATGAATCCCTGTTGTCTGTGAGAAAAAAAAAAAAAAAAAATACCAACTGGAAAAGGAGGCACCACCTGCTGGTGTTGGTGGCAATCCTCAACTCTTCATCCTGTGGATGATTGCTTTGCTTTGCCCCAAAAATCCATTTACTGAGCTCACAGAGCTGAACATTTCTGATTGGACCAGTATTATCAAATCTGATTATTTTCCAGCACAGCTTCTAGAACCTGTTATCTTTAAGTTATACCACAGGATAGGTTGGAAAAGCACAAATAAAACAAAACAAACAAAAAAAATAATACACACAGAAATGTATCAAATTTAGAGATTATAAGGGAATAGAGATGATGAGCCCTAGCAATAGAAATGAATCGTTGACTGTTTTATTATAAACCCAAACCTTCATAGAAATGTGAAACATCACCAGGATTCAACTGAATTAAGCTGAAGCACACCGCCTGTGTTGTGGCTCTAAACCTCGTGTTAGTGCTAGCCTACCCCCCTCCTCAACACATTTAAGGCAAATAGTTAATTTGCTGAACTATGCTGATACTCAGGTCAAAGTAGTGAAAAAAAACAGACCCAGAGTTGAAATGAAATTTTAGCACCTATGGGGAAAGAAAAAAAAGAAGCTCAAGGCCATTTAGGTTGGTCGAAATGCACCCTTAGCTAACTACTTGCTACTTTAAAACTAATGCATTGCATCAGGCTTATTGGTAAGATTGTGGAGTTGTAACTTACATTCTGGAGGACTTTGCATCATAGAAATTTGACCAAAACACCCTGAACAAAAGAACACAGTTCTCTGCCCTTTTAACACATTTTAAGCAATTTTCTGATGCATCTAACATGTTTCCATGAAAATCTGACCCAGTGATGAGCCTGATAGACTTTAAGCCATGTTATACACCAGGTACAAACCCTAATCATTTTATTTTAGGCCTGGATTGGTGCAGCAGGTTTATTGTGGATTTTTTTATTTATTGATAACAAAGTAAACCAAAAGTAGTTGTAATTGCTGCCAAAAAGGCATGTCTCACTAGACAACATAAGGGATGGTAACACACTGAGTCCTACAGGCTTTTTCCTGTTAATTATCATTGAAATAATCAGGCTGGTTATTTACTTTTAACTGGACAATACACACCAGAACCACACAGCGGGACAGAGAATATGTTTCCACTTGTCTTTACTACAGATTAAATAAATAAATAAAAATAAACAACAACAACAAAATAACATAAATCAATTAATCTGATCTCTTTTTATTTCCATCTCTGTCAGTTTCAGTTACCATATGAGACGTCAGCATCTGTCGATATAGTTTGCAAAGAAAATGTGGGACGTTTTTGATGCATTCCTCAATGAAAGTTAGCCAGTAATCTCCTGCCTTATGTTCCCGCCGTGGCCGAGTGCAGCGCACCACATCTACAGGAGAGTCATTTAACTCTGGACCGAAAACCGATTAAATGTTTCCCGTTTCGCTCAGAAGCCTGATATTAGCAGGTTTCTTGACCAGTATAAAATCTACCTAAAATGTGACTACCAGAAGAAATACATTTTTCACCTTCTAAAACTCAACATAAACAAAATGTCTTTGCGATGAGAGCAAGAAGTGTGTTTTAGACCGTGTACATTGCAGAATGTTTCTCTAGCAAAACGGTTAATGGCAGGTTCAAAAACAGTCTGGTTGTAGCACCATGTGGCAACATAGACCATGTTACACAGACCCATTCCATCTAACTATCTGAAATTCCTTAAGTATAGACACATCAGCAGATGCAGCTTGCATACATGCTTAAAGAGGCTAAATTTGCATAAAATGACTGAATAACATGATTTTCTCTACTTATTGAATTGTACAGATGACCAGCTTCCCAGGTCATTGTCTATGGAGTAGGGCTGGGCAGATAAATCCAAATACTGATAGTATCAATACCAAGGCTAGTATCGATATCGTCCGATACCAGCATGATGAGATCGATTTTTTTTTTAAGGAAAAAAAGCCAAAGAATGTGAATGAGATCAGAACAATAGTAGGTTTTACTTTTTGCATTTAATTTTCCCAAACAGTTGTGTTTGATAAAAGGGAATAACAGAGTCATTTAATTATTTTGTTGCACTGATGATTTTGTTAATTGATATTGTTTACAAACAAAAATCTTAAATTGTTTTCATTGGTTCTTCCATTCAGTTTATTAATAAAAGATGATTTATTTGACAATAATATTTATACTGTGTTTGATTGTGATAATAAAAATGACAGATAACAGGCAAAATCATTAAATGATTGTGAAATTTTAAGTAAAAGGTAACAATATCAGTATTGGTGATGTTTGCCCTGGATGTACTTGGTATCGGATCAATACCAAAATTAGCAGTATCGCCCAGCCCTACTATGGAGCAGCAGCATCTCTGGATTGCATCACAATCTGTTGAAAGCTTTAAAAAAGACAAAAAAAAATTATTTTTCCCCACACTCTCTCTTGACAGCATTTTATAAATAAGGCCTCCAAGGGCCGATGACTTTTGCACCTCTGATCTGCCTCTTACCTGACACTTAAACCCACTCCCATGTGAGCCTTTATATAATTCAGTCATTATCTGGTGCACATTAAGACTGGGAACCTTGACCCAGACGGCTGTGCTGCCTTACTATTCCTCACACGTCTCCAAAGACTGCAGCAACATGAGGAAACTGCTGTTTAGCTGTGTGATAACACTACGTTAAATGGTGGTGGTTCTTTTAAAATAGTATGACTCCTCAGTGTTCACTAAGCTCAGTTTTACTTGTTTGCTCATTTATTCCTCATGCTGTGGAGCCCCTGTTAATGAAACATACACTGGAGGCATAAGACGGACCAGATGGCCCCGTGCCTCAAGGTCTTTGCTTTTAATTTGCACCTTTAATGCTGAACTTACCTCATCAATGGTGTTTAGGTGAAAGGTGAAACCTACTTCAAAGTGTGGCTAAAAAAATTTAACAGAGTGATGTTTTCCTCACGGCACCGACTGGGATCTTTTACAGTTAGAAGAGTGAAACACAAATGCCCCGACAGGATGGCTTAAATTCAAACCTGCACACCAGAAACAGTCAGGTTTTAATGTAAAACAGCCATCTGGAAAATCTTCTGAACATTTCTTCCTCACACAGGTTTCCCTTGTGTTATTTGGAAATCATTTTTTGACTACAATGATCAGGATGTGTGCAGCATATTTACTGGTTTCTTTTGTTTTTGGAGTAACTGCTTCTGAAACTTTGTTAACAGAACTTTAAAGTGACCGGAGCGGCTTTGTGTGCTGCACAAGAAAACAGCATCGCTGCTGTTTTCTGGGTTACCAAGAAATCCATTGTGCTGCCAAATTAAACCAGTTGGCTGCACGTATTTCAGACTGTAGCTTGCAAACATTTGGTTTGGTTGTGATGTTGAATTTAAGGATACAACTGATCAAAACCTATATCTCAAAGGTGGATAACTTTTCTCATTTTTTATAAGCCTAGTGATACTGAATGGACTCCCTCCTAATGGACCAGTGAGGCTTCTTTCAGGGTTTTGGCGTTTGCATCAAAACTCCACTAATCAGTGACTAATCTGATGAATCTTTTATAAAGTTTCTGATGGGATATTCAACACTCTTTGCCACAAACTTTGGTGAAAATGTGAAGATAAAATCATATATGTCATTTTGGTCTTGGTCAAAACAGCGCCTTTAACCATGGTGGTGTGGTGGCCCCTCCTTTGGGTGGGGTGGCAAAGATGACCTCTGCTTGGTAGGAAGGCCATAATAGCATCTATTCTCTGACAGTGTGTCATTACACACTATATTTACATGAAACGCAAAAACCAGGGGTGGTAGATCCCGACGTGAAGCCACGGGGGGTGAAGATGCCGTGGTGCATGTCAAGTCATACAACCAGACATTACTGAAGATTATAGAACCACTCAGCCTGTCATGTGGCCTCTTGTGCATTTTAATGGTCGCAGAGGCATGTTTTACAGCATCATTACACGTTCATGGGATTGCTATGATTGTGTTTATCCAATATTCATTGGGTGTTTTATCTATATAGTTAATCATAAAAGGTGCAGCTTGGGTTAGTTTGTCCTGTGGTTAAAGTGCAAAATGACAAAGATAAAGTGTGGTAGACAGAAAAATGTCTGTTGGAGACCAAATCGGTTCATTTCAGTTCAGCATCACTGTGGGTTGGTTGCCCTTTTCTTACATTGTTGACTCAAGAACTCATTTCTTAGAAATCTCTTTATTTTCACTGATAAGAAAAATGCTGCTTTTTTTTTTATGTTTGTTTGTTTTTGTTTTTTTTTTTATTTTAATAATTACTTATTGATTGAGCTGTCTCCACCTCTCCCTGTTAGGTATGCAGGCCTTTTATGCCATTATTTTCTAAAACTTTTAAGCTTTTAAAATTAAGAAACCAAATTGTTTCTTTTTATTTCTTTAAATGTAGTTATTGTCCCAAGAAATTGAAAAGAATGCAAAGAAACAAATATTCTTATTTTTCTTAGTGCAGACATTAAACGTTATATATATATAGATATATATATATCTATATATATATATATATATAAACAGAAAAGTTCTTGAGAGATAATTACTGTTTTTAAACACAAAGGAATTTTTATTCCTCCCCCAAACAGAGAAGGATGAGGGGGAAGGAAGGGGTATAGTGGACAATGCATGTTAAGTGTGGAGTTGATAGAACCAGAGAAACAAAGCTGAAGAAGTAAACTGAGTATAAGCAGGTGGACCAGGTGATTAGAGGTGTGGTTGCGGCGTGTCCCTGCTCCCAGACCCAAGTTAACCTGTTCACATCATGTGAGTTGAGCGTAATGACTGATGCTGTTGTATCACACTGTCAGCCTTGCATTAAACATCCTCCAGGTCTTGTGTTTTTTAAAAGTTAAAACTTATTTTTATTTTATATTTGTACAAACTATAGATTTATATAATCACATAAATTAATTTGTTCAAAAATTACAATTATTTAAACTAAATACCAACTGAAGTAACTTCTGAAAGCTTGCTAACTAACAGACGCACCGTAACATGAAGACAGTAGACCAATATGGATTATCATCTTCATACCTGACACCACTGAACTGCAGTTCACCACTTAAGACTCCTACACTTTGTAAATCTGAGAAATCTTTACCATATTACTTATTAATGTTAGCTAGGTTAGCATAGCTGGTCACTTTATAAACTGTATAGACACTCTGAAACAAATATTCTGTCATTTATTGTCACAAAGCACCTACACAATTTTATGATGCAAAGCAAAACAGTATAATGTTAATTAGGTATACCATTTGTTCAAATTACTTAAATATTTTTAAGCTTTGAGGTGTTTCAGATGGGAAAATTCTGCTCCTGTGTGGCCCCACTCAGAATTCCTTACTGTTCTCTGCAATACTGATGTTTACCTACAGGACCAATACTAATCAAAAGTAAATTAAAAGACCCCACTTAAAAGAAAAAAAAGAAAATAAAACAGACTAAATATGACATGTTTCTGATGTCAAGCTAAAAGCAAACTTTTGGTCTTATGTTAGAGTCTGTCGATATATAGTTAAAGAGTCATCAATCTAGTTGTCCAAGCACTGTTATTCATGCCTTTTTCCCCTTCAAAGTTTTTTGGCAACCAAGTCTGGTTTCTTATCTTTCCCTTTGTATCAGGTCTCAACAGATCATTCAGTTCAGCTTTGTCCTGTCAGAGCTAGAGCATGCTCATATAAAACAGTATGTAGCTTACATTTTATGACTTCCTGGTAATAGGGGAGAATGCTTTTAGGTCTTTTGATACAGATCCATTTTGAGTTCATTTTCTTAGATTGTGGCCAATTGTGCTTCACAAAGAAGAATATAATGAGGTAGTAGAAAATCTACTTTTGAACTTCCCAGGATTATTTCTTGTTGACTTATCAGTCATATCAATTTACAGCATATAAATTACTGCTCTTATATGATGCTTTTATTTGGCTTTCAACAACATGAACTCCAATGTTTGCTTCTTCAAATCAGAACACCAGGAATTATTGTACTGTTTATCTAAAGCTTCATTACCCTATCAAACATTTACATGTCAGCAGTGTGCAGTCACACAAAACATGCACTTTACATTAGTTCACTGATGCCATGCAAGCTAGAGTTGACTGTACAGCTTATACTGTTTGTGTTTCCAAGCTGCGGACCACTGCCTCTTTAAAACCCAGCCGAGCAGTCCCAACAGCGCTAAAACACAAACCACATGCACATCTGCCTGTGTGCAGATCAGGTCTTCCTCTTTCCATCAAATGGACTGGATACTAAGAACGTCTCTTCCATCATCAACACACATATCCTCCTTTTTTAAAAGTCCTTTTTTGTTTAAAGTTAAATGAAGGTTTTAATTCTGGTTGTTGAGTCTGACAAATGGTTGCTATGGAGAGAGGCTGGAGTGAGGCACAAACCACACTTGGTTCAGCAGAGGTTGTTTTGCCTAGTCGTTTGCTTGACCCAATGTTCTATGTACCACTGACATCTCTTAAGACACAAAAAGTTGTTTAGTCACATTTGATGTAAGTTATTCTAATTTCCTGTCATAACTGAGTGAGTGTTCACTCATACATCATAGTGATTCTGTTTCTAAGTAATTCCCCATTCTGCAGGGATTCTGTCCTTCAGTTTGATGGGAAACAACTCGTTATTGTCTGTGAAATAAGACCCGGCACAAATGTATACCATCTGCCCCAGTCTGACCATTAAGGGAGCACAGTATTTGTGATGCACAAGCCTTGAACTCAGCACTTTAAAGGATTTTGGTTAGGAATCCCCATAAGTTGTGTTCCCATCCAGCTGTTGGTATGCATTTTAAAATGACAGCTGGTTTGCAACAATAGAAAAAAATGTTTGTAAGCCTCTTTACATGCTCCACCATGCCAAGAATTTGGACTGAAGTATAAGTGGCACTAACCATTTATCTAAATAAACAGACGATAATTAATCTACAAACAGCAGAAGATGGAAATAATTTTTTTTACAGGTTTTCTGAAAATGTCATTTACATTTGTCATAATTTTGGATGGAAATCCTGGTCAGATTGTGCCATTGTCCCTTTGGTCAAAGTGAAAATTGTTTTTTTAGTTTATTTTGGTTCTCAAAAACACATAAGTGGGCAGAAAACTGCTTTAATAATGCACCTACAGTAGAAATATAGAAAGCTTCTGAGTGCTTAACACAGAGGGCGTTCATGAAGGTTTTATAAAATTTAATGTATTAATTTGTATTCTTAGGCAGGCTTTTCTTAGTTTATGTGTAAGGTAATATAATAATAGAAACACAACGAGAATAATTTCAAGGTATCTTGTGAAGCCTTTATGTAACATGTTTTTCCCTTTTTAAAATCAGTAAAAAAATGTTGTACTTGAAGGCTGAAAGGTTTCTGGGTAGAGTTACATCCTGGGCACCAGAGTTCATTTCCTATCTAATAGAGTTAATTTTACACCTAATTTTGTTTCTCTTTAATTTGCTTTTTTACTTTCCTTTTGTTAGATGAAGGCGTCTAAACCACCTGTTCAAGTTTCAGTATTTTAAATGACTCTATTATAGATGAGGAAACATCACGTCTTGTGCAACATCTTCACCATATTAGAAATATATTCTGCTAGTTTCTCTAGCCACAAATGTTACAGTCATAAAAAAACTCCAACTATTTAAATATGTCACATTAAGTTTTTATTACAAGGCAAACACTTAAAGAACACTTTAAACCAAAGGATCATACTGGCTGTCTCTAATGAGGTCAACATAACTAATTGGTGTATAAAAAATCATCTAAGATGACCATCTGACAAGCATGCATAATTAATGCAAGGTTCACAGGGTTTAAACTTCTCTTTAAAGCACTCTGTCATTGGGACATTACTATTACATTACATGCATGGGAAAAGGAGCATGACCAACATAGAGTCAGCAGTTAGAGTCACACTCATGGACTGTTTGTAAAGTGCATGAGGACTCGAGGCTAACCTACTGTCACACTGTCAAATAAAAAAGGTTCTGATGTTAGTCATATGAGTCTGCACATTTACCAACTTCCCTGCAGGACTTCATGGTTTAACTAGTACACTTAGTTAACCAAGCATGGACTGAAATCCACCAAAAGTTCATTGATAGCTACTTGGTGTTATTATTATTTACTGTATATTTGTAAAGTTATTATTACTATTATTATTATTATTATTATTATTATTATTATTATTATTATTAATAGCAACAACAACAACAACAACAATAATAATAATAATAATAATCTGTACACGTGTAGTAGTACAAGTTCCTCAGGTAAAGCCAGGACCACAAAACCCTTTTCACAATTGCAGCACCTACAGGTTGACTTTGGCTTCAGCAAGGTGTGTATTTTAAGTTTCTTTCTCATGAGTTCCTTTGTTTTGCTTTTAAGTAAATGTGTATCCTTAGTTTTTAGCTCATTCCCTGGGAAGGTGACTAAGAGGGGACTGGAATCCAAAGCAGAATTGGTAATGGAAGGTTTCTTCCCACTGTACTACTTAGTCAACCTAATGTCTAATTTTAACTTTTTGTATTGTCTTGCAGGGCAGCCTGCTACTGTTTTTGTTTTGTTTGTTTTTATAGATATTTCTCATTGTATTTTGTTTGATCCTGTTCGGGCTTCCCTCCTCCCTCCATAGTTTAGAAGCGGCTGGTGCTGCCTCTGGAGTTTTTTTAGTAACTAATTTTTTTAATTGTGAGCCACTGTTGGGGATCTGGCCCTTTGTTTATTTGTGGTTATTGGTTGTTTTATCACTTGGGGCTTGCGTGTGTGTTTGAGTGTGGGGGAGCATTTGATGATTTTCCTTTTGGTTTTTAAGTTAAGGTAGGCCCGCTCCCCACCAGTAGGCTTGATTTTTTTTTTATAGCCTTTCCTAATCTCATATTTTCTTCTTTCAGAGTATCCAGAGGCAGTACCATGGCTAGTGAATGCAGTTTAGGACTGAAAATGGATCTGTTGAAATAAATCACTTGTATTGAATGCTACCCCTCTGCTCATGTTTGTTGTACTACCTCGTGTCACACAGGCATAGTTAATAGTTTTCCTGTAGGAGTGAGTGTGCATAGTTCATGCTCCTGACTGGTAGCCCATCCAGTACCCCACCTCTTGGCTGCTGCCAGCTGGGATATTCTCCACCTCACCTGTGACCTTCAATAAAACGTAATGAATAAAAAAGCACAAAGTTGGATTTTGGGATACGGACTAAGTGCCAATTCAAAAGGTTCTCTTTCCTTTACATACTGAATTTCCTCCAGATTACTTGAATGGTTTAACAATATTCAGCACTGTATTATATCCAAATCCCTTTGAAACTTTCTTTAACATTTAACAGTTCAATGGTTTTCTCTTATATACGCTGAGAGCAGGAGAGCCAACCCCCATATTAGCTGCTCAAAGATTCAGCCTCACATTGATGCTGCTTCTGTCCTAAGTAATGGTTCCTGTCATGGTTCACGGTGCTGGTTCCTGATTCTTGTTTAGTTTTTTTCTGTTTTGGTTTGTTATGCCTTGTTCTTGGTTTATAGTTTTGGTGTTGTGTTCAGCTTGTTACGATTATGATTTAGGTTTTCAGTTTTGTCATGTTTAGTTCAGTTTTCCTGTTTTCCCTCATGTGCTTAGTTCGCTGTTCCTGGCTCGTTACTTCACCTGGTTTGATTTCTCATTCACTTCACCTGCTCCTAATTATTCCCTCTGTCTACAAATAGCCCATGGTTTTAAGTTTGCTCTTGTCAGATCCTTATGTGGTCCATCCCCTGTAATGTTTGTTTCCCTGTTCCTGTGTTTTTGGGAAAATAGACCCTTTTTATCTGCACCAATTCTGCCTCCTGCCTGATCCGCCTGCATTTGGGTCCTCACCTCAGCTCACACGTGACAGGTTCCAATCATCTGTTGACATCCTAATTTTTGGAATGTCTGAAATGTTGAGTTGTAAAATCAATCAGTCAACCTTTATTTATATAGCACTTTCACATTCCTACTTGGCACTTGGCCTAATGATCATGCTCTCTGGAGTAAAAGCTGATGTAAAACGATGAGTTTTTAAAAGAGATTTAAAATCATTCAAGGTTCTGGCAGACCTTACAGAAAGAGGAAGTCTATTCCAGACTTTAGTGGCTACTGAGGAGGAAGCTCCCTCTCCCTGAGTCATGAGTGGAGTCCTGGGAACTACTAACCTTGTATGATCTCCTGACCTCAGAGCCCTACCACGACGGTGATGGTGACTATTTAACATTTAAAAGTCAAAAGTAAAATTTTAAAAGAAAGTCTATTAACAAGTTCTTTACATCATCCAACCACCATCACATTTTTGTTTTTTGTTCTGTACATCACGTAGATACATTTTTTCTTAGCCAAATGTCTCATTTGTAAATGAACTGAATAGACATGGACCTCCACCAATAACCACCTATATTCATAAAAAAATAGCCATATTACCAGGGTATTAAATAGAGGAGACTAAATGAAATCCAAATAAAAAAACAAAATTCTGTAAAAATGGTTGTCATTCAGAGGCACACATTCCTGGAACAACCTACCTGTAACCATCAGGGAAATTAAAAAATATTCCTCATTTAAAAATAATCTTAAGCAATGGTTAAAAAACACCAACACCATGTATAACACTGATGTTTGTTGTTATTATTTGAGATTTTTATACGTATTCCTCTCTAAATGCCTCTTTAATCTGCAACCTTTGGATGTAAATGTGTGCTGTTGTCCTTGTCTTATATTCTGTTCCTATATTATCTTATATATCTTATAGGTTGTCCATGTATTTTGATATTCTATGATATGTATTTCTCTTCCTGCTTCTGTTTCCCTGCTGACACTTTATTGCTTTGCTCCCCTTTCTGCTTGAATCTTACTGCCAATATTCTTATTTTTCTACTAAAGAAATTTATGGGCAATGGCTCTTGGATATTCATTAATAACTGGGATTGTATTTTTTGGTAGATTTGGTTGGATGCTACTATTTTTTTTAAGACTCTTACAATCTTGTCAGTGTTACGTCAGCATGTCCTACAAATAGCAGAAGCCTTGTCTACAATTTCTCATGAAGCTAAAGCTAACTAGCCGCAAGATGCCCCCCTCTCTCTACAAATGACTATTACAAACTTCTACAGAAGATCAGCATGCTGGAAACAAAGATTCAACAGCTTGAGGTGAATGTGAAAGTAAATGCATTGTGTGGAAATGATACAACTTTACTATTAATAATAATAAAAAACTAAATAAAAAAACAAAAACAAAAAAACAGCAGACAAGATCTTGCAAACACACAGCTAATTAGCACAAACATGGCTGGAAAACAGGAGGACAGTGTACAAATAACTCTTCCACTGATAGTCCTCCCTGGAATGCTCTTGTTGCAATGCCGAAGAGTAAATAATCTCACAGGGAAATGGGAGGACAAGCAACAGGCAGAGCCCAGTTTGCTGAGATTAGCGATGAGACTGGCTGATCTGCTCTGCAATCCAAGTACCTCCTCAACCCCTCTCCCTAGCAGTCGTGGCCAGATGTTCAAAGGAAAACTAACAACAAGTCTCCTCTTCAACAACCAGACATGCAACTACAGAACAGGTTTGCTCCAGTGCAGCAAGATTCTGGATCTACATCTGATGACCAGGATGAAATCTCCCTATACACCATGGTAAGACCAAAGAGCAACTCAGAAAGTAAAAGGCGATCAGATGCCTCCGATCAGAGGAGGAATGGAAAGATTCAGCAGGCTGTTTAGTCTGAATACATGGCTGTCGGCTGCATGTACCACACATTTGACAATACCACATTTATTTAATTTCTTTTATTTCTTCAAAGTTTGCTTTTTAATGCCCTTGTTATTCCTTCCTGTGCTCCACTATAATACTTTTAATGTTTTATATAAAGAACTTTGAATTGTGTTGTACATAAAATGTGCTATACAAATAAATTTGCCTTGCCTGGCCTTGCTCATGATATTGTATTTTATTCCTTTAAGTGCATATACCTGGCTAGGGACAAAAGATGGAAATTAGTCGTTGTTAGCTAGTTAGTTAGTTAGTTAGTCAGTTTTTGTTGTCATTGTAGAAATGCAGTATTGTCCAACAAAAGTGTAAGGTGCAGTTCTTTCAGTGTCAATATGAAGGTATAAAAAAGGATAAAATACAAAACAAATAACCTACATTACCAGTTGAGGAGAAAAAAAGAGTCATAACTGTATATGAATGTGTGAACACATCTGAGAGGGGCATCAGGGTTAAACATGAAAGAGAAATGTATTTCAAAGAAAGAAAGGTGTATACCTGAAGGCAGACGTTCCACCAGTTAGTGTCCAGGGTGTGAATAACCCTCTCAATGTTTTTCAGACAGTTAAGGTTGAGTAATTCTTTAAGAGAGGGGTGAGGGCAACCAACAATCCGCTGGGAGACCTGTATAACCCTGTGCCACTCTTTTTTCTGTGCTGCTGTGCAGCTGGAGAACCATACACAGAGGCATTAGGTCAGTATACTTTCCACTGCGCAGCGGTAGAGAGACATCAGCAGTCTCTCAGGGATGTTATTCTTCCTGAGAACCCTCAGGAAATAGAGTCTCTTCAGGGGCCTTCTTAGTGAGCTCAGTGGTGTCGGTCTCCCATGTCAGGTCTTCCCTGATATTGACTCCCAAGAATGTATTCTGGAAGTCTGTTACCATCTCCACACAGGCCCCATTGATGGTAAATGGTTGAGCACTATCTGCCTTTTTCCTAAAGTCCACAACTGGCTCCTTCGTTTTTGCAGTGTTGAGATGCAAGTTATTCCTTGTGCACCACTCTGACAGCTGCTCTACCTCATCCCTGTAGGCACATTTGCACCCCCCCCAGACGAGTCCCACCATTTTGACATGATTAACGTACTTAACAATGGTGTTACTGTGGCGGGCGGGAGTGCAGTTGTATGTGTAGAGAGTGTAAAGCAGGGGGCTCAGCACAGCTCTGTGGGGAGCCAGTGCTGATGCTGATGGTTGTGGAGAGGTGAGGGCCCACACACACCCTCTGTGGGTGGTAGCTCAGGAAGTCTTTGATCCAAAGGCAGGTAGAATATGGAAGTTCAATGTCTAACAGTTTGTTTACCAGTCTGTGGGGGAGAATGGTATTGAAAGCAGAGCTGGAATAGCTCCCTTTTTGCTCCAGGTGGGGCAGGACAGCATGGAGAGCGGTGGCCACAGCATCCTCAGTAGCCCTATTGGCTCTGTAGGCAAACTTATGTCGGTCAAACATGGGGAGATGAATGAATGTGGTTCCATCAACACAGGGGTCAATGCTGCTGGCCTGTATTCATTGAAATATGGTGATCAGGACTGCAGTAAACTCTCTGGGAAGGTGGGTCGGCATTTAACAGTCACACACTCCAAGTCAGGACAGCAGTGGCTGTCCACAGTCACTGTATTTGTACACCAGTTGTGATTTACACACACACACAGTCCACCTCTATTGCGCTTACCGGAGTCACTGGTCCTGTCCTGGTGCTGTGCAATGTTGGCTGATAGTGGAGTCTGGAATCAGTGGGTGAAGCCAGGTTTCTGTGATCAGTAGAACGCAACTGTTCTAAACAAGCTTATTTGTCGCAGCCTGTGGCCTCAAATTATTAATTTTATTGATAAGGGACTGGTATTGTTAGGAAAACACTGAGAATCATTGTTTTAGCCTTGCTAGCGGGCCAGCCTTGCAGCCTCGCTTTTGCTTTCTTTTCCTACACTGCCTTTGTCGTACGTCCATAGAGAATGTAATCCACAGTGAGCCGGGTCACCTTGTTATGTCCGCTGGGATGTTATAGGAGTGGAGAAACTCCGGTGTAACACTTCTCTCGGAGGCAGGGGGCCACTTCTCTGAGTGTCACTGTAGCCCCATTTGTAACCCAAACCAGTGGCCTCCTATCTATCTGCACAGTCAGCTGTATGTACTGTCCTTCATCTCCATCCAGCTCTTTGTTGTGCATCTGAATTAATCTTGCATTGAACCAAGAAGCACAAATCACTATTTTCTCATCACAAGAAGATAAATAGCTTCTGATAATTACTAACTTGTTTCGGAGCATGCAGTTAATCAGTTCAGACATTATCTCCAAATTAGAAAGGTGTAGTAGAAAAATCAGTTTACATTAGTACTTTAACCATCTGTCTTATTTCACTTTATCTTGTGGAATGCATGTGCAGCTGCAGTATCTCCATCCAGACAGCAGGTTGTTTTGTTTTTTTTTTTCTTTTTTTTTTCAGAGAATTTATTATTATAGTAACAGCCTGCAGTTATAACACCCAGCCAGTAGCTTGCAATGGCAGATTGACCAAAACCATTAACACAGCTTGATATCAGCACCACTCTTAGTTTTCCCTTGCTCTATTGGCCACATATTTCAACAGTCTGAACCTGCCAGGTAGGACTTGTGGCATAGCTTTCATTCTTCAGCCCTTGACAGAGGAAAATGCTCATAAAAATACGGCACTTTATCCATATTCAGTTCCCAGATGTGTCAGATGTGCCATTGATCAGTGTCACTGACAGCTCTAAGAAGGAAGGCTTATTTTTTGCAGAGAGTGAAGGAGTCATTTGAGGTCAGTGGGGGGGGGGGGGGGGGGGTATGTTAGCAGTAAAACATTTCACCTTCCTGAAGGCTGATTCAGAGCACTTGCATTTGAGATATAAGAGCAGCACGAGTGAGGGCTGATGATTGTCGACTTACGCCCCAATATCAGTATAATCATGCTGGAGGAGTAAATTAATTGATTATCATTTAGATTGTATATATGCTTATCTTAGCTGCTGCTCTTGCTGTTTGATTCAGAATGTATGCAAAGATATTTAAAAAATCTAAAGCATGCCCTGTAGTTTCATCTGAATGAATGTGTTAGATGAGAGATTTGGTGTATTTGCACAAAATTACAGACTCTGGAATGCTCCTGCTAAGAATGTCTTCATCACGCAGCGCCAACTTTCCTGAGTTGCATTTCAGAAGAGTCTGGCGCTGGGCTGCAAGAATGCATCCAGTTCAAAAGAATGTCACATTTCACCTGATAATGTACTTATCTAAGGCCTCATGATAAACGGAAGGTGCACTTATCAGTGTTTGTTGCACATGATCATGATGGATATCATATTATTTGCAATGTAAACAGGATTTGTTTGTTTGTTTGTTTTTTTTAAAGAGTTTGGTCTCTCACCAAAGGTCACAATTTCTTTCAACCCTAAACTAGCAGTTCTGATCTCAAAATTTTAATACTTAACCAAGGTCACAGATAAATGCACAAAAACAGTGGACAGAATCCACAAAAGGCAGAAATTTGGGTGAATAAGGCAACACTAAGGAAATTGCTGCTTAAAGTCACACTACTGAAATTTGGTAGATTTTCACACTGAGGTTTTCCTTAAAGATGACTAATCCAGCATCCTGTCTCTTTGAGTTCTGTCCAGCCAGTAAAGTTCAGTCAAATGTTGACCCTTATTTTTTGTTCTGTCCGTTTTTCTGTCTGTCTTTTCCTTGCTTTGTCTGATAACGTCCTCTTGGGTGTCTTTTTTAAAACAACCAAGCTGTGCGTTCAAAATAGCCATTGTATTCCCATCCAGTTGCTAGCATGTAATGTGGTGCCATAAAGCAAAATCCTGCAGTAAAGTGATGCACTGAGAAGGAAAAAAAAAAGTTGTGAAGTCTGTTTCTTTCAACCTTGGGTGCTGCTGGACAACAACAGCTTAAAAAAAATAAAATGTCAGTGTGCCATCAAAGTCAAAAGAGTTTTAAAGAGAAAAAAATTAAGTAGTGTAACTTTAAAGTGGTCAGGTTAATAAGGTAATGTTTGTCCTTGATGTCAAAGTTTTTACCACCTGGTGTGATGCAACACAGTTTGTATGTCTGTACAACCCAGTCTGACAGCAAACCATGAAGATGTCAGAAAATCTCCATCTGCTGGTTCATGTTCACAGATGACTTCAACAGATTTTTCATGTCACTGCACAAAAATAACAGCATGAGGCAACACTGTCACAGCATTTCATTACAAACTACCTGCTGCATCACATTTAACTAGAGAAAAAGTCCACATTTGGATGTTGGAGGTATTAGTTGTTACAGCTGTTCCTAAAGAAATCAAACAGTTGTTCAGCCTTTTTATTTGATATTTTAACTCAATAACTTTCCACTTCATGCTTTTCCACATTAACCACGCCAACCTCAATTTTCCAACCAGTCACACAATTGTTCTCAGATTCCACCTGAGGAAAAAATTCTGCCCAGCTGATATGTTGAAAACAAGCTGTAAGAACTCACAAAGCAGGCCCAAATTAACTCGGCAAGAACAAAATTGCTTCACTTTGTTCTGCCGAGTATGTAACAGCCTTAATTTGGATGAAGTAGGTATGTTGAAAAAAGTTTGAGAAAGTTGAAAAAATAAAGATTGAAAGTGAGATAATTGAATCTATATTCATCAGATGACTAGAAACATAATTGGCAGTATCACTTAGTCTTACGTGTAGATAACTGGCTTTCTTCTTAACAATAGTGAAAGTTACCAGAAGCTACCAAAGTATCCTGGGTTAATCATGTCTACTGGTTTCCAATGAAAATGCTTAACTTCTTGGATAATAACGTGAAAGAAAAATGTGCACATGTAAACTGAATTAGGGGAAGTTTCACATTTGGCCGACTAAACTGAGCCTCTGTAAAACACGGTGAATGAATGTTTCGTGTGGGCTTCAACCTTTCCTGCTTTTTAAAAATCACTGACAGCTTTAGCTCTACAGTCAGATTCTCAAAGCATGGAACCAAACCACAGACTCCTGTCACTGCTGTGCTTTTCCTCCAGTAAAACAAACACACAAAAAGTCACCTTACCAGTTATATATTCAATTTTGTCCATGACTCTCTAAATGTTTATAATTTTCCATTTGGAAGCTTTGTTTTTGTTTTGGTATATTTAGCCGTCCCTCATCCTGGGCTAGGTGCCCGCTTGAGAGACAGTCTCTAATTAGCAAAGTAGAAATACATATTTAGAGCAGTGTGGCTTTAGAGTCTCTCTTTATTTAAATCACCAGGGAGAACAATGGAGGAAACAATGGCTGCCTGCACCAAGGAAGGTTTTCACTGCACTGTCTCAGGTTGGCGAGTTACTGTAATGCAGGTCCACTCACAACAGAGACAAAAAGATTAATTTTTTTTTCAGTGAAATGGAAAGCATGAATACCTCTGGTGTAAAGTCTGGTAAGGATTTATATTAAGCAAATGTCTGACACATCTGTTGCATCAATGATAATGAATCATCTTCACTGATTATTATTTTTGGCTGCTCATCATTAAGACAAGTGCTTGTTTCCTTTAATCATGGCTGACATGAGGGATGTAAAGCATAATAACAGACATTTTATTAACCAGCCGCTTACATTTTCCTGGGGCTGTGCTGATGAGTTGAAGCTGTTTTTCATACCGATAGATGTTTTAGGTTTGTGTCCTTCATGGAGGCAGGACTAAACAGGAAGTGTGGGCAAAGTCGAGAGAAATTTCCCTAGACTCTCCCGCTGAGACTTAAAAATGAGACTTGAATCCAGCCTTGACAGATTCTCTTGTCTGCGGTTCCTAAATGAGTGGAACTGTACTTCTGGCACACTATAATTTAGATAATTAATTCACTTCAATTTTAATTTCTCTGAAAACTATTCAGATGCTGAGCAGTAAATGATACCCCATATGAGAGTTTAGAGTTCATCCTGAAATAAAATGGTGTCAGACCGTACAATGTTTTATGTTCCATATGTATGATACAAATACACATAAACACAGGTCCCTTTTTTATTTTGAAGAACCATTTCCCCCTCCCTTTTTGCAGCATGAATAAAAATTCCTAAAGTATCTGCAAAGCAGAGATACCAGACTAAGAAGTGATCTGTATTAAAACCTGCCAAATGTGGGTAAAATTAATTTTTTGGAGGGGGTATATGAAATCTTACTGTCCAGTGTGGGAGGTGATGAATGAAGCATTTATTTTGGTTATTTATCCTAGTAGTGGTATTACTACATTTCCCATTGATACTATTCCATGAGGTGTCATGCAACCAATGTCTTTGTGGTTAATGTAGCATTGTTGTTTTTAAGGCAATACTGCCTGAAAAAAGTGCTGCTGAATGAGGAGTGAAATTTAAATTAATTGACATGTAGAAGGAAAATAAATGTGTTCGTCTGTGAAGAACAAGGCTGGTTACAAGAAAAGAAACGAATGAGGGGTAAATGTTGACGATAAAAGAGGAAGTGAAACAAAGAAAAAGATTACATTTAATACAAAATGGCTACACCTACACATAAAAAGTGTTTTGTTGATGGGACAAATAAAGGTGGAAACTTTGAAATACCAGAAACTGCCCTAAGTCAGCCTGAATATATTTTCTTTATTATTTATTTATTTTTACTTGACTTTTTCTTTTACTTCTGTTCAAATATTCTAAAATGTTGAACGGCCAAAAGTGTTCTTATTTAAGTAATGTCAATGAAAAGAAGTCATCTAAGGTCAAGTTTAATAAAATCATTGTATTTATGTTAAGAGCAAAAATTACTGTTCCTGTATGGAAAAGATAACATTGATAACAATGTTGTTGTTTGGCTTTTTCGTGAACAATGTCAGTAAAAAGAGTTCGAAAAAGCATGAATGATTTTTATGAAGTTGTCCGGCTTAGTTACCCTAAAAAAATTTGGGAAGTGGAAATTCTGAATGGCTGCTAATTTTAGGAAATTACCAGCCACACTGGCTCAGTTCAGTTCATTTAGAGCCCTGAAGGTAAACTTGTATGCAACTTTGCTGCTACTTTCAAATAACTGTGAACCCCTTATTGTTATCGTTATTGTTACAGTTAGCCTTAGGATCAGCTCATGCCTTAAGTCTTCACACTTTATTTATTATCACTGTGCAATGTTTTTTTTACTGATAATATTTGAATAATAGTTTGAGCTGATTAGGAGAACATTGCTTTGGAAGTTTGCTTTCAGATACTTAATTAGTTTCAGATATGTTCATTTTTATTGGTAGTTTTATCAGATTGCAATCAGTTTGCAATAATCTACGTTTTCTTTTTTTTCAGATATTTGTTGGGCCTGTGCAATTTTTATGTTTATTTTTAATGGTTACTTCAGTGTTGAAAAGTCCTGTCCTGTCTTCACCACGGAACAGTGGGAAACATTCCTACATTGTTGTTGGGATTTTTGTCTTTTGAGTGTTGTTTTAAATGGCAAATGAACCAATTCTGATGCCTCCATTCCAGAAAGGAGCTCTACATTAATTTGCAAATTTAAGAAATCCTATTAGCAGGGTTAGCATTAGCCCTAGCGAAGCTTGGTCCACTATTGACGTGTTAACAAAGAGGTGATCTGTACATATTGTTCTTTTTCAAACCAAGTAGACAGCAACACACAAACTGGGTTTCAAGCTAAAAACCCCAGTTTTTTTAGTCTACACATACAAAAAAAAGGACATCTTCACCCTGGAACTTTTCCAAAAAAGTTTGGTATCAGTCACCTAAAAACTGTGCTGGATACCCAGACAAAAATATGCAATTTGCCTCCTTTAGACCATATAGACTGATTTTAGCTTCTTGGCTATAGAATATGTCATATTTTGTTTGGCTTTTTTCTTTTATTATCTCCACTTTACCATTATCATGCTTGAACTTGCACAAAAATCATATAATCACTTACAATATGAAATATGCTTGATAGCACATCTACAAAACACATTTCGTCCTTCAAAATCCCAAATCTGGTTGCTGTGCATCCATCATTCTTAGATGAAATGATTAAAACTGAAACATCTCATGTTTATCTCTCAGTCACTTGGCAAACAGACACATGTTCCAGATGTGTTGGAGTAAACATACAAGTAATTTGGCAAAACCTCACTCTAATCTGCTTTCATAGGTGGTACAGACACACCCTCTTTCTGAACATGAGCCCAGCCGCTGACCATCCCTACACCCAAGGCAAATATATTTGGGAAAATAGCTACAAATTCTGTCTTACAAATACATGTGTATTTACATTAAGTATTTATTGATGTTTTTATTACCACCAACAATTTTAGGGGAAAGATGCATAAAACTGTGTGTAGTTTATTGGCTACAACTGTGCATGTGCACATGGGCAGAAATAATTGTATGAATTCTTTTTGCAAGATTTATAAAAAATATGCACACATCATTCAGTTACATGAAATTTACTGATCATGTGCACTTGCTGGACACAGCCTACACAGCCTGCAGGAGACAACATTAAGTGGAGATGTTGATCAGAAAGCGGATGGTGATACACAGATCGATCATAGTATGTTTGCTGTCTTATATTATTCAACTATTTTGTGCTAGAAAATCACAACTCTGAATAAAGGAAACTATCTTTTAGCATCCATTAGTGAGGTCTTCCCAAGCAATTTAGTCAACCAACATCCATGTCTGCAGTTTTGTAGAGGGCCCACAATGAAAGTATATTATAAATATGAACAGAGAAACAACATTATATTAAAAAAAACAAAACAAAAAACAAAACCAAAACCAAAAAAAAAACAAAAAACAAAACATCACTATTACAAACATCAGTTTTTTTAAATGGAAAATTATGTTTTCTGTCTGTTTCCAGCTCAACAGGGTTACGTTACTATAAAAACTAGCACACACATGGTCTGAAGAATGAATTAGGTGCACACATTCTCATTACACTTCTTTTAAAAATACCAGTTTGTGAGGAGGTAAAGATATATGCATGTTTTGTAAGAGTTAAAGTGTACAGTCTTTTAACCAATAGTTTAAATTGTTTCATTAAAATTTAATAACCTGTTTGTGTTAATGCAGCATGGGAAAAGAAAAAAGCAATAATGGGTAATATTCACATACTTAGTGCTCATGCCAGTTGATAAGTCAAGTTATACATGCCTGCATGTGATGTTGCAACACTCTTATTGCTGCTGATTCAAGTTGTTTACATCAATAAAACTTATTTGGGCCTCCCCCAAAATGAGGACAGAAGAACACTGTACATACACGCATGTCCAAGCTCTTCACTTTTGGTAATTATTTATGGATTTCAGTGATACCGTGTGGTGTTTACCATAACCTAGATGCCACAGAAGCTTATGTTCTGTGTTTTTGGTCTGATTTATAATACACCTGAACTGAGAGCAGCTTGTTTGGGATGCTTTAAGATCAAACATAACACCAGGAAAACTACTATGTCGAACAATGCCTCTCAAACAGTCCTAACTCTGTTTCCTCCAAAACTGTAAGAAACATAGTCTCGTCATCACATTATCATGAAAGTTCATCATAAAAACAGTCTGGAAACAGTCTGGCAGGAGAATGGACACACACACACACACACACACACAGAGTCAAATGTCACTTATTCATCTCAAGTAGAGCTGCTTCATCTCAAACATGCTGCAGCTTTGTTTATGCTGTCATGACAGCACAGATTTTAAGTTCTCAGGTTTCCGCTTTTGTGGAGAACAAATGTTTTCTGGAATGAATGAGATCATATGAATTACATTATGTTAATTCTTTGTTCTTTGTTTTGTGGATGTTTAACTTACAAGTGATGAGGAACATTTTTAGGTGGATAAATATCCATGTGACTGCAGTGTGTGTTTTATTGGTTTGATAGTAAATCACTTGCTCTACAACTTTGATTTCCAGCTGCTTTTCATTTAGCATCATTATCAGGTCAGATATTCATCTGTGAAATATTTGTCAAATAATATATTTTGGTTATGACTAAGAGAAAAGCTAAATACACAGGAGCTGGTTGCTCACAATACATCCACAAAGGAACTGTTACATTAGGCAGTGTGTTTTGCTAGTTTGTTTTCCTAAAGACTTTATTTAGTAAGTCACACGTGTGGTAAAAATTCGCTTTCTGTGGCTTCACTTTCAGTAGCCTTTAGCTTTGCGCTCTGTTTGAATTCCTCCTTTATTTCTCCAGGGAAGAAGTTCAAACTTTTCTAAATGCAGACATGACTAAGCAAATGTTGTTCTCCAATGTGAGGATAAAGCCACAAATAATTCCCTCAGTGTTCTCCCTGGAAGGAAATGAAATAGTGTTCAGGTCAGTCAAAACTAAATATTTGTATGTACTCGCTTACAGTAAAAATGAGCAAATTTCAGGCACAGTGGCGAATGGTGATTAATCATGATTATTCATATATATATATATATATATATATATATATATATATATATATATATATATATATATATATATAAACCTTAGAACCACCAGAGGGGTTATTTTGACACCCTGCCAACACAGCATAAAAATGATAAAGGTGGTGTTTACAGAGGCCATTTTTTGCTCCCTTTTAATCTCTTTTTATCATTCAGAAATAGACAAAGCTTGCAGCTTGGGATGAACACTGCCTCTTGTCAAGGATGTCTACTCCTAACTTGGTCGTATTGTAGTAAGAGGAGCTAATCATTTTTCCCCCATCTGAGTCTTCCTCATTCATTTTTTGGAGCATAGCCAAAGCTTGTTCTGCATTCATTCTGCTGCATTCTTGGTTTGTCTGTCTGTCTGTTAGCAACGTAACTCAAGAAGTAACAGAGAGATGGACAGATTTGAACTGACATTATCAAGTGTTTACATTCTGGGGATGTCCCAGATCACTGTCTGAGACCAGGAATTTTTTTAAAAGTATTCTTTACTCTTACAGCTTCTAAATCAACAATGCCCAGAATCACTGGCCAAAAAAAAACAAAAAAAAAAAACAACAAAAAACAAAATTATCAAGGTCCAAAATATAGGGGGTACTGGGTGGGCTGTTGGGCCTTTTGGGGTTTTTCATAGGTGAGTGACACTATGGCTTGGTGGAGATCTACGCTTCTAGTTTCTAAAGTAATCGACAGGCTTTTCTTGGTGTTCAGGATGAGAAGTCACCATGTGCCATTGTGACTTGTTTGGCTTCATGTCAGCCAGTATTTTCAGACATATGACACACATGGTCTCTCTTTATTACCCACATCACCATTGCTTCACCATTGCATGGTCATGACCCCCGACTACTAGGGGGCTGATAAAACCCAACTGAGGGGGGTTTAAATACCCAGAAATATTCATTTAAAGGCACTATAACATCCAAGCACAGCAGCCAAGTGCAGTGTATTGCTAGTTTGACTAGTTTCTTCCACATAACCAGAAGTCTTGTTATGTTTGCTCACTATAATTAAAGTGTCTTTCTGACACAGTAATCCCACTAGTTCTTCTATCTTTCAATTTATCCAAGTTTGTCTCTGCACTCACATGTTTATTCCTTCTCTCTTACTATGGTTACTCAGTGTAGGCTGCTTCTCATCTCAACATACCCTGTTTGACACTTGGCTAAATACAATAGAACCACTCTACATTTTCAACCCAGTGTTTTGTTTCTTCACCGTCTTCTACTTGTCTAGAAAAAAAAAATAACTGAAAGTCTTTCTCATATTTCTGATCCAAGAAATTTTAATCCTTGTAAGCTAAAACTGAATGATGCATGAGGCACACTGATCATAAGCAGGGACCACACACACACTGGAAATGAACATGTTTATTAAGTATGATTCAAAGTGGGTGGTAACATTAGAACTGTAGCAGAAATGTGCCTAAGCCAACATGTACAACTTCATTAATGTCTTACTTTAATGTAATATTTTCACAGCTGCATGTACAAGTTGTCTGTGTGTTGTATATAAGATCTGTCTGTTAGAGAAATATGCTTTGGAAATTGGACTATTTTTCAATCCTTTATCGCAGTTTAGGGATTTAAGACAGAATAACATGATACATGTTTGCTATTACTCACCAGACAGCCAATGAGAGGTAGCACTACCTTCTTCCCTTTTGCCCCCTTAGGAGGCATTCTGCTCTCTGATCAATTGAAGAAACATATGACAATGATATTTCATTTTGTAACCCCCCAAAAATGAACACCAGCCATTATCTGCTTACTGTTTTTGCCTTTTGACTCACTCCTGTGAAACTTATGTATGTTTCCTGTTACAGAACTTTGAATAGTACCATGCTGTGGTACTATTTGTTGTGGTAGTATTGGACCTATGCAATAGGCTACTGTACATCCTTACATGACCTTAGCAATTCAGGGTTATGAAAGCTATGGCACTTTTGTAAATTATACATCTTTTTAATTTTATTTTTCTGCTCTTGTTTTATCCTTAATTTCCATTTTGCCCCATAAAATATTTACTCAGTTCAGTCTGACTGACCCAGACACATCCTACCGCGTTCACAAGCTCCACCGTACGGTGTTTACCTCTTTCAGAAGGAGTAAAGATACATTTTTAATGTAATCTTCGGTGTACTAGTTTTCAAAATGATTGGGTCTGTAGAAACATCAAACATTATAATGTAAGTGGTTTCACTGTCGTCTTGCCTCCTTCATAGAGATGTGCACCCTACCATTTAAAGCCCTTCTTTTGATGTCCAAGATTATATATGATCATATACCATCTTTAACACTGTAATGTTTTGCATTATATGTAGCATATATATATGTATGTAGCAACTACATGTTTCATACTCTGTATATTATACTTGTTATATGAAGCATACAAGACCAACAAGTGTAGGGCCCTTGTTTGATGTAATAAACTGTCCTAAATTGACCTGAACGTTGCATACAGTGCAGTGGCTTTTCCCACACCCAGAGATCAAAGTGGACATTAAATCCATGGCCTTCTGAGTATGATTAAGAGTACTGACGGCAGCCCAACTCAAAGCTATGACAAAACCTCAAGTTCTTTACCACTGTGTGTTCGTTGTTCTGTTCATGTCTTCCCGTCTAACCCAGCATGGCAGCTGGACTCCTACTTTCTCTGTGATTTCAGCCTCAGAATTTAACCATAAATTGGGTTCCCATGTGAGAGAGAAAACGTCTACCCCTTGCTGATGTAACCCTTCATTACCACTGATGTTTCACCATGGATTCTAACCAAAATGTTGCATCGCTGACTCTACAGAAGAACAGCACATTGAGGGAAATGGCAATTTTCATTACCACAGCAGGGTTCAAATTTTCTGACGGGACTGTCACAACAAATGCAGCCCAAGTACATGGTATGATTCTGATTGCTTATAATTATACTAAACTAGATTTTAATGTAAACCACAAATCTGTTGGGACACTAAAATTTAAAACAGAAAATGCAATCATTTGCAACTCTTTTATAATTTATGTTTAATTGAAACCAGTGAAGCTCACGCTAGACACTGAAAATACTGGATTCGTTTCCTGTGGTACTGTATTCCTGAGAGAAGGGGTGTACAACTACAGTAAATTATTTTACGGATCCAAATCACTTCAAATTATGATATAATGTTAAAGAAAGATAGTGATGCAGAACAAATTGTCAGACACCTGTCGAGGACTATATAAAGTTCAACGTTAGCTCTTATCAAAAGGGAAGGATATTTGATTTTATGTTGTTATTTATTTTAAATCTGTCATAAATATAAGTGGAGCTGAGTGTGGATATAAAAACTGTTAAACTGGACTGGACTAACTGGACAGCTTATAAAACTAAGGCTGTGAACATTGCTGTCTTTACTTCAGCCTCGAAGGCAGATGTTCCTCTTTAACTATGTAACACCCTCAACATATCCCACCTGCCTCAGACCCACCTGCTGCCCACCTGGCGTTTGTTTATTTCCCAAACATAAATCATTTTCTTTTCATTGAGTTCCTCTTCATATTTTCCCACTGTCATTTAACCACCCACCTTGCAGTGGCTCGGCCCCAGTTTGTGCCCCACTGTTTTAATCTAATCGTAATCGATTAATAAGTATGTTTTGAGGCAGTAACTGTAATCTTATATTGTGAACACACTGGGGCAGAGCTAGATTCAATGATGTGATCGTTTGCATGCATCATTTCTGTGCTTTATCACTGCTTTTTATGTTTTGACATTCTGACAAGCTTTAGCTCTTAAGTGTCCAGTTGCAAATGACTGATTTGTTTTCCTCACATTCCCAGAGCTGAGGAGGATTTTAGATGCTGCACTGGGCAGATTTTTTAGCATATGATATGCCACTGAGCTGTGATTCATGCCCATGAGCAGACGTCATAGGTGCAGATCTTTGGCTGGCAGCAGTGACCCATGGTCTGCATGTCTACGATATAGGCCAGTACTTATTTATTCCTATCCCTCAACCTTTGACTCCCTGAATGGCATTTTTGTGTCTCTGGCAGTACTCAGGTCCTGACTGATGTCACTGGTGAGTCAGAGGTGCTTGGGATATGCAAAGAGAAGTCCAGTGGATTGAAAGTCAACCAGATGCTGATGTGGCACCTAGTTTACATATACCAGATAAGCTGAACCAGGTCTGGTTCATCACTTACAGAGGAGTTTTCCAAAAAACTCACATTTGATGGGCACGATTAAAGCAAAGTAATGCAATACTTAATTATTCCTTCAACTTACGACCTTTGTGTGTAACAGGAGCACTTAATGATAAATAACAAGCTCTCTATTGTGGAAAAAAGCACAGCTACAGCAGACATCAAACATCCAGTCAGAGTGTGACACACGTGACAGGGCCAACATCCAAACACAATAATGATGTGCTGGCCTGGGCAGAAGCTATGGAAAACAGCTTGTTCTCGTTAGATGCTGACCGGTGTGTGTCCCCCATTGAAGCTAGAATCGTGAAGAGTCCACAGCAGTTGCACCGCTCACAATACAACAATAAAACTGCTCATCCAGTCACTTTATCCCCAGTTCCCAAAGTGATAATCAAGTTCAGAGGGGCAGCAATAAAAGCAGCAACAGTCAAAGAGGTCACAAAGTACCGAACGGCAAAGCAGGAGCGAGAGAAAAAGAGACAATGGGTTTATTTAGTCACCTAAATAAGGCTGGCACAGTTTACTGATAGATCTATAAAAGCATCTGTGGTGTAAGAAGAAAAACACAGGATGCTTCTGTGTACATCTTGAATGATTTACACATGCTTTAAATAAAAGCAGGAGACACTTTTCACCACATGAAGTGTGAGTCAAAACTTAAAACCACAGTAAAATTTGAGATTGTTTTTCTCACCTAACCAGCAGCATGCCCTTTTGTCTACAGAGGGAGTGACAGACCTGGTAACCACGAGAACACAGGTGACTTCAGAAGAAATGTGTTTTTGTGTTTTTTTTATTTGTTTGTTGTTTTTTTTTAACTAAACAAGAAGCACTTGGAGAGCACAGACCTCTGCCAAGCCATAGGGCTTCTTATCTGAGAAAACCCCCAATATAGCCCACCCAGTACCTCCTGTATTTTGAACCTTCTGGATCACCAAATCCAGAATATCAACATGAACCAGGTCAATCAATGTCAGATTATAACATGACATCATATTGCAATTATTATTATTATTATTATTATTATTATTATTGTTATTATTAATAATAATAATAATAATAATCCTCTACCGGAGCTGCGTCGATGACAGAAGGACCCGGCATGCACTCATTATTGAGTTCTCATTAAAAAAAATATTATTTTGTTATATGTTTGCTGATAAATGTATGTTGTAAGCTTGTAAGTATTTGACTATTTCTATTTGAAATACAAGCCCAAAGTAGCCCCACATGCTAATCAATTAATTATTTATTTATTGAATCTTTGTCTACTTCTGAATGATAAGGGAGAAATAAAAAACATAAAAAATAGTCTTGTGTAAACGCCACCTTTATAATTTTTATGCCTTTTTTTTTATCTTTTCTTATCCCTTGCTATGTCCCAAATACAGATTGATTTAGTTCTTATTAGGACTGGTCATGCTGATAGGTAATGCTAACTCTCGTGACTAATGTTGCAATTGTAATTCCAAAATAATGTAAAAATATTGTTAAAAACTAAATGTTTAAATAAAAAAAACATTACCAGTGAGCAGATACAGACAAAACTTTCTGAATGGTTGCTAAACAAAAAAAGAAAGAAACACAGAGTGCGTTCATAACATCTTAGCCTGCAAGCACAGCTTCTAAACTGGATATATTGAAGATATTATTCCAGGCAAATTGTTCTAACAGGAAATGGGGGGAAAAAAACTTTAAGACAGAGAGCCATATGTGAAGCTGACTCGAAGGATGACCCTCCCTGGTAGATTAAACTGCCTTACACTCTTACATTGTGTTACTATATTGAATAAACAGGATTTTATGAGTCAGTCAGTACAGTAAGGATGCATAACATAATTTAGTTGTGGATTTGTATTCATACAGCCGTGATGGTCATTAATAATAATAATAATAATGGATTAGATTTAAATAGCGCTTTTCAAGGCACCCAAAGCGCTTTACATTGTGTATCCATTATTCATCCACTCCTCACTCATACCTGGTGATGGTAAGCTACGTGCGTAGCCACAGCTGCCCTGGAGCAAGCTGACGGAAACGTGGCTGCCAGTCTGCGCCTACGGCCTCTCCGACCATCACCAAACATTCATCCACACATTCATACACCAGCGATGCCAACACTGGAGGCAAGGAGGGTTAAGTGTCTTGCCCAAGGACACAACGACAGATGACTGCGGGAGCGGGAATCGAACCGCCGACCTTCCGATCATTGGACGACCTGCTCTACCACCTGAGCCACTGCCGCCCCCCATTAATAAAATGATGTCTGCTTCTGTGGATCTAAATATAAGGGGAAAAAACAGCTATATCCTGAGCTTGAATACATTTTTGTGGCTGATGTGCTAGTCTGTAAAATATCCATAGGAACAAAATTCAGGATGCCTTGCTGGCAGAGTAATTGGACAATAAAGTTGCCCTCCTCTTTCTTCTCCTCCTTCTCCTGTTTCCTCCCTGGTGATGGGATGTAATTTCAGCAGTATGCGACATGATGAAATATTAACTTCAATGTGCTAGCAGGCTTTTACATTAGTTGGTACTGTACAACTAAATTATGAGAAAAGCTTCCTGAATGGGAATAAAAAATAAATGTTGCAGAAAACTATAGTGAACAACAAGGCTGTAAAGCGACCATCCACTGGTGTGTTTGTGTGCGTAAATCAGCTTTTGCAATAGCAGCTGCAGTGTAGCTTGTCTTAAAATTTGCTACCTCCAGATGCATCGAAAGGGTAGGAACAGCCTCCTTGATGGCAGGGGATGATGATTTCTGGGTCATGGGAGAAGAATGCACACAGGTAAGCATAGGTAAGCACAATGAAAAGCATCCAAACCGCTCCATCTGTTTTGTGGCTCTGCTCAGTGAGCCAGCATTCACAATACCAGGACTCTGAAACTGGAGCAGTCAGTGTTTCATAATTAATTTTTATTATTGACATCTGTGCTTTAACAGTACTGACACATCAGTATGCCTTCCATGAAAAGACTTACAGAGAAGCTTCTGTTCATTTGATAAACATTTCAAACCATCACTTATAAACTTTTCAAACCTTTTCTAGAAAGCATTTCAAGTTAAGCAGGTGCTTTTCTGTAGTTTCTTAGCAGAATATGTCATGCAGAGGAACACCAAATATTAGAATAATTTGGTATAAATAATACAGTTGTCTGTTCAGTTACATTTCAACCATTTTAACATTTTCTCAGCTACATTTATTCTGTTTCCTTTGATTGCTTTTACAATTAAAATCAACACACTACAGAGTACAGAAGCTGAGAGAAGCTTGAAAAAAGTTTTTAATGTCATCATCTCAAGATCATGAGATAATTTTATGAATATGTCAAGATAATAAAGCTTGTTTTGTGCTCATAATGGGTTAATTATATCATTTTAAAATAAGGTGGGCTGATGAGTCCTGATAAGGGACAAATATTAATGAGTTATGAGAGAAGAAGGCCTATTTTCTCAAGATAACAGTTTGATATATTCTGGTAATTGGACCAAATAAAGTTTTTTTTCCCATCACTGCAAACAATTATAATCCTAAACTTGGTGCAACAAACAGAATAGCGCAGCGGCTGCTACCCCAGTCTGCCTGATCTTGGACGGGTTTGTACTGGAAAAAAATTTGTTGTACCAATTGCAATGACAATATAGCTTCATTCATTCATTCATTCATTCATTCATTCATTCATTCATTCATTCATTCATTCAATTACACTTACAAGTAGGGTTGAGCTTAGCGGTTACCAGTAAAAGCGTTAAGAGATGAATTAGGATCATTTTGCTCTGAAGGACAGACATGTTCATGGTTGATACAACACTAGTCAACTCAGTACATTTCATCTGAGTTTGTAGGACTTTTAAAATTATAATGTGGAGAAACAGCTTTATAGCAGATGGTTGGATCAACACTGGGATTTCAGGAGTTCTGCGAGTCCTGCAAAAGGCAAAACTTCCAAGTGTTTTTAGGTTTTGTGGTTCTTGTGTCTAACACAAAGCTAACTTTAACCATTGCATTTAAATTAACAAATTATATAAAGAAAGGTACCAACGAGAAGGTAGATGAGTCTCTCAAAAAGACTGGGGACAAATGAAAAATTAAAGGGTTCCACTTGTTCAGACATGTGGTACACGTCTTTATTCCTTCTTTTGTCTTCTTGTTTGATGTGCCAAACTGCATTACCTCAGCCTTTCATAATATGATTGCTTTTACAATTAAAATGTTTAATACACCTCAATATTATTGATATATTATTAATTTACAAAGTTTATTTTAATATAAATTAAAGGACACTTATATATTTTGGAGCTCCTCTGGCACCAACCAGGATGAAGACTGTCTACAACCTCATCCTCATGCATCTCCACTGATGTCTGAAGATTTTTTGAAGACTTGCTGACCTCTAAGCTTCTTCTGTTGGACTCTTCAGGTGTGTTTATGCAGCCATCCATATGTGTTTGTGTGCACATTGGGAAATACATGCACACGTAGCCTGTGCATGTGTAAATTCTTTTATATACTTCACTTTTGTAAATATAAGGCTCCTGCATATTTCAGGCTATCAGGAATTGAAATAATTTCTCTAATGCAGAGCATTCATCCAGGGAACAACACAAGCCAGGACTGCCTGGGCCGGGAAGCAGCGGCAGGAAAGATTATGTTCACCTACCCCGAAATACATTGCAATCTACATTCAGGCATTTCACAATAATAATCTTTGTTTTGTCATTTCTGCATTTTGTTGATATATAAGTTGCACATTTTTTTTACCTGACCTACACAAGAGGAGTGGAATTAGATTGGGATAGTGTCCAATGAACCTGCATAGCAGGGGGAGGAGCTAATGGTTAGAAAATCAGCAGGAACCAGGATGGATTTAAACTTTTTGGGGCCCAAACAAACCTAGCCATGAGACCCTCCCCTTTCTTTAGTTTTTACCAGTTTTTAGCCTTTATTTACCTTGTGACTGAGTCTCTTAGTTTTCAATAAGGTGATAAAAAGATGCAAATCGCAGTCTTTATCTAAAGGTACATGAGCCTTATTCTGTTCATTTCTTTTTCCAGTCTTTATATGCATAATATAGTAACGGCTTGTAACTACGCACCGCACTTGTAATTTTTTTTGTTTTTAAATTGACATTGTCATAAACAGGTACTATTATAAAGCCATGTTTTTAAATTATCTTTTTTTTTTTTAAGCCTTTCCTGTCCAGTGTCATAGCAAGCTTAATAATAGTCTGGTTTCTGTGTTGAGCCGAACAAATTTGCTTTGCCAAGGGGAGGTTTATGGATATAAGGCTCCTCTTGATAAAATGATTTATTTATTTATTTACTGTTATTTATTTACTTTGAATTATGGAATCTATGTAGTCTAGCTGGACCAGACCAGAGGGGACAGAAAAAGAAAATTTCCTATGACTTTAACAGAAAAACAGAGCTGACAGTAATCAAGATTTCCTAAATAAGAACAAAATAAATAAAAAAAAACACATGACAAATGTTTCACAACAACAACCAAATACACACTCACAGAGAAAAAAAACAAACTTATCTCTTAATGTGGTAACAACCCACTGGAAAACTCAGTGACTGTTTCAGAGTATGAGGAATGAGGAGTGGTCACAGATGAGGAGTGGTGAGTGTGATCGTGCAAATGCAACCATGCCTTCACAGAGGCTAGAAGCAGATTAGGGCGGCCCAGAGACCTGGGTCATCAGCAGCAATCCCGGAGCATGAACCCTAGCTACCCCACCCCAGTCCCACCCAGAGGGTGGCAGAGGAAAGCTACAGCCAGAGTCCCCCATGGTCAAGGGGCACAGGCCCCGGTGGACCAAGATCGGCAGCCCCAAGAGCCCAGGGGGACCCCGCCCCTACCGCAGCGATCACCAATCTTTTTAAACCCAAGATCTCTTACCTCAGCATGGCTGAGAGAAAAGATCTACCCTGCTGAAGTGTTGAGTGAAAACGTCTGTCCAGATAATGCTTACAAATTCAGACTTTTTATTCAGGCTGATTGTAATTAACATGCATCAAACACTTTGGTGTTTCAAATAGATGTGACCAAGAAAATACTGTAACAGGGTTATAGTAAGGCCATCACTATTTTGTCTATAATTTTACATCACAACTTATATTCCTAAACTCTTATTATCAGAGTGTCAGAAAAAAGAGAAACGTGACCGATTTCCCACCTGAGGAAATTATTAACAATAAAGAGCAGATCATTCAAATGACCCATTACCCATTTTATGTTGTGTTTAGCAAATTAACTGTCAGGTAAGTGCAGTTCTGTTTCATGCATCATTACTGTTCCATGACAAGGATAAACTGATGCAGTTTTTTTTACTTAAATCAGGGTGATGGCTGTGACTGAACACTGTGAGGGCCTTGTAGTTTGGCTCATAACTACAAACAGCTAGTCTGAGGCAATCTGTGAGTTGTCTGTTAGAAAGTCGGCTCCTGTGCTTTGATTTAATTATTTTCATCTGTGAAAATGCCATTTCACAGAGGTAAGTGGATCCAAAATGTAATAAATCCCCAAAAGTCGCTGTCCCTTGATCTGGCTTTTAGCTCCACATCATTCTGCAAATCAACCATTTCCATGTCAATTTCACATGGCAAAGCAAATACCTGCTGGAATTTGGCTGCAACCTCCTCTATATTAACAGGCAGGAATGGGTTTGAGACAAATGCAGCAATATCTTCCATGCTGTCTGACTCACCAAAACGCCGACTGAACTGCTGTCAGTTTATCCAGGTACACACAGCACTGCAGGGCGAAAGTCATAGTTGTCTTTGTTGGGCCGTGACATTTTCTCCAGGTTGGTAAATTGTGTCAGCCTCCTTTTCTTAAGATTTGTGGTCCAGACACTGAGCTCGAATGGATTCACGGCACTTATCATGTGGGGACGGTGTCGGTCTTTTCCCTGGAGCTCATTGTTAAGTGAGTTCAGTTTTGCCGTTAGGTCTGTCCGAAGCCCCAGTAGCCACGTATCATCTGATAGCTCCACGTGATCCTTGTCCCTTGTTGACAGAACCAACAAGGTCAAAAGAAATTCCTCCTCCCATTCTGGATGGAAATTGTAGGTTTTCCGCTATTTTTCATGGGGCCTTCCTCTAGCTAACTGTGTGTCAACATGCTCTCACTGGGTTGCCTTATATTGATATTTGTGACTCATCTCTTACCTCATTGGTCACTTTATGCAGCGCTACACTGAAAAAAAGTATAAACTGGATTGAAAGATATGCGCTTGCAAGACCGAGCATTAATCTAAAATGAGATGTAATGTGTTTTTGAATGAATTTTTATTTTATTTTTCAAGAGCTACAGGGAAAGTCTCCAAGATCGACCAGTTGATGCTTATCAACAGGTTGGAGACCACTGCCCTAGAGTAAACTCTGAGCAGGATTGGGGTCCAGTAAACAGTGTTATATCGGACTCTACCTTTGTAGCGCATTTCATTATTAAGTCATTTAAGATCTGAGACAAATGCTCAGCTTTAGAAAAAGATATTGGTAAGATCAGTGGAACTCAAACAATTTTCTCTAACAAAGCAAGTCAATGGGCAGGTAGTGGTTGGTGTCACATGACATGTGTACAGAGTCAAGTTTAGTAGCATGGCTTGGCTCCCAAAGTTTCAGCAGTAGACTGCAGTTGTTTCTCAAATCCTTAAATGCCATGAAACTCCAATATAAAATATCCCGTCAGAAACTAAAACCACACGTCTATTTAAATATAAACAATGTGGTGGAAATTTTACCAACAACAGCCTGTTACTGAGTTGCTCATCAGTTTGTGGTTGAATGAAAGAATATTCATGACATAGTTAAGGAGCAGGACATGAGAGCACCAGACACCACAGTATCTTCAAGCCCAAATAGTTCTAGAGCCCAGATCTGTCTGAACAATCTGCTCCCCTCAGACATTTCATTAAATGCTGCCTCAAGGCAAAAACTCAGGGACTTTTGCCGAAGCTTACAGAATAGCATGAGGAATTAAAATTGATTTGTTTCCTTCTCCCCAAGGGCAGCCCAAGTGCAGGTGTGTAGTGATCCCTGACACTTGAAATATCACATGAGCAATGACATAGCTATATAAAATAACGGCCCAAAGAGATATGATTGGCTCATTTGATTTACAACACCAAACCAGAAAAAGTTGTCACCGCATGGAAAAGTTAAAATAAAAATATCAAAGACGGAAAGAAAATTAGGAGATAAAAGTGCTTTTTGTTTGTTTGTTTGTTTATGTTTCATGTGTAACTTTGTCCCATTTTCCAGCAATCATGTATTTTTTCAAATACTTTCTCTATTGGGGACAGGCCACAACTGCAGGCAGGCCAGTTCAGCAACCTCCTCCTCCGCTGCAACACACTAGAGCCATTTTTTTCTTTTGTTTTTTTGTTTTTTTGTTTCTTTGTTCTTTGGCTTGTTCTTCTCTACGTTTGCTGAGATGTGCAAAACACATTTACATAAAAAAACAAAAACAAAAACAAAACCACAAATGTTAGGATTCCCTTTTGATTTTTGGTTTTATGTTTTTTTTTTTTTTTTTTTTTTTGGAATCCTATTTCTAAATAAAAAAAATCCCAAAACAACTGACAGCAAGATGCACATATTTGTAAACTAGTAAAATTCAAATGTTGCGTTGACATTTGCACTAATTGAACCAGCTCATTAGGCATCAACAAACATCTCCAGTGACTAACCACTGCCTCATTATTTTAGAAAATGCTTTGCTGAAACATGTGTCAACACATATAGAAACTCAAATTCACAAATATTTGGTCATTTAGCAGTCTGGTTTCCAGTCTTTACACCAACCTGCAAGTCCTCACCTTGAAGGGAACTTTTTGAGCTTTTACAGACTGTGTAATTATGTTGAAGCAGCTTTCAGCCTGTTTCACAGAATGCCTCTAAAACATTTGTAGCAAAAGTACATATTACTATCCCAACATTCTTACACACACACACACACACACACACACACACTGTTACAAAAAAGGTTTACAGTAAACTTAGCTCTTGTGTCGGCCCACCTAAACTTGCATCCTGTCATCCTCTACACACCGTAGGCAGGCTCGGACTGGGAATTGTGCAGCTGATGCTCCATGGAGCATTCCCCAGATTCTGGTTTTATGGGAATGTTTGATGTGCAGGTCACAGGGAGCAATCCGTTAACCTCATGCCTAAATACAGAGTCCCAACTGTTTCTGCTAGACTGAAATGTTTATCGGCGACTCTGTGTACTCAGGAACACGTGTGTGTGAGACTACACACACCTGCTCTTCGGTGTCTGTGTGTATTTTGTCAGAGGAATTTTCCATATATCCTCAAAAAGTGGATGATATATTCACTTAGCATGTTTAAGCAGCCATAAAGTAAACATGCTGTGGACGTTTCCGGCACAATAAATGTGGAACCTGAAGGTGGGCCTCCCCACACACACCCTCCTCTGTCATCTCACAGCTGTGCTTCAAAGACTAAACGTGCTGCGTATAAACTAAGTAAAATGTGCTCAGTTATGCCACACTTTGGCCACTGAATCCAGTTAACTAATTTTAAATCAATGTACCTGTATTGGAAGATTTAACTTACCCTGTAATGCAGTAAGAAGGTGGCTGCACTCAACAGATTGGCTCAGCAACAAAAAAAAAAAAAAGAAAAAAAAAGGTAACACTTTAGTGTATATCAACATGTCAAGAATAGTCCTCAAAAGTCATAGATAGTGTAGGGTAGATCAGTGAGATAGTTAAAAAATAAATGCTGTAGATATACTATTTATTATTTGTAATATTAGTGTTGAAATTCAGTAGCTGCTAAGCAGTTGTGAAGTCAGCATTTCATCACTTAAAGAACATATCAAGGATTAAAGGACTGATGACTCAGCAGGATTTTGAAAAACTGGTCCATGTATTTATATTTAGTAGACTAGACTACTGTAATGCTGTCCTCACAGGTCTCCCTAAAAAGTCAATCAGACAGCTGCAGTTAGTCTAGAACGTTGCTGCTCGAGTCCTCACTAAGACCAAAAAGTAGATCCTAGAACTCCAGTCCTCAGATCTTTACACTGGGTTCCTGTCTATCAAATAACTGACTTCAAAATCCTACTGTTGGTTCCCAAAGCACTGAATGGTTTAGGACCAAAATACATTCAGGATCTTCTGGTTTGTTATGAACCAGCCAGATCCCTCAGATCATCAGGGTCAGGTCTACTTTCTGTTCCCAGCGTCAAAACTAAACATGGAGAGGCAGCGTTCACTTTTTAAGCTCCTCACATGTGGAACAAACTTCCAGAAAACTGCAAGCCTGCTGAAACGCTCAGCAGTTTTAAATCAGGGTTAAAAACTTTTTATCAAAACAACTGTTAATTCCTCACACTGGAACTTTTGTTTCTTACATTTTACCTTATTTTATTTGAGTTTTTTATTTTTATTTAAGTTATTTTATTTCTTTTAAAAGTTTGTTTAATGATTATTTTGCACCCCGCTGTGATTCTTTAAATGTTTAATGTAAAGCACATTGAGTTGTCTGGTACATAAAATGTGCTTTACAAGTAAACAGGTCTTACCGAAACATAATGAACGTAAAGTTGAAACCATGTAAAATTATTAGGGCTTATTGGGGCACATTCCTTCTAAGGGCACTATTTCTTTTGACACACAACGTGTAGACCTCCTGCGTAGTTTCAAGAAGTGATGCAGAAATAAGGCTGTGGTTCTGAAGCAGAAAATGACACAGAATAGGTCTTTTTTTTTAACCTGTCCTGTCCAGCATCATAGCAAGCAAAATGATAATCTGGTTGCTGTATCGTGCTGAACAAATTTGCTCTGCCAAGGGGAGGCCTATGGGTAAGGCTCCTCTTGATAATGTGATTCATTTATTTATTTATTTACTTTGAATCACGGAATCTATGTAATCTTGCTCGACCTGACCAGAGGGGACAGGAAAAGATGGAAAATAGCAAAAAGATGCAAAAGAGAAAGAAGAAAGGAGACAAAAACATCACAGACAGAAGGAAACGACCCTTCAATCCACACCACCAGCAGACAACAAACTGTTACACTTGTACATGAACACACCAGAAGATGTCCTACAACTTTTACAAAAAACAAAAACAAACACACACACAAAAAAAAACAAAATAAAAAAAAAAACAAAAAAAACAGAGCTGCTAGTCATTAAGAGTTTTTAAATAATAACCAAATTAAAAAGACATATCATGAAAGTAGCATAACAGTGACCAGATACTAACTCACAGGAAAAGTAAAAAAAAGAATGGTCTCTTAGTATATATACCCACTGGACAACTCAGTGACTGTGTCAGCTCCACCCGAAGGGAGGCAGAGGAGAGCCCCAGCAAGAGCCCCCCACGGTCTTGGGGTACAGGTCCCAGTGGGCTAAGTTTGGCAGCCGCCAGCCCCGCCAAGGACCGGCCACCCAGGGCAGCCCAAGTGAAGGGCCCAGGGTCCTAGGAGCCCAGAGGCGGCTGCCCCACCCCCCAAATGCAGAGGGCCCGCACCATGCCTAGGAGGACCAGGCCCCCCCAGACAACCACCCGGCGTAGGCCAGCACACACCCCAATGTTCCAGCCGCACACTCCGGGAGCCAGGGCGCCATCGACCCCCTCCTCCACCCGCCACCTACTCCAATCTGCACCCCATATAACCCCACACGCACATCCTCCCCTGTGCTGTACCCACAAGCACTCACTATCACACAGTCACGTCACACACAACCCACCCACCATGCCCCATGGGGGACACCCCAGGCGGACCAGAGGACAGCAAGCCACAAGCACCCCCGCCCCTCGACCCAGCACCCACAGAGCCAACAGCCCATCAGCGCAGCCACCCCGGGACCTGGCCCTTGGGGCAACCACCTCCCCCCACTTGCCCCCGGCCACACCCAGGGGGAACAGGGGTGTGAGAGGTCCCCAATACCCTCTCCCTCCCCGCTGCACCACATGACACGCCCCCCAGAAGTTGTTTGTGTGTTGTGTTGGTGTTTTGATGTCTAAGTGTAATTTAAACCGAGAGGCGAGTCGCCACAGGGTGCAGCTAAGGAAGTCATTTGGGTGGCCCCCCCGGCTACACCCCGCATGACATGCACGCCTCCCAAATCCCCATGTGTGTGTGCCTATGTGTGCCTATGTGTGTATGTAAGAGAGATAGAGAGAGCGGGGAAGAAGAGGGGTCCAGGGATGTAAGTCCTGAAGGGAAGAGAAACTCCCTCCGGATGGTGAGCTGCCAGCAGCACTAGGCCCCCCCGTTCCCCAGAAGGCTCCCCAGGGCAAGACAGGCCAGAGGCAGCCACCCTCCACGACCAGGCCACGCAGCGACTGTAGCCAACAAGCCGCCACCGACCCCAGAAGACACCCACCCACCAGAAGCCTAAGGGGGAAGGAGAGGAGCGGATGGAGAATAGCGGGAGAGCCCAGATCCATGGCGCACCACCCCCAGGCCCACCCAGGCCCTCCCACAGGGTCATGTTATCCCTCCCCACCCCACCTACTCTCCTGTGATCTTACACACTCCCACTCATCCTAGCTCATCCATGGGAATTTGCCCAACCAATCTACATGTGCTTTGTGAACTTGGAGAAGGCATTCGACCGTGTCCCCCAGGGACTCCTGTGGGGGGTGCCGGACCCGCTTGTAAGAGCTGTCCGGTACTCCGGAAGTATGGAGTGCCGGACCCGCTTGTACGACTGGTGTCAGAGCTTGATCCGCATTGCCGGCAGTAAATCAGAATCGTTTCCAGTGCAGGTTGGACTCACCAAAGGCTACCCTTTGTCACCGATTCTGTTCATAACTTTTATGGACAGAATTTCTAGGCACAGCCAAGGTGTTGAAGGGATCCGGTTCGGTGACCTCAGGATTGGGTCTCTGCTCTTTGCGGATGAAGTGGTTCTGTTGGCTTCATCGGGCCGTGATCTTCAGCTCTCACTGGAGCGATTCGCAGCCGAAAAGGGTGGAGTGCTCTCTCCGGGTCTGCAATAGGGTCCTGCCCCAAGTGGAGGAGTTCACATAACTCGGGGTCTTGTTCACGAGTGAGGGAAGGACGGAGCGGGAGATAGACAGGCGGATTGGTGCTGTGTCTGCAGTGATGTGGATGCTGCATCGGTCTGTCGTGGTGAAGAAGGAGCTGAGCCAAATGGTAAAGCTCTTGATTTACTGGTCGATCTATTTTCCTACCCTCACCTATGGTCACGAGCTGTGGGAAGTGACCGAAAGAACAAGATTGCGAATACAAGCGGCCGAAATGAGTTTTCTCCGCTGGGTGGCCAGGCTCTCCCTTAGAGATAGGGTGAGAAGCTCGGCGATCCGGGAGGGGCTCAGAGTAAAGTGGCTGCTCCTCCACATCGAGAGGAGCCAGATGAGGTGGCTCGGGCATCCGGTTAGGATGCCTCCTGGGCGCCTCCCTGGTGAGGTGTTCCGGGCACGTCCCACCAGCAAGAGGCCCCGAGGAAGACTGCTGGACAGACTACATCTCTCGGCTGGCCTTGGGATCCCTCCAGATGAGCTGGTGAATGTGGCCAGGGAGAGGGCAGTCTGGGTTTCCCTGCTTAGGCAGCTGCCCCAACGACCCAACTCCAGATAAGTGGCAGAAAATGGATAGATGGATAAATTACACCAATAACTTAAAGTTATGCCAGCAGTTATGTAAACATAGCTGTTTTATTTTCTCCAGCCACATGGCTGTGACAGAAAATGAAAATGGTCAGTTGATCATACTTAAAAAAAAAAAAGTCTTATGAGCAACATGTGATTCTGTCCTACTTTTGCATATGGGACACAGCATTGTGTTGTTTTGTTCTCCTTGGCCGGTCCAACAGTCAAAGCTACATTTCAGCAGCTGTCCTCACATCCCTGTGAGCCGAAATATTAATTTATTCACAGGATTTGGTTTCTTCCTACACATCCAGCGCACAGCAGCAAGAATCCCTCATGGTAAAAATACCCTCAAGGTTTGGTAGATGCTCTGTGACGTCCAAGACCCCGTTGAGCATCAGCAAATGTCCGTGAGGGAATGACAGCCTGAACATTCACTGCCTGGAAACAGATTACATGATGTGCAGTACATCATGTTATTTTCTCCACTTGAGAGAAAGGATGACAGGCACTTGGAAAAGATCAAGCCAGGAAACTGGTATGACTCCCAGTGCCCTGCTAGATTCAAGATGCCATGTTAGAGGTCAGAAAGAGAATTAAGTTCTTTTACATCCATTTTGTGTAGAAGCCCTGAAAAATAAATCAAAGTAGTCTGCAAAAGAATATATGGTTTATTACCCTAAAAATATAAGAACAAATACTGGAATATGAAAAAAGTGTTGCTTGAGTGAAAACATATGAAAACTGTGTGTAATAACAAGGTAATTTAGCATGGATTAGAGTAAACTTTGGTTGTCTGTATGTTACTCAAGTCTGGAACCTAACAAATGCCATGATAAGTAGGTAATTATTTAGTTGGTACAAGTGACATTCAAATCAGAGTAATCAGAATCCCATAAGGATTACAAAAAGGCTATTATTATCCATGTCCTGAGCACAAGCAGCAAAGTGGTCAGATCAGATCATACAGCCAGGCTCTTACGCTTCACGGCAAACATCTGGGAAATGTTTCTGCAGCTTCAGCATCTTGTTTTACTTTTGGATGAGGGATTGGTAGGAAAACTGTCATCTTGTTTATAACTTTTATTTGTTATTGGCTTGTAAAAACAATGTTTGTGCCTGGGTAGGTTGAATGTAATCAGATCTCATCCATCCACTCAGCAGACATAAAGGCAAAACCAACTGGCCAATCTGACAATTTGATGATTTAGCTTAATTTCAAAACAAGCATATAGTATATGGACATTATGATGACAGAAGTAATGATGAGTGCATCTGATAAAGTAACAGATACAAATCCTAACTAGAGGAACTACTCCAGAATCTTGAAAAGAGGACCATGATTTACTGCCTGTCTGTAGAGTTTTCAAGTACAAAGCAGTGAGCTGGGGTGTATCAGCGGACATGAATGCCACACAGATGATTTCTGGAATGAAATGGCAGCAGTACCGCTGCTCATCTGGTTCCCATGTTTTTTGGAGAGCAAGTAAAGAAAACAAAAGAAAGATTGTCAGCGAGCACAATCACCAGGCTGATTGATGTTATTTGCCACCACAAATGTTATTTTGCGTCTTACCACTTGTCATTTTCCCTTTACAGATATTAGGAACAACAAACAACAGTCTTTAGGAAGATCCCATTGTGCTCTTTTGCAAAGAAATCACTAAATACCCTGCTGGAAAGATCAGTTACATAACAACTGACAAAAATCTGAGAATGATTAGGATGCTCAGTGAGGATGCAATCTTAAATCTTGTGTTTATTTACCAACTAAATATCACTAAATAGCTGGGCTCCTTCCAACAGGCTCGGGGCATTTGCAAGTCAGTAAAAATATTCATACAATATGAGGTTTGAAGTAATGTAGTAATGTACTCTCTGACCTCCTGGTGAGCAGATGATGAGGGAGAGCATGCTGTTCAGACTTTATGAGTTCTCTAACTTTATAAGTTTCAAGTCACAGAAATATTTTCTGTTTTTACATGATGATAATCATGTTTGCACTCACTTAATGTTCAGTGTCTTTCAGAGAGACTCTCTGCTGCATTGTGGTTGTGAATAAGCAAATGTTTAGTGGAATGAAAACTGTGAGAAATGTAAAGTGAACAAATATAAACATTTTTGGTGAAAGCAGAGATGGAGTCAGATTTTGACTCCATACATCATTGCCTTTGTTCCCTTGCTACCTTTAATTCGACTACTGTGTGCTTCTGTAATTAAGGTTTTCCAAATCTCACACACAAGAGAAAAGTAAAATATTACACAATCAAGAAGCCTATCTGAAAGCTGAGTTTTGAAGATATGCCATGATAATAAGCTCAGCTTTACACTCACTGGTTTGAATGTGGTTTGTGTTGACCATGAGGACTCTATGCAGTCTCTATAGCCCCTATCAAAACTGAATGCCTAATTCTGATCCATCCATCCATCCATCCATCCACTCACTTCTACTTACCAGGTTCAGGAGGGAGATCAAGACATCTATTCTATTCTACAGTCATTCAACAGACGCTTTTCTCCAAAGCGACTTACATCTGAGAGAAAGAACAACACAAGCAAGAAATCAAACAGGATGGGACGTCATATTTAAGTGGTAGTCAGACTGCTGTGAGTCAAGTTGGACACAGGTGCTGCCATATAGTGCTAGAGGCAGTGCATTTCTTTCCCTTCCCCTCCCAACAATAGTCCTTTGTTTAAATACAAGATCACGATTTCAACCCACATCATTTTGGGCGTAAGTGCATGCAGCTTTTTTAGTGTTCAATCTTTCTAACTTATTCCAATGAGTAGAAGAGTTAAGCTAAGCACGGAAACAGGTGAGCTTACTCTTTAAAGTAGTTAAGGACTCTGTGTATCGGACAGTTTGGTAGATCGTTCCATCACTGGGGAACAGCAGAGGAAAACAGTCTAGCTACTGATTTTGAGCCACGTTGTGGTGGGAGCACAAGGCGTCTTTCACTGGCAGAGCGTAACTGTGGAAAGGGAGTGTAGCTCTGGATTAAGGAGTGAAGGTAGACAGGAGACGTTTGGGTTATTGTTTTGTAAGCCAGAAGCAGAGCTTCGAATTTGATGCGCGCTGCAACTGGAAGCCAGTGAAGAGCGATTAGCAGCGAAGTGACATGAGCTCTTTTGGGCTGGTTGAAGACCAGACGTGCTGCTGCGTTCTGAATCATCTGCAGAGGTTTAACTGAGCATGGAGGCAGGCCAGCCAGTAAGGAGTTGCAGTAGTCAATGCGTGAAATGACCAGAGCCTGAACCAAGAGCTGTGGCGTGTGTTCTGTCATGTAAGATCTGATCCTCCTGATGTTGTAGAGAGCAAATTGGCAAGACCTGAGGCAACTGAGGCAACATGGTCCTTAAAGGTGGGCTGGCTGTCACCAAGATTCCTGGTAGAAGATGTAGGCACAAATGTGGTTGTGTCACATGCTTATCTGTGGCAGTAAGCAAGACTGGACAGACAATAAACTCAGTCTTGGACAGATTTAGCTGAAGGTGGTGATCCTTCATCCATGCAGAGATATTAACAAGGCCTGCTGATATTTGGATTGAGACGTTAGTGTCATCAGGTGGGAAGGAAAGGAAAAGCTGAGTGTCACCTGCATGGCAGTGGTAGGAGAAGCCATGAGAGCTAATAACTGCATCGAGTGAGGAGGTGTATTGTAAAAAGAAAAAGAGGGCCAAGCACTGAGGACAGATCCTGAGATGCCAAGCTCCAAGAGGGGAGGCTCTGGTGGTTGACCGTGTGAAATGCAGTGGACAGGTCTAGCAGTATAAGAATTGAGGATTAGCCAGCAGATCTGGCAACCCGAAGGGAATCAATAACAGACAGGGGAGCAGTTTCAGTAGAGTGGCCCTCCCTAAAGCCAGACTGACATGGATCGAACAGGTTGTTGTCGTAGAGGTACTGTGAGTGCTGCCTGAAGACGTAGTAAGAGTAGTTTTCAGATGAACAGAAGCAATGAGACTGGCCGTTAGTTTTCAGCCTGGCCTGAGTTGAGTGTGGGTTTCATTAGCAGCTTGCTTGAAGGCAGAGGAAAAAACACCGGATTTAAGAGGGGGGTTGATAATATGGATTACTGCAGATTTGATTGTAGGTAGAATGCTCTGCTGGATGTTGGTAGGAACAGGATCAAGAAGACAGATTATGGGTTTTGAGTTGACTAGAAGTTTAGAGACTTCGTCCTCATTTAGAGAGCAGAAAGGGCAGATAGAGGCACCAGTAGCTGGTTGGGGCAGGCTAAGTTGGTGAGGCTCAGAGAACTGGTTACTGATGGTAGCAACCTTTTCAGTGAAGTAGCTTCTACTCAGGAATGCTCTCCAACTCCTCCAGGACTCCCAATGCATTTCAGGGATATATAATCCCTCCACCTGGGTCTATCTGGAAAACCTGCAGGGGTAGCGACCAGGAAGCAGTCTAATCAGCTGCCTGAACCACCTCAGCTGACTTGTCCTGAAACAGAGGAGCAGTCTCTCTACACCACATTCCTTCTGCATGTTCAAGCTTTTCATCTTATCTCTCAAGTTGACCCCAGTCACCTTCCAAAAAAGCTCATATCAGCTGATTACTACTACTTTCAGTCACTACCTAAATCTTGTGATCATAGGTGAGAAGTGGAATGACCAGTAAATTGAAAGCATTTCCTTTGACTGACTCAGTGCATCTGTTTATCACAGTGGACTGATGCAGTGTCTTCATTACTGCTGACGAAGCCTCAGTCCATCTGCCCATCCATGTGCTGCTTTGAGTAGGAGCACTGGGGATCTGTCCAGCAGGTTTGATTGGCTGCTGATCTTAGCGAATTATGGCACGGGAACTACAGCATGTGCTTTATCATATTAGTTTATTTAATTTTAATAATTGGTAAGGACAGCCTGATTTTTTTTATTTCCTGAAAGTTTTGAATCTAAAGAGTTTTAAACCCATAACTTTCCTTTTTAAGCAGTTTTATATGAGGGTCTTTCTGTGGGTATATAGAAAGGTCTGAGAACCTTCTGTGGATTTTTGTAATGCTCTTTCATTGTGAAACCAGCCTTACACAACTGCAGTTCCTCACTACACACTTTTAAGGCCATCTCTGAATTCCACAAATTTCTTACCAGAAGCATGGATTATTAGTTGATGAGGTCATGACTTTATATTTATCCATTCACATCTGATTCACCCCTCGTGGATTGTTCTACTACTTTTTTGTTAAACCTTGTGCTAAAATGACTTATTGATTTTAGTCAGTGAATATGGCTTCAGTTTCAGGACATGCATACCTTAGTTCTCTCCATGGAGGTGGTAGCTGTTTGTCTTGTGAGCAACTTTTGCTCATTGCTGGTGCTGTTCAAGCTGTCCTCAATTCTGGATCCATGTGGCGCATCAATATGTGGACATGAAAATGAATTTAATGTGCAACTTTAATCAATCTTAAAAGCAGTATCTACCTAACATCATTCAGTTCCACTTTGTTTTCTTAACATCACAGTAATTTAAGACTTGGATATCTGTCTTCAATTCAAACTATGAAAGCTGTTGATTTCTATGGCAACCTGCTTACTTACATGAGATGTGCACAACAAACAGGATACTTCCATTCATCATGTGCATGGAGGGTAAAAAATATCTTTATGCATGTATGACAAGGGGGGAGAGAATGCCACTGAGCAATGTCTGCAAATACTGTGACTTGCATGCATGAAATGTGAGGATGCATGTGTTTTTGCACATGTGACTATGTTTCCAAGAAGCAGAGAAGTGAAATAGAGGCTGACGTCAAGCAGACAGCCTTGGGTCCTGATGTGTTTACTGCTTTGTGAAGTGTCTGTTCCGGCCAATGGGGATGCAGTCCATGAGTCTAGAGAACGCTGCCATGTGCATGCGAGGCCACGCTGACATGCCAAGCGAGTAAAACGTACACTGATGCCGGCCTTGTAGGGCATTACAGTGACGTTTGAATACATGGCGACAGAAATAGAAACACACACACATTCACACTTACAAGGCACACAGACACAAACATCCAATCAACAGCTTGGATTTGTTTACATGCTGATTACTTGTAGAGAGAGTATTTATTTTTCTGCTGAAGCTCTGTGTCGTGTCCCATTACTGATGATGAGCTTAACAGCAGAAGGTTTACACCTCTGACTTGTTCATATTTACACATGCTTTATCATGTCATTAAACAGATCCTCGCTGATTAATTCCACATAAAAACTACATAATGCATCAGAAGTTATTGAAACTGTGGCTATTTTCCTTCATAACAGTATAAAAGAAACCTAAACTGCCTTCTGTATACCTGTAGTGCCTAAGTTAAATGTTTAATGAACAGATTTTTTTTTTTTTTTTGACATCTCTCTGTAAGCATTGATTGTTTATTCCAGGAACTATATCCGAGTCTTTCCGATGTCTTATTTATCCAATGTGTCCAGCCAGCTACTCAGAAAAAGAGTTTTCTTTACATTTTTTCCTTGTAATTTTCCTGTCAGTTAAGCAGTAATAGCCCAGCTCATGCCAGGGATTCCTATGTGTGCCTAGATGCACAGGGGTACCATGCTCGTCTTTAAATAGCATTGGTAATTCTGCTTGTAACTTTCCCATTATTGGCTCATAGTGAAATATCTACAGAATTAATATATATTTCTCACCACACTATTTGTGAAGTCGAGGAGTAGAGAGGTAGTATATAGACTTTCATACTTTGATTTTAACACACACACACACACACACAAAAATAATAACTTGCTAGGTGAACATAATAAAATTGTGGGAAAAATTTCTACTTAAACCAATATGATTTAATTGGGTGAAAAAATTTTGTTTGAACTCAGTGTAAATATGCTGGGTCAGCTTGATGTATTTGGGTTATTGCTACTTAATTACCATGGTTCAGACTATCTAGCTTTGTAGGAGTTTAATACAGTTAAATATAATACAGTTAAATATATATATCAGAAATACTATCTAATCATATGTTTACCCCCAACTGCTACAGCTCATTTCAGTGATATGGTTTCTCAACGCGTGATGCAGACCTTGTTTGACCCGGCAATTTGTAAGACAGAATGACTTTCATGGTATGAAGCAGTATGGGTCAGTCAATCCAACTCACTCCTAGGGCTGGGCGATTAATCGATAAAATCGATAAATCGAATTTTCCATTTTTGGAGATTCATTTTTATGAAAATCTGGATTTTTTTCCATAGTTAGTTAGCAGCAGACTTAGCCCTCCCTCCACACCAGAAGTGTTTGTCTGACAGATTTTCAGTGAAGTGACCCTTTACTCACGCCTGGGATTTAGCTGTGTGTATAACTGCAATGAGAAGTGCTGCTCTCTGTGAGATGCAGAAATCAACTTAACCCACAAACCCAAGTTAAGAGACAACCTTCATCAGGGGAATTATTTCTGCAGTGGATCCTGTATGATAAGGATCCAGATGGTAAGAGATCACGGATGCATTGTGTCGCATATTTCAATGTAAGATATGAAGACATTTATATGGTGGAAAAGCTATGACATTATATGCTTTATTTTTGCTGGCATTCATCTATATAAACAAATAAATGTTTTTAATAAGTTCATTTATGTTTTGTAAAAGAAAAGAAAAAAAATTGATTAAAATCGGAAATCGGATTTGGTTTTAAAAAATCTGAGATTTTATTTTTAGGCCATATCGCTCAGCCCCACTTACTCCCTACATACTCCCATATCGTATTTTTATTTAGTCTAAAGACTAAAGAAAATAAGATGACAATAAAAATAATAAAAATATCAAGGGCAGCCATGTATATAACATGTCTCCCTTGGTAGAGCAAATCTGTCAAGCAAAATATGGCACACAGACCATCGTTCTGTATGTTAAGATGCTTGACAGGACAAGGTTAAAAAAAAAAGAAAAAAAAGAATATCCTATTTTTGGGTTAAATTTATAGATAATGTGAACAGTACACTGATATCATATCATAAATGTAGGACATTTAAGTCACTAAAGGAAAGTGATTCGGATGGAAATTATTTTTTTATTTTCATTACGTTCACCTAACATGTTAATTTTTTCAGTGTATCATGTTAAGCTAAAGCAAACATGCTTCAAAACAGTTCAACTACAAAACACAATTTTATTTAATACATGCATCACATTTTAGTTAGTGTAGAGGTACTGAATGGTTTTCATCATGAAAACTACAGAAATCCACTGAACATAATAGAGTTTCTAAAACTGGAAACTACAAGCAGCAGTACTAAGCTTTAAAGACACATGGTGTAACATTTTCTGTTGTTTATTGGCAAAAATCGGTCTGCATGAACATACATTATGTGTTACCATTGGTGTATTATGACCTCCGCTAATGATCTAGTACATTCTTGTAAGTGAAGAATTTTAGATTTGTTAATACATATGATGGGTAAGCCGGTAGGGCAGTGTCTACCATCTTGAAACTACAGCAGACGGCAAGGGACAAATAGCACCAACTATGCGTTTTTCATGCGAGCCAGCACACAGTGATAAAGACACGTGAGGAGAAGATAAACGATAGAAGGCTTACTATCCCGGCAACTTGGAAAATCTGTTAAAATGTTATTTACAAAAATGCAGGATCATGCATATGCAGCAGCAGCACGGGAGCTGTTCTACCATCACCAACGAAGTGAAAAAGGACACTTAAAAGGCAGCATGATGACATAATACAAAAAAGGAGAATCAACATCGTGCTAGCTAGCCCTCCCTAGAGGAGCTTAAGAAGATTTAATTAAGATTTTAAAAGGGATGCTGAAATTGCAGCTAACTTCTCGACAAGTGAGTCGATAGTACTGCCTAAATGAGCCTAAAGCTAACTTTTTTCATTCAGGTTTGTTAGACAGTGTTGCTCATTAACATGAACAGCATAACAGTAGGTCCTGCTAAAATACACCAGTCTCGATGGTACAGAAGTGTATTCAAGATCTTTTCTGTCATTTTGCAAGCACAGCAAAATTTTGAGGAGTCTCTCGGCTTAAGCACACATAAATAAGAAAATAGAAATATAAAACTATTTAAAAGATATAAGAACACCTCTATATTTACATAAAATGAGAGACTTCATAGCAGTAATATTTACAGGGTGGATAAAGTAGTGGAAGGATGGAGGTTTGTGTGTGTGTCTGAGAAGGTGTGAATCTTCAGTGTGTGTGGTTGTAGAGGGTTGGGTGCATGTATGCGAGTCCTGCGGGGGGAGTGATGTTCAACACTGCTTTTGCTTTCATAGCTCTGGGGACGAAACTGTCTCTGAGTTTTTTGTGGTGGTTTTAATGTTCTTGTACTGCTTTCCTGATGGAAGCAGCACAAACAGTGCATTCATATGTTTACATGGTTTCAGTTGCTTTCATAGTCACGGTAAACGCTGGTTTCAGTTGCTGTAAAGCCGGACCAAAAAGCTGGTGGGAAATTTTTATAAGCTGGCTTTTACTATGAGAAATATCCGGTGCTGTGTCGATGCCAGTTTCCCTGTCAAGATCTGTTCCCCCTGTGAGAACCATTCTTCCTTCTAAACACAGAGGAACCATATCTGACTGTTAGATGGGATGCAGTTTGCAATGTTTATGAAATCGCCAATCTCTTCACCTGAGTGAACACTCCATGAACTATCGGATGACATGCTTTCATCCATGTTATTGTAGCTTTTTGACAAACAGTGACTACCGTTGTTGCAATACATGTTTGAGAAAGTGAGGCGCTAGAAACACTATACGTTAGAATGTGATACACCATTCCAACGTTAGATGGAAGTAATGTCCCTTTAAACTAATTTGACACAAAATGGTGAAGAATTCATCATAACATTTCGTCTATATTTGGAGTTTTCATGGTGACTAACTGTAAACAACCTGAAACCTTTACAGCCTTTATCAAAAGTCTTCACCAGTGTGGAAATACCATCCACCCATTCTCTAATTCCCACTTAATTCAGTTCAAGGCTGTGGAGAGACTGGAGCGTATCCCAGTCAGGAACCTTTTCGCTATAGAACAACACTGCTGACCCCCACAACACCATGCAACCCGACAAACATAAAGACATTTTGTCTATCGGGGACATGCTTCCTTCCTTCTCCATTCTGTCCTTTCTAATTTATATTGACGTTTGTGCATTTCTGCTTCCTCTCCTGTGAAGGGTATAACGTGTCTTTTTCTTTCATTTATTTCACATGAATAACCCATTAAGAACTGAGTTGCATTTGCTGCCTCTGCGTCTACAAAGTCAGATGAATCACTCCATTAAAATGTATAAATAGTCAGGAATCAAACATACAGTAGCTAAAGTTTTCCAGTGAGTCATCACTGATTCCCTCTTCATGCTCCCTGCATTGCTCAGACTAAACACACGCAAACATGGATTTGAGTGTGTGAGGAAACTCTCTTCTTGTTCACTGGCGCTTTGCCCAGTGGGGTTTCCATGCTTCTGTGATGGCTGAAGAACAACTCTGTGCATCTTCATATGAGGACAGCATGGTTCGCACCTGGATATTTCAGAACTGTATCATTTTAACACATCCAACATCTAATGAAGCATTAAGTTCTCCAGAGGCTGGTCCATTTCCTTTTTTTTTTTTTTTTTAGATAAATAGCTTCCACAGATGCCTGATATTTCATCATTATATGAAAGATTTGTCATCATCACCAGAGCTAAGAGCTGATTCAAACCTAATTAAAGTAAATAAATCAAATTGAGTGAGTTATTTAGCCTGGAAGCGTTATAAGCGCAGAGATTAATCATTCACAACTAAGCAGTTCATTCATCCACTAATGCAAATCAGAGCTGGAAATATGGCATTATTAACATATCTGTTTCATTAGCAAATTTATGGGGGAATGAATGCAGGGTCAAATTACATGAAACCTGGTGGAGAGTGAAAGCATGGGCAAAGGAAGAACCCATATAGAGAATGTGCATGTGACCAAAGTTTTGTCCACCATTTTGGGGGAACCTGGCTACTGTATACATTGACACTTTCAGGCTTCTCGCTGCTAAACAATGTTTAAAACATGTTTAAAAACACACTGGAGAGAAATTTCCTCACTGCAATTAGCTCACAAGAGAAGAGTCGTTGCCATGCAATATATATAACTTAGATCGTTACAAGCTGCTGAAGTTCAGGTTTAGATGTGTTGCCAGTCTCAGGCACCGGTGCTTATGTTTAGTGGAAGTTCATTTGTCATGAATTTAAAAAGTACCGATCATTAAATGTTCATGTAGCCATATTACAACCAGCTGGTTGAAGATCTGTAAGTAAAAACTGTTAGCCAACAACAAACAATTAAAATCATGTCTTTTTTGCTTGTTTGTTTGTATGTGTGTCTATTTATTTGTTTGGTCTAGGCCTAGCTGATTTAATCTCTTTATTTCACCAAGTAAAACCCATATGAAAGGATCTTTCTTAACGAAACGACCAAATTTTCTTTAATTTCTTTAGAATCTGGCATTGGTTAGCTCATCATTTATCCACTTAGCACTGTAACATTTGTTCTTGCACAACTGGACATTAGAGGTGTGATTTTGATTGATGAGTGAAGAATCAATAAAGATGTAAAACAATGCTGAATTTTTTAGGTTCTGTGTCCCACAGTAATTCTTAACAGAACCAATGAGAGAGCAGCCTCAGGTCACATGACTGCCAAACACGTAAGCTCTCACATTTAGCCAACAAAACTTATATATTTACACCATAAATTATCAATCAAATACAACCAATTCTCAATAAATGCTGACAGATTTCCTACAGATACAAGTCGTCACACTGTATGAGTAATTGATTTGAATGTAATTGATAATTTTGTGTTATCTAATTAATTTATGTTCAAAGGTGCTAGCCTTCTTGGTGGGGTTACTGCCCCAGCATCCCATATTAACAAGTCACCGCTGGGAGTCAGCGTTATAAATGTAGGTAACCAGTGTGTGAAATACGAGTGGATAAAGGACGGAGGTGGTTTGAGAGTTTGGTGCATAACCCTCCTGACTGTTTACAAGCCATCACACAAACAGGAGAACTGATGAATAAATACTAAAACTGTGTGTATCATAGTTTATGTGAAAGTGTTGTAGGAGAAATATTGCAAGAAAATAATTTTTTTTTTTTCTTTTTTTACAAATGTTGCCTTGTTTTCTTTTATTTTGTTTTGTCCCCTTTAATGATTTCTGAAAATGTAAACATTATGTTTTCAACATTAAATGAGACAATTTAGTCAATGTAAGTATGAGTATACATATTTTTATATAAAGATATGTGATATTTATACATTCTATGTATCGTTCATTAAGGCTTTTCTTGCCTCTGTGTCTGATCTAGGCCAACCCAGTAAAAATTTCCTGGATACACCACTGTTGAAACCATTTCCTTGGTCTCCAGAGAGCCAGTCTGCTAAGCTGCTAATGGAGCTACACTCCAACCATCTCATCTTCAGTCAGCTTCTGGGAAAGCATGTTTAGAAACTAAACCTTGGCCAAAGCCCAAGCAGCTAGTGAAACTAAAAATGAAGAGTGAATGAATGACAATGGGAAGTGAAAATATGTTTAGGTTTCATGTTCCGTTTAACTTCCGTCCAGTTACTTTTTTGTGCCCTGGTCACTTGAGCATTAGTAAATCACAGCGAGGCTCAGGAATCAACACCAAAGAACACTGTGTGTGCATCTCTGAAACACCCGAGGCTTTCACATAGCAGTTATTTGATGCCCTGGGAATGAGAGCAGGTTGAAATTGCTAATGGTTCCAAGAATTCCTGCTTAGCTTTTTCCACGATTTCTAATCTACCGATACACTATTTATGTAGCATTTATTTATACACAAAGGTCTCACTGAAATTCTTTCTCCAGTGCTGGTGTAGCACAGGGAGTGTCATATTTGAATTAATGAAAAAACACAAAAGCAACACAAAGGAAATAAAGAGTCAACCCTGCAGACCATACCAGCAGCATCTGTAACCTTTTCTGGGGATTTCAGGATCTGATGAGTTTGACAATTGATCTCATGTTAGATTGGAGTCACAGTCAAGGCCGTTTTGGATCATTTAAGTCAATGAATACATTTAAATTCAGATCTCATATTCATTATACAACAGTAGTGTTTGGTATGAGGTCATTAGCACATGGCTAATTATCCTTTTAAAACAAGCATTACCGAAGCTGTTTCCAGTCTTATCGACATTCATTCAATATACACACAGCACTGGCTTTCCTCGCATTAATAAAACAGTTGCAAATCATTTAAGCAGTGGGAAATGGCCCCATTTCAGGACCAGACAAATGACACAGCATGAAGTGGATGATGCTAGCTAAAGAATGCTGTGTTCAGTGTCATTACAGAACAAAACGCTGCATTTATTACTGTTTTATATCGAACACTTTTTTCAAGGTTTGTTAAAGAAAAATCAACCATTATTTTGCTTTAACTGTGTTTTGTTTGTTTTTGTTAATATCCATGAAAAAATGATGTGGCTTTATTGTATCTTTTGTATCTATTATTTTTATAATAGAAGAGGAACCTATAACAAAAAGGTTGTTTTTCTTACTGTATTGCAGAGCTGCAATGGTCTCTAACCTATAAATGTTATGAATTTTAATTAATTTAAGGTACTTTGTGTTTATCTTGCAGCTATGTTTTCTGTAGGAAATTAGCAACTATAAATTTAATCAGATCGGTCTCTGAACCAAATAACATACCTACCCAGGTAGCAGACAGGTCTGGGCCAGATCTGGTATCGCGCCGGCACTTCTGGCCAACTGCTGGCATGGCAAGTGGTATGTCAACCGGATCTGGGCCAGGTCTGGCAATGATGGCTCTGTTTATACCATGGCATGCCATATGTGGCCCAAATATGATTTGGTATATGTGGCCCAGATCTGTCCATGCCATATGCGGGCCAGTTGTCGTTGAGCTCATGTTGCCCGTATCAGTCTCTTAACATGTGTTAAACACAAACAAATAGTTAAGTCTTACTTTTAAAATGTATTTCTATGTGTCTCACTCACCACCACCCCACTTCTAATTCAATTTTATTTTTTAGTATATAGCAAGTGCATTCAAACTCATAAACACACCACATCACATGCTCCAATACTTAGTATTAATACCGACAGAAAACTTGTTTTTCCCCTTAGAATAGAATGGATTAAAACAGAGGGTCCTTATCTTACCCATTACTAAATTACACAACAACTTTGCGTTTGTTTGTTGAGAAATTAAATCTATCACTATTTTGCAGACTGCCTGCTAATGCCTCCCTGACAATAAACTAATAAAACAACAGAATGACCATAGTTTCTTCAAGAACAGGATTTTGCTGTTCACTCCATCCTCAGGCTGCGTACAAAGACAAACTCTTTTTTTTCCCTACCTGTCTGTGTACACCATCGGTATCGAGCAGTAGATCTTTCGCTACGTGCTGTGTGTTGCTGGCCAGAGATCTAAGAAGGCAGTTTTTTTTCTAATAATGTAACACCAGCCAGTACGTTTTATCTGCTTGTGGGGAATGCAAAAGTCTCCACAAAGTGTTTTATTTTACCAGGTCATCACTTTTGGAATCAACATGACAGTGAGCAAAACAAGTTAAAACACATGCCATCACCCAGCTGCACACCCACTCATGTGTTTTATGTTCATTTGTTTCTTTACATTTGTTGTGTTACCTTTGAAGCTTTGCGTCATTACATGTTGATAACTGTAATAATATTAAAGTAATTTTGGAGTGTTGTTGCTACTTTGACCCAGGCAACCATTTTTGTCGTTTGATCTTGTATCAGACGTGTACGTGTGGTGTGGAGGAAAAATAATTGTTACAACTGTCATTCAGGAAGTTTTTTCCTGGATATCCATTTGCTCCTCCATTCCCACAGCTCTCTCATTGCAGGTCTGCTCTTTCTCACTGATGTGTGCCAGCGTTTTGTCAACTGGCAGATCATTTTTCTTCTTATTGATAGTGCTGACCAGCACTGTCTTATAAAAGGAGCATATCAATTACATGAATTACATATCCCTGTTCTGACCATTTGACGACCAGAAGGCAGTTTATTCCAGCAGCAGAGAAGCACAAACCTCAAATGTCTTTAAAATGATGTTCAAAATTTTATAATCTATTGATTTTTTTCCAAACTTGGAACTTACTTAAATTAAATAAGTGAAGACTGGTGTCATTCAAATAAAAGAAAAATCAAGCATTTTCAGCGTGCAGGCAGATTAATAGAAGGAACTGTTATGTAACACTGTGTTATTATCAATGCAGTGACCTTTCAAGACAACAAAGCAAATCTCATAATGGGGACGGGTGGCTTAGCAAGCGCAAAGAGATAAACTAGGCCAAGAGAAAAATAGAAAATGAATCAGAAGAGCGACTGTGACCTATTAGTGATTGATTTTTCTTTTCATTTTGTCTATTAGTTCCCCTTCTTTGGCAATTTGACTCCCTGCTCATCCCATTTCTTCTTTCTCTCATGTTTTTAAACTGCAGAATGACAGCTGTGCTTCAGCACCTCAGGGTTTTGGCTAAAATGTAAGTATGGCCCCCTGCACCCTTGCTTAACAGCTGACACTGCTTTCTTTATGTCTTTGTAAGGGCAGCCACAGCCTGTGGAGGAGTCTGCTCCCTTTTGCCTTGAAAGCATGTTTGAGTTACTGTGTATCTGCATGACTTTCAAAGCAGGCCCATACAAGCTGCAACTGATTCGTTCTAACTCAGATGCTTCTTCCAGAAAGATTTATGTTTTATGCTCTATCATAAGACTGTTTCGTGTCTGAAAGGATCTTTTAAAGACAGAGTTTCCCGATGCATCAAAAATGTCAAATGTGTAGTAAGTTTTCCTTCACAATCCCAGTTCAGTCAACTCAAGGACCTTTGGCGAGCACAACCCTACTCATACGTCTTCTTTCTGGCAGCAGCCACTTGGAAATCTGCATCTCCATTAGTCCCGGCAGTTCTTACTAAACTTAGGTAGTGATCTCTTTAAGTTAGCTTTTATTATGATGTGTTTTCCTGCTGTTTACAGGCAACTGAGCTAATGTGTGCAAATGACCTTCCATCACCCAGCATGTCATCTTAATGAAACAACACGAAGTCTAAGCATGATTACGCTATGGAAGAATTCAGTTTTTAATAATTGTACAATGTGTTTTCAGAGCTACTGGGAGATAACTTTTTCTTCACATGTGGGGTCTATTGAGAATTGCAGCCACCAGATGTAAAGCATTTTGCATGCATCATCGCATCCAAACAGCAGCTGGTGTAGTCTGCGGTCTGAGAGAAGTGAAGGTCCACCACCAAAATGTGAGTGGGACTTTTTTTTGGACACTACATATCCAAACACCTCCCTGAAAGTAATGGTGAAAGGGAAATTCTTCAACTTGTTGTGGTTTTGTCACGTTTTTTGGTCACAGGAATGATATCTGAACTATGTGGAATCTGTTTGAGCCATAAGAGAGAGCACATATGTGTTCACATACATCCACGCATATCTGGACATGTTCACACCAGTGATGTCACACAACATGCAGACAGGTATGCATGTATCATGTGAGTCTAGAGTCGTGCTGTCACTGTGATAAATGGATGGTCATGATCTTCATGTTTACATTTTGGCTTCCCAAAGACCTGAACAAGAAATACATTTACTAATTATGCTTTTATTGTGTTATGCATTTGGTTTGTATTTACTTTGCTGATAAGCTGTCTCTATGCTAGTATCATATGTATAAGGTTTATTAATCTTTTTCTTAATTTTAAATAAGAATAATTTCAAATAACATTTATGAAAAGAGTAAAACTGAACCAAAGAAACAGAAAAGGTGAGGCTAATGATATGAATCCTGAGCTGACACTATTAAATTAGCTGCAATTTCTGTCAACTGTAGTTGGTAAATGATTAACAAAACACTGCAATGTGACCTATTGTGACCTATGTGGCCTAGCACAAGGTAAAAACTATATTGATTTCCACTGTCTTAACGATAGTGTGTAACTCAGGTCTTGTTAGATAGGATAACTGGGTTCCCACACTTCAAACAATCTTGAAACACTTAAAAAACATGAGCTGGTATGAAACAAATAAGCAATGCTGCATCACTGCCAGAGGCAGCAATATAGGCTTGGTTGCTTGTGGCTACATGGTAGAAGTAGTTGTCTGAACCGGAAACAATCACTGAAGACATTCACAAGAGGAAACTTCTTCAGTAATTATCATAATCTCTCTCTTTACCAAGGCATATGAGAATTGTAAGGTTGTTTATGTTTCTCTCAATGCATCTTTTTCAAAACAGACAAAAACCACCTTGTGTTAGCCGGAGCACCTCTTGCATATTAAGCTACATAACGATGGAGAATGAAGTCATTTTGCTTTAAAAAGGTTATCTGTGAAGAAAGAACTGTTTAAAAAGGTATGTGTCCACCCAAAACTACTAAAAATTATGTAGTAAATATGCCAGGTGTGTAAGTCGTACTGTATTGCTTCCATAAAAATATACCAAAAACAGACAAGACATGGAGACGCACATCAACTATACTGCTCAACACTGCCCCCACAGTTTCCGGTGGTACTACTCTGTTTGCTACGTCAGGATATGCATCCTCGAGGGCCCCGGAAATAGATCAAAATGGATGAAAAGCTCTGTATCTGCCTTTAAAGTAGAGCATAAATGGGTATTAAGCGAGAGGTGGAGGTATAGCATCATCAGTTTAGGAAAGATTGTATGGGTTGTAAATATGAAGCCATACAACCACTTTGTAAAAAAAAAAAAAAAAAAAGTGTTTTCAGGCTCAAAAAGCACCAGTTTTACGTGGAAGAAAAAGTTTAAACTTGGGGTTTCTAACTTTTTTGACTTTGGGGCCCATCTTTTCCAGTACAAAGGAGTCTGGGGCAAATTCAAATATTAACACTGTATTAGTTTAATTAATCTCACTCAAGCCAAATCCACTTACAGTTTAACTTTTAGGGGACTTGAGACCACTTTTGTCTTCAGTTGTTCATTTTAAATACTTCTCCATAACGTGCTACAAGCTAGTGGCTAGCTGAGTGTCTTTGCTTAAAAGAGTTTGTTAAACAATGGTCTATTTTTGTATTGTATGCTTACATCAAGCACCTGCGAACAACCACGTCTAAAGAGTAAAAAGGCTTTTTGCATGCTGTTCCCTACCTGATCAGGACGAATCACCTTTAAAACTCAGTAAAATGTCCTATAAGGTGGAGGATGTGAAGAACCTGAAGAAAAGTGAATTATTAGAGATTGTCAAAAGTCATCTAAACCAACTCTAGTTTAGATTTTGACCACTACACCAGCTGACCATTCCCATTGGAGAAAAGAAGATGCTGTGAAGCAAGGGGACAGAACTAGCATTGGCCATCTACTAGTGGATTTCAGAGATCTTTTGTTGATGTTTCAGACACTAAATGACAACAATTTTCCATTACAATCATGTTAAATCTTTCCATCCTGTGAACACAACTGATCGGATTACTTTATCTGGTGTCCATGTAAACAAGTCAGCTGGCATCTCTGATCATGTTGATTTCAATGGGAAAGATGACATAATCCTCCATGTAAACGTAGCTAATGACTACAAATTAATTTAACTGTAAAGTTAATGTATTTATTGAATAAGAGATTCAGTGATGCTTTCACTGAAATGCAGTAACCGTGGTGGGCGCCAGTGCAGATCTTGACAGTTTCATGGCAATGGACTCGCACTCCTTCCTACTCAGACTGCCATCACTCAGCTTCCCCTTGATGCCTACAGATGGGCGCTGGTCCACATCTTTGGTGTCATCAGATGGCCATCAGAGACAAAGTATGCACAGCATACCCGATGCCAGTTTGCATTAACCATTCACACAAATCCAGACTGCTTGGTTTTCACAGGAAACCGGTAAAAACTTGTTCCATGATCACTTCAAAGATTAAAACAATCAAATGCACATCAACTGTCCGACAATGCTCTATGTTTTTTGGAAAAGTCGAACACAAAAGTTAGTTCACTTAACAGCTGCATTTTCTGCCCTCAAGAAGCAGTTATGTCCACGTGCAAATGACGTATGCATAAATTAAGAAAAGGGTCTATTGTCTGGCACATTATTCCCACCAAGTGGTGGGAAGTTGTATTGCACCAGTAATTTCTCATGTCTTAAACTGATAACTTATGTGGTCTTGTGGCCTTTGCGGCCCACAGCCCTTTGCATACATAGCTGAAATTATTTTTGCGGCTCTTCAGGTGGCGCTCAAAGCCCAAGCGTGGGTTTCAGCCCAATGATTAAGAATCACTGGTCAAAACGATTAAAAGAAAAAAACTTACTGTAGATCGAGGTTTACTAAAACAGGCCAATTAGGTAAAATGTATAAATTGGCGTATCGAGTTCAATAGGTGAAGGGTGCACTGATTTACAAAGAATGGCTCAACCAGCTCAAATCAATGACCAAACCAGTCTACCATAAAACACAAATTAACTTAGAGTTCTGTAGAGAGTAGTGATCTCTTTGAAGATCCTACCTCCTACTAAAGGAAAAAGACTTTCAGACAGCTATTTTTGAGCTGAAGGTAACCTAAACACAGCACAGCATAATACACTTGCAATAAATGACATTTACAAGCAGTATTTGCAGGAAAAATGTATCACTCCCGCTGGATCTGTTCAGAGGAATATCACTGACAGAGATTATAAAAAAGATGAATAAATAAAAAAGAAAAAAATACCATTAGAAAAAAAAAGATTGAGGACACAAAATATGAATCGCCTGCTCTAAAGACTAGATGTTTTTCAAAAAACTGTCAGTGTGAAGTTGTGAAACTCCAAGGACAGTGAAATAGTTGGCATGAATCTGCTACTTGCTATTGTTGCTATACAGCCCTGACATTTTTACTTTTCCCTTTTTTTGTGGCTTGATTTAGAGCGTAGTCTCTGAAAGTGACAGGGTTGTGTCTAAAGGTTTGTCAAAGCAGTAATACTCTACAGTGTGAAAGCATGCTTTTGCTGGGTGTCATATACACACTGTTTTAAAGTCGTAAATCAAAATTCTAAATAGCATTAAGCAATCCCTGTATTATCACTGTGTTTTGTGCTTTGTCTCTATGGGTTGCTGCCATGTTTTACTGAATTCGATCTGCAAGGATTAAGGTTAGTGATCAGAGCCAGGGACTCTATATTGGTTGGCTAATTGTTGGTGATGGTGTTTCCTGTTGTGGGAAAGGGACATACTGGCTCAATCACAGCACAGGGTCATTGCGGTCATGGTTAATAAGAAGCAGAATTAGATTTCTGGCATGTCTGGAAGCTAAACACACAGTAGAGAGGAAGGAAAAGAAGGATGATGTTAAGAAAAGGTAAAATAAAACAGGCTTGTATGAATACTGGCATGAAGAAAAGAAGAGAAGAAAAGAATAAGGCATTGATCCCTTTATTGTTTCAGCTGAGGAGCTTCTGCAGCCAGCAAGCTTTAGACAAAAGCTCTGCGGTGGGGCTAAATGTCTACAATTATAGCACTATATCATAAAAGAGGTGCGCTGCATGTGTGGTTACACATGTCAGAAGAAATGAATAGTGCATAGCTGCCCATCTAGTGTCAGTTTTATGTGTCAGTGGTTATGGCACATACAGATAAACTAAGCTGACGCCGGTTGTCACCCCACAGTGGTTAGAGCAGAGGGATCAGTGCTCAGCAGAGCCAAATCAAAATGTACGAAGTGAGTCTCTGAACTTAATGTGAAGCGTAGTCAATGTCACAAAGTTTTGTTCCAAGGAAAAGGTACCATAATACATCAAAAGGCTAAATATTGCTTTTTGTCATCACTTTTTTTGTCCAGCTCACAGTGCTTGGTCTTTGAAAGCAGATTCATATGCTGTTAACATCAGAGGACACTGAAGTCAGTCTGGAGTTTTATTCTGCTAGCCTGCAGATGCTCCATACACTATAACAGTCTTTCATAGGCATAACCATGAACTGATTTATGAGGCAGAAACTCACATCACCAGAATAAATGTGAGCTCCAGATACTGATATAACGCTTGTTTAGCACTTGGCACCACAACTACCGCCTGACAAGATGTGGACATTGCTTGGCACTCGTCTCTTCTGGTCTCCCCCACTTTTCCCTCCGTGTCCAGTCATCTGTAATCCTTGCCCCCCACTCCCCGCACACACACACACACACACTCCATTATCTGCGCTCTTCATATTTTTGTCAACATCCGAGTACAGCCCAGCTGGATCCCAGAACAACAGGCAGCAATCACATGAGGGCCTCAGTGTGAACTGGACCGACCCATGACCCGGGGCGGGACAGTAACCCAGATACAATGACCTCATAAAGCCCAGACGAGATGGCTTGTTCTCTGTCAAAACAAGAGCAACAAGCAGAAAGTGGAAAGAAATCATCTCAAAGTAGTTTAAAATGCAGACACAAACTAACTGACCATGAAAATTTGGGTTTTACGAGATTATGGACATGTTGAAATCCAAACATGGTGTTAGCAGGGATTTGCGGAATAAACGGACCCTGGGAAATATACCTACAGAAGAAGAATTACTACCATAGTCATATTTATTTGCCACGTATGTGCTGGAGCCAGGAAGCAGTTAGTAGTTAAGGCAAGAAAAACAGGTAGACTGAGCCTATCCAAAGTTAAAAAATAAACACAAAGGCAGCTGTAGAGAGATAAATGTGCCTGGAAAGTGCAGCTTTGGAGTAATTTAAGTCCAGTAGAAATAAAGGGTATAAAAGATGTTCAGCAGCAGTGAAGGTAGTTAAAATACATGGGAAATAGAAATAGTGTGAAATCGCATTTTGTGGGGTGGGGCTTTGCTCCAGGGCCCACTGTGGTTCATATATGTTGGCACTAAGCAAATTAAAACATTAAATTAAATTAAATCTACCTTATTAATCCCTGAGGGGAAACTGAAATGTTGCACTTTTTCTTTTCATTCATGGTTATCGTTGATGTTTTTCCTCAGGGTGATAGCTGCTGGAAGGGATGACCACCGGGGCTTCATTGTGTTACAGCAGACCTGAAGAAGCCTCTGACTGAACACACACTGTTGTTTCCTCACTGTGTTGATTGGAGTATATGAAGAATTATCCATTTTATTCAACAGCATTCTGCTTTTTACTTGCTTTTTTTAATTGATTTTCATTTTCAGGTTATATTCAACTGACTCTGTTTTTAAAGTGAAATGTTTTTAACATATTAACAGTCCAGGTCCACCTTTGTTGTATTTCTCATAACTAAATCTCTTAAGAGATTAAATATAAGCAGTGGATGAGAAATAAAGAAGGAACGACATGTCTTGATTCTATTCGGGTTGCAGCTTGTAGTCTGAACAGACTGGTTTGGCATTGTCCTGTTAAAATAAGCAAGGTCTTCACTGAGGAGGACACCATTTGTACAGCAGCTTAGAGTTGTGAAAAAAAAGTAGAACCAGTTTCTTTTCAAAGGTTTTACATAAAATGACACTATAAAAATAATCTGGTCTTTAGGTTCTCCATTAAAACCTGTCTGAATCTGGGGATTATGGCTGATGCGTATTCCATAAAAAAATGTGTCTTCCACAAAAAAACGTCTCTCTGTTGGTTCATTAAGCATCTCATTAACATTTACAGAACTTCAGTAGATCCATCCACTAATGTAAACTGTTTGGTTCTTCTCTGACACAAATTAACACGGTCAGAAAAACAGTGAGCTCTTCATGTTCTCCAGCCAAGCAAAACAAAACTCCTCAGTGCCTTACCCCAGTCTGCCGTAAACCTTCTTAAAGGTACAGGCTCTCAATATTTGTCCCTCTACTTTAGACTCTTGTACACATGTATGTTACAATACAAATCAAATATCTAAATTACAATAATAGTACAAATATTAACTCAGCAATAAATATCACTGAGATTAATTATTTTTAAATGTAACCAAATAATTAAATAAATATAAAATTCAAACACAATTAATTATTAACTGAAATAGCTGTAAAGTACATAGGTTATGCATATGGCGTCTACATGGTCCTTACCAGGTCTTAAAATAAGGTGCATACAACCAACAAAAACATGACTTATTACAATTATAACACCTTGTCATTGCTTCTTTAACAATAAGATAAGCTAAATTGCAGAAGTAATATTTAAAAAAAAACTAATTGGCCTTTCCCGTTAGTACCCACTTAGCCCTACCTTAATTCAGCCGACACCACACCACCCCCAGTTTCAACGGTTCCCATTACACTAGAGGGCAATTGAGGCCACATTCAGTGTGGGTGGGGTCGTCTTAGGAAGGCGGCTAGTAAGTATTATATAGTCATTTGTTTGTAACACACATAGAACAACAATTCCACCAACTGCTGGAAAACCTTCTCATTATGAGTAGCGTTGTCCAGTTCACTCTGGAGGCTAACAAGCACAAAAAGGTCTTTGCCTCCGTGTTGGACCATGGTGACTGTTTTTTTAAACACCATCTCTGCTGCCGCCAATGTTGTTATCCACACTCACAGCTTCAGGGTTTTAAAGATGGCGGGGTCAGGAGTTGCTCTCATGACTCATCTCATGACGTCAAATTCTGGTCTCCACACCTTCCGAACCCTGATGGAGTAGGTGCTAATAATGTAGCTCATCGCCTGGGAAAATCCTGATGGGAACATCTGCAAATCGGGAGAGGTGGTGTTGGGCTGGACTGGTGGAAAAGGGTCATAAGTGTACCGCATGATTGGACATTGTTAAAACAACCTTTAGCAACAATGCTCTAAGTATTTGTTGTCTGTACAATATTATTAGTCACTGGTTGTGGAGGGATTTTGGCTTACTCTTCTATACAATACTGCTTCAGCTCATTGAGATTTGCAGACCTATGCTTAAGCACAGCTGTCTCCTGGGCCATTGCACATCCTGATTATTTCCCTTTTCAGTTGTTCTGTTAAAAAATTAATGATGTGTTTGGGATCATTGTTCTCTTGCATGACTTAGATTGGTCCAACATATGGTCTCACATTTGACTGTCCAGATCTTGTGGCTGCAAAACAAGCCCAACTTATCATCCTTCCATCGCTGTGTCAACAGATGTGCTCGTGCTGATGCTTGAGCTGTGTTTGGTTTATTCCAAATATGGTGGTATAAACATCTTTCTTGCCTGACTATAGGACATTGTCCCAGTAGTCTTGTAGTTTTGTTCACATGCAAATCTAAGGCATGCCATGTTTTTTGAGATAGAGATTTTTCCTGGCAACCCTTCCAAGCAAGTTAGTTTGTTCAGTCTTTTTATAGTTGCATTGTCATGAACCTTGAAATTTAACATGCTAACTGGGACCTATAGAGACTGAGATGTATCTGTTGTTTGTTTTTTGCAGCCTCAATGAGCATTGCATAATCTCACCTTGGGCTGAACTTACTGCGATGTCCACTCCAGGAAAGACTGGCAACTGTCTTAAATGCTTTTTACTTGTGACTGATCTTTCTCATTGTAAAATTATGAACTCCAGATTGTTTGGGAATGATCTCTTAATCCTTTCCAGACTGATGGGCAGCAGCAATTGCTTCTCTAAGATCATTGGTGGTGTCTTTACTCCTTGGGATTGTATTAATGGACACCTGAATGCAGCTGAATTGCATTGCACATGTCAAAAATGCTATGATCATATTAAATCTGTCCATCGTGTAAATACCACTGACTGGATCACTTTATTTAGCGTCCATGTAAACATGTCAGCTGGAATCTCTGATAAAAGTAATTTCAATTGGATAAATATTTATCCATGTAAACATATCCACTGTTATCTAGCTTTGATTTGACCCAGCAAACACCTGTACACTAGAAGTTTGAGCCTAAGAGCAACTAGCAGGTTGTATTACTTTAAGAATACCTGAAATAATGTGGAAATGCATGTTTGAAAATCAAGTAAATGTATTTCACTAAACATAAATGCAGAACTTAAAAAAGAAAATTGCTGTCTGAGCACTTTTAAAAAATAAATCACCCCCAGTGCCATTACCATCAATAACTTCTTCAGTATCTGTAACCAGAAAAGCTTTTTCTAATTGTGGATTATAGTCAATGTAACTGGATTAATTAAACTAAAATAGGATTAGACATATTAAACTTGTTCATTCCTTATGTAAAAGCCTTCAGATTAAATCAGTTGTAGATTGCACCACACCAGACACAGAACTGACCTAAAAAAGTTTCTTAGTCTATCCCTGGAAATTTGAGGGAATTCCACATGAGCTGTTAAAGCCAGAATCATGTGAGATTTGGGAGCAGATTGTGCTTTAATTTATGCTGCTGTATTTTTCTAACAGCATCAATATTCGAGATCAAGTTACCGTCATTGAAAGCATGCAGACGCCTTGAACATACGGGACTCTGTGGACTTTAAGTCTTTTTTCTGACTAAGTAGTTTGTCTATAATTCCTTTCATGATGCAGTCTCCCTCTCCTGCTCCAACATTTCTGGCATTGTAATAAAACTTTGCTTTGATTATTTGTTGTATGATTTGAATAATAGCATTCCAGCTGATTCTTGGATACTTACTTAATACTCTAAAAAGAATGATCCTTTTCTTTGTAACACACTGATTTGTGAAACCAGACTTTACAGTTCTGTGAAAAATGTTAGCAAATGTGAGCTAACATCTGTAACTCCAGCACATCAGCTCAGTTCTCCGCTGGCTCACATCAAAGCACAATTTAGCTTCTCTTTGATGCATATTTCATCCTTCTTTTTCCTTCACTGGTCTTTTGTAAACCTATCAGGCTCATAATTATAAGGCTGGAGTCTGTTATATGTGTGCATTTACATTTTCAATATCCTGTGCAGATCCAGTTTTTTAGTGGTTAAATCTGTCCTAGCTTAACTGTTCTCCTTCATACTACATGACTGAAAAACTGTATTTATTTTACAGCTTTTCTCTTTTTTTGTTGTACAACACCCTGATACCAAGCAGTTTTAGATGTTAATGTACTGCATATACATACACTTAAGTCTCTTGTTTCCCCTTCATTTTACATGATGATGGTTACCATGTTGCTGTACATGCTAACTATTGTCCTGCTCAGCCATTTCAAGGCTGCATACCTCTGCAAACTGCGAAGCACTGTGGTGTTTACGAGATGTTCCCTTAAATTACCTGCTCTTACTATTTTGACTTATCACTTATTATCACTTATTTGACAATATATCACATGGCAGAGGCTAAGTACATTTAGGCATGATGGTCAAGACGACTTGCTGTGCAGACTGAGCATCAAAATGAGGAAGAAAGGGGATTTAATAATAATGAATTAGATTTATAAAGCACAATTTGAGGCACTCAAAGCGCTTTACAGGGAATCCATTGATTCATACTACATTGATGGTGGTAGCCACAGCTGTTCTGGGGCACACTGACAGAAATATGGCAGTTAATCCTCACCAACAGCCTGTCCAACCACCACGAAACATTCTTACACATTTAAAGACTAGCAATACTTGAGGGTGAAGTGTGTCACCTAAGGACACCACAGACTGACTGGGACAAAGCAGGATTCAAAACAAGATTAGTTATTGGACCTGCTCAACTGCCTGGTTGTTGGTTCCAAACAGGCTGGTCTGGGTATTCCAAAAACTGCTGATCTACAGGGATTTTCACACACAACCATATCTAGGGTTTACAGAGAATGGTCTGAAGAAGAGAAAATATCCTGTGAGCAGCAGTTGTCTGGACCAAACTTTCTTGTTAATGTCAGAGCAAGATAATGCACCATGTCACAAAGCAAAAAAACCCTCCAACTGGTTTCTTGAACATGACAATGAGTTCACTGGGCTCCAACGGCCTCCACAGTTACCAGATCTCAACCCAGTTTAGCGTCTGGATGTGGTGAAACGGGAGATTCTCATCATGGATGTGCAGGCTACAAATCTGTAGCAACTGTGTGATGCTGTCATGTCAATATGGAGCAGAATCTCTGACACCTGACACCTGTTGAATCTATGACACCAGGAACTGATGCAGTTATGAAGGAAAAAATGGGTGAAATCCAGAACTAGCAAGATGTGTTGAAAAAGAAAATGCTGGTAAATTTATTTTGGTTTAGTCTGATTTTTTTTTTCCATATAAAAATAAAATGAATCCCATACAAACTCATCAAGATGTTTGGACCAAAGACAAACTTTGAAAGACATAAAAGTAGAATCTAAATGTAGAACTGAATTTGAAAGACTTAAAACCCTTTTCCTAGTGATCAGCTATTTCCACACTCATCCATGAAATGAAGCGCCTGTCATTTGAGCTGAAGACTTTTGACTTTTGGAGGGTTATACTTACCTTTGCTGGGGCAGCTGTGTACAGTGTAGGAGAGATTCTGCTGGCACAGGACGGTGGAGAACCTGATAATTACTGTTATCTTTATCCCTAGTAAGTATAGCTGTGGCTCAGCAGTTCTGGATGTAACGTGTTGATCTATCACTAGAGTACAGAAGCCTGTCCAGGGAAACAGGAGTGGCTGTCATGCTGTCAAGCTGCTACGATACAGCAGTTTATAAGCCTCTAACTGGTGTAATTTTTGCTTTAATGAGCACTTGAGGATAGAGGTATGTTGAAAATTGGTACTCTGTGCCAGTAAAACATTAAAACCAAACTCCTGGCAGCCCTTATCTTTCAAACCCCCTTTCATTGCTCCACATGCAGGTTTTTCAAGTTTATTTCCTTCACAGTGGGGTCTGCACGTGTACTGTACAGAGGAAATTGCACATTTTGAAGGAAAAGTGCAGCAAGAGCAGATGAAGAAATCCGTATAGATAGCAAATCTAATCTTCATTAAATGTCATCGCCTTGTATTAAATGTGATAAATTGCCCTATTCACTTTTGCAATGGCTAGAATTAAAACCCCTTACTTAAAAGTTTTATTAACTAGTTAAACTTGGAGAGCGGGTTTAAGTAAAGGTTTTTCCAATTACTGAAGTTTTTGAAACCTTTGCATTTTTAAAATGTAAGCTCAGAGAGCTTAAACATCATCCTTTTTATAATACCCTTTTGTGGAACATATTATTGTTTCATGAAGAAGCAAAAAAAATTGTTAAACCCACAGGAGGATCATGTAATCCTTCAGCTGCAGCAAAACACACAATCAGCAATAAGCCTTATGGTGTAATGCCGTTTTCATCTCAGTCAACACAGGGGTGAATGCACTGATGTTAAACCATCTGGGGAAAATCACCCTTGGGCCTCTTTCCTAGTGACCCTCCAGGTGGTCTGGTTAAACATCCTGTCTACAAATTAAGGGCAGAGATGGTGTCCAAACCAAGTCAGGGATATGTTACAAGCTGCCTTCCAGAGAGGTTTGGGTCATCCAGACAGGAAATGAAAGGGAAAATGGTTGTAAAACAGGTTGTGTTCAAGAGTCATTAAAAAGGCCTGGCACTCTGAGCGGAGTGCCTTGGAGCAAATCCCTCAGCTCGTACTGACCAGGACTGCTAAGCAATACAACGCCTTTAATCCAGTTATAAGTTACGAGATATTTATGAATGAAATGATGTTTAACAAGGTTCAAATTTTAAGATCTGCTTTGTTTGTTTGATAACATGAAATAGCAAGTCATGCATGTTACATTTATAACACCAGCACTGTCATTAAAGTAGTGTTTGACAGCTTTATTACACTTCATGATGCAAGGATGGAATTACCGTTCTCTGAAGGCACCTGTAAACTTCTGTGCAGATCAACTCAAGGTGTTATTGGTAATGGTGGGTTGCAGAAGCTTGCAGATTGAGCTGCCAAGTTTATTTCCAAATACACAAAGAATGTCTTCAGACTTTTGAGTATTAATAGTCCTGATAAAATATAAAAATTTACTAACCTTCAGCACTGAGAACTGGCCAGTTCTCAGTGCTGAAGTTTAGTAAATTCTTATTATTCCAGCATTTTCAGGAATAATTACAGTCAATGAATGCATGGTGGATTAATTTAGTTCAGAGCTGCAGTAACAAGTCCAGAAGCAACATCCAACTAATTATTCAGGTGCACTTTTGAAATCTTAGATGACAGCTTGGCTCAATAGGAAATTTAATGTAGTGTGGTGTATCACACCAAACTACATTTTCAGCCAAAGACTATATAAAGTTTCGGCCTAAATGTGTGGCTGTGGCATTCAGTCTACTTTCAGTGTGGTTGAAAAGATACATTTTTACCAACTGTTAATTATATAATATGTATACACACACATCTGTGTGTCGTCACCTGCACTGACCCAGTTTAAGCCTCCCCAGAAGTTCAGCTGTATATTATATTCAGCGGTTTTAGATAAGGTGTTAATGTTGATAAAACATACAAAGAATATTGGATGAATTTTAAAAATTCCTACAACGGTTGATTCTGCTTGTTTGGTTGTGCGAGTTCTCGTGATGGACATGACGTTCCCAGCGTAACACTGGAGCGGGAGAAATACTCCGGCTGCTCCTTGCTGGACTGCGAGTGTTTCTATCTTCACCTTTCTGGGAGTATTAAAAAAAATTCTGATATTTTGTCTGATTTTGAGCTGGTTGGTGTGTTTCCTAACGTATGCTCACCTGTTTGTGGCGCTCACGTGTGACATCAAGGTGGGACTAAGAGCGACACAGAGATCAGCTATGACCTGCCTTCATGTAAATCACATCAATAACATGTTTAGTGTTAAGGTGAGTATCTGTTGCGCAGCTTACTTTATCCTCTTGCGTGATGGATAACCAGATTAAAATAAATTAACATGACCTTTTAGTGACCCCACCCCCCAATATAATGGTGGGGGAAACACTGTCATATAAGAATCTGTCGTATATTTAACACAAGACACAGAAAAACAAAATCCCTGGATGTTTCTGAACTTTTTGTGAACAGCCAGAACGTGGCATGTAATGAGGAGACGCCTTTCACAGATTTCAAGTCCAAGTAGATAATTATGAAAAAGATTAAACGTGAATCCAGAGGGAAATTTGCCAGAAGCAGCACAACCTTATGAGCTATTTTAAAGTTTTAAATGTTTACTTTCATTTAGTTCAGTGAACTTTTTTATTGCTATTTTACTTTATTTTTCAACTTAACATTCATACCTCAAATAAAGACAAAACATTTTTCTAAACCTCAATATTGTTCGCATAATAAATATAATATAATTTAAATAACCAATATTGTCTATATATAATGATTAAAAGACAATTATGTATTAAAATGAGCTGCTGAGAGCTGCGCTGTAAAAAATTGGGGTGCACCTAAATTTAAAAAGTTAGGCGCTCCAGTGCAATCATTGCTAAGATTTAGTCTGTAGTCCTGTATGCAGCTTGAGCTAATTGAATAAGGCAGGTGTTTATGGAGATGTCCAGAAACCTAACAAAACTACTGACACATAATTAAATTAAAAGTCTAATTCAATTAGGAGTCCACTGGAGTTTGGTTTGATGTATTTTGGACATGAAACAGGTGGATACAAATTAAATGGAGGAGACGTGTGTTGATTTCTGATCCAAAGACGTTTTTTTTCGTGCCATTTGCTGGCAAATGTGTCAGCACTGAAGGTTTTTCTCTCTCTCTCTTCAGGAAAATCTCCAGCTGGCCCTGTGTGTGGAATTACACCCCAGGATCCAAGCAGGGCAAGCTCACAGAAAAGAAAACAGCTGTCAGACAATGAATTACTGTTCTGAGGAATGGATGAGGAAGCTGGGAGTGTGTCAAAAACCATACACGCACACACAAACACACTCTTTTAACTCCACGTGCAGTTTACTCACATATTGTATGTAAAATGGCTCATAAATGTGGTTGTAATATCCTTCACTTCAAACTGCTAAAAAAACGTAGAATATACTCAGTAAATTTCTTCGCTTATACAAGCACTGGTATGCTTGCTACAACAGCAGGATCCAAACGCTGAGAAATAAAGTCTAAGACTTTCGAGAGATGCTGTTCTTTTTCAGGTACTTGCTCTAAAAGGCCCAATTTGGCCCCAGCATGACTCTGCAAGGCAAACACAGCACATCCTCAGACTGACCCTTATGAACCAAGGAGGCGGTTCATCAGAGCAACCCCTAAAGCCTGCACGTCTCAATGCTGCCTCTGTCTCACATATGACTGCAAGTGATTGAGGCCAAACAAAGAAAAAGAAGAAGGTATTAGAGGAACTCAGGCGATGCGCTCAGCATTTACATGTGGTGCTGTTTATTATGCCAGTGTTTCTGTTTGAAGCTTAGGTTTTCTTTTATCCATGCCAAATATTTATTTTCAGCCCTGGTATGAGCTGTTACTGTTTTGGCTCTACATAAACCCAACGCACAACCCTGTCTGATATGTGTGTGTATGTATCAAGAATATAAAAGATCTTTGGCATAGTAATTATTTTCTTTGTAACAGAAAGCATTTTACCATGAAGGTTCATGAATATAAGATTCACATACAGCCATAATGTGTGAATGAGTAAGCATTTTTCCTAAAGTGATGTGCCATAACCTTACCTTGCTGTTCACAGTGAAAAAACAAACCAAAAGTAAGTAAATTTGCAAAAATTTTGCTGCATGGGTGGCACATCCATTTATCTAGTTCATCCAAGTCCCCTAAAAGGTTGTTTGTCGAAGAAGCAGCTAAAACAAATATGATAAAAAAAAATCTAATAGTGACTGTTAGCTGAGTCGGGCCTTGTTTACAGCTATGGATGAGGTGATTGTCCACTCAGCTCTCATCAATGCCTGATCCCTAACAAAATAAACTCTTATTTTGACTGACTTTTTTACATCACGAGAGTTGGATTTCATGTTTCTGACAGATGTGGCTTTGAGGTGGGGAGTTCTCTTTGTTCTCAGAACTTCTTTCGTATTGTGGATTTTTCAGCGCCCCTCGAGCGACAGGTAAAGGTAGAGGAGTCCGCTTCCAGCACTTTTTCCAGCTTTGAGGTTGAGCTTGTGGAGATAAAATGTGAATCCCCTGTGCTCTGTGTGGTGATCTAACAGCTTCCTTCAGGACTTTGCAGACTTACTGTCAGCTATTATTTTAGATCATGATTGGTTTCTGATTGTTGGGGATTTTAACATTCATGTGTGTTGTGAGACCAAGCTGCTAACAAAAGACTTTTTGAGGTTTCTTTATAAAATGTTAAGACCCAGTTTATTTCTTTTTGTGTGCCTGAAAATATCAGCAAGCCTCAAATTATTTTTAATATTATGAACTCTCTCTTTAATCCGTATGATGCCTTTTGTCCCGCTCCTTCTGTTTCACTTTGTGAAAGGTTTTTTATTGATAAAGAGAGGGCTCTCGGGTCTTTGCCCTTACTTTGCAGTCCTGATCCTGCTATCTCATTTGTTTCTCCTGCTGTTTGAGAGCATCTTGAGCTTGTGACTACCTCAGATTTCTGAAATAGTTCAACATGGCCTTCACCCAAGACTGTTGACGGAGGTTTTTAGTGCTGTAGGTCCCTGGGTTGTCAGTTTTATTAATGCCTCTCTTGGGTTGTGTTCCAGCTGCTTTAAACATGCTTCTGCAACCTCTTCTTAAAAAGAGCAACTTGGATCATAATGTTATCTCAAACTTTAGGCCAATCTTCAAGCTGCCTTTTCTTTATAAAATCTTAGAGAAGCTGGTTCATCATCAGTTACAGCATCATTTCGAGCTACAAGGCATTTATGAGAAGTTTCAGACTGAAACATGCAATGATTTGCTTTTAATTGTTGATTCTGGAGCTTCTGCTGCTTTAGTTCTTCTTGATCTCACTGCAGCATTTAAAACAGTGTATCACGATAATTTATTATCATGATTGGAGCAGTTTGTTGGTGTGAAGGGCACAGCACTTACAAGGTTTGAGTTTGTGTTATGTAATAGGAGTTTTTCTGTACATCTTTCTCAGAGGGCCCACTTAAACACGGGGTACCTCGAGGCTCCATTTAAGGCCCTGTTTTTGCTCTACTTGCTTCCTCTGGAGTCCATCTTTAAAAAATATAATGTGTCATTTCATTGTTATGCAGATAAAATCCAGATTTATTAGAACCTGCTGGAGCATATTTGCATTAGTCTTTACAGGATGTTAAAACATGGATGGAGCTGAACTTCGTTTGACTAAACAAAAACAGAACAGAGTAATTGGTTTTTTGGGAAAACTGACCTGCTGACAGGATGCAGCAGCGCTATTAGACTCATTTAATTGTCCTTTTATCAGAAATCATGGGGTTAGTTTAAAATTTAACAGACAGGCCATTGCAGTAATCCAGTCCAGTTTTTATCATCTGAGGCTTGTTAACAAATTGAAGCCTACCTTCCATGTAATATCCTTGAAAGGCTCATTCACATGTATTATCATGCTGTGATTTTAATTCACCTTTACAGCATTTTGGTTACCTAAGGTATGTTGAAAGTGCTTTATTAATAAAGTTTTGATTGATTTCAGTGATTTTGAAAACTAGAAAGATGAGTGCAGAATTTGTAAAAGATAAGATAATTTCTGTTCAGTTTGTGTTCAGTTTAGTTTGATAAAATTTTTCGATAATACAAATTATTTTTATAACAAAAAATTGATGAAAAGTAAGGCTTTAAGACAACATGAAATAACAAGTTTCCTACAAACACAATTTATACAGGCTCTGAGATATTAAACGAAGAGCCATTTGGGTGCTTAAAGAGCCAGCTTTTCCTAGCCAGGCCAGATCTTTAAAAAGAGCTGCATCTCCCACCACACATAGCTAACAGCTGTGGCAGTATGTTTTAACAGAAAAAAATAAAACTGGTCATTTTCTGTTTGTCAAACCATACATTGTTGACTCTGTTTTCAGAACATGTGGAGGCTAAACAAACAATGCAATCATTGCTAATTTTTGCATTTCATTTGACAAGGGCAGGTTAACTGACCTTTGTTCCATCCTTTACGCTACGTTCAGTCAGAGTTGCCAGTTCTCTCTTAAATTCAGAATTATCACACAATCAAAAAGGAAAAATGTGTTCCTTGTTTAATAAATGAGACAACTTTTCTCTTGTATTTTTAAAACACTGAAGATTTACAGGAGAAAAACCTCATATTTTACTTACCAACACAAAAATATAATGCTCCTCTTATTGGTCGTAACTCATAAACCTCCAATATACTTCTTAGCAGCATGGAATTATAAAGACAAACAGCAGCAAACAGGCCATCCTAGTCTCCAGGCAAACCATGAAATAGTCATATAAATTTAATCTATTGATTTTTATCTACAGACATTAGTTTTCTGTTTTTTTTTTTTTTTGTTTGTTTTGTTTTGTTTTGTTTTTTTTTGTAATACTGCTCAGAAACATAACTGCATGGAGGGATGCAATGTCACACAAATTTATTTATTTATTTATTTATTTTCAAATATCCATTTATTCAATATTGGAGGACGTTTAACAAGAAAAAGTCTGCAAAGTCTGTTAGAAAAAACATCCATCACTTTTCTACAGGGTATGCCCTGTTTGGGTTGCCTGTCCATCAAAGAAACAACTGCTCACTGCAGGAGTCAATTTAGAATCACCAGTTAACATAACATAAGTGGTTTGTTAAGAACTGTGTGAGGAATGTGGGTTACCTGGAGAAACCCCACCCATTCATGGGAAGGACATATGAACTCAACACAGAAAAGACTCGAACTGAGGTTCAAACCAGCAACCTTGTTGACGTGAGGCAATGGGGCTGAACCCCACACCACTGAGCAACCAGTGGCACATAACTGCAACTGGAAGAACCAGGATTGAGCTCCGTGGTAACCATCAGGGATCTCAAGTACATCGACTTTGAAATATCAATTTTTTGCACAGCTTGCATTAATTCAGTTTATACCTGATGGTAAACTGCCTGGTTTAAGACGCATTATGTAGTTTTCCTACCTTAAAACTCTGCGTTCCAGACTCATTTGATGGTACAGTGACATCGATTATGTGCATTTCTGGAGCCATCGCTGCCCAGCAGCGTCCCGAGGCTGAGAAATGTCACTATACAACTTTTTCATCCAGAACGCCGCATGATGTTGAAGCTGGGTTTTGTTTTTTGCATCACGCCACTTGCTAGCAAACACACCGGCCATTTTGAACGCACACCATGGCTGATACAGCAAGGAAACACAAGAAGACATGGGAGGAAGACAGGAGAAGAAAGAGAGAAAGAGACAGAACAAGAGATAAGTGTCAAGATCAGACTGTCTTTTACTGGCTGGAGAAAGCTCACAATACAGGTAGAATGCAAGATGAATGCCGAATCACCCGCTGATAGTTGCAAAAGTTCTGTAGTGCATCTTTAAATTCAGGAAAACATGGCTGGCAGCGAAACAAACGTTGCCAAATCATTTCTCACATCAGTAATATCCTTTTCCTGGGTTATCGCCAGATATCCTACTGAAATACACTACTTTCAATGTAATGCTGGACTTTTACAGGCTGGAGAGAGGTCAGAGAAGAAATAAGATGCAAGACAAGTAATCGTTTTGACGGTTGACTCACCTCAGTGGGAGAACCTGTCTTATTTCAGTAGTGAGGCTTTAAGAAATAAATATTTATTTTGTGTCAATCAATACAAATTTTTCCATGAGGGTATAGTCACCCAGAGATAGAAAAAGAAGCACTACATGTCACACTTAAGCTTTTCAGATCATCAAGCAGCAGGACATCAATCAGTGGCTAAGGAACTTAATGAGATCAGACTGCACTTATAGAGCTTTTCTAGTCAGGTTGACCACTCAAAACACTTTTACAGTACATGTCACACGCACACTAGCGGGGTATTCATTTATGTGGGGTTTGGTGTTGGCATGGGGAAGCGATCCTCTGACCTCCCAGTTTGCAGACAACTGCTCTTCCCCCTGAGCTACAGCAGCTGAACAGTCACAATCCGCTAGACTCGCTCCGATTTGGGACTCAGTTCAGTTGGGGTTTGCAACATTCTTCCGGACCAAGATTGCATTAATGTTGCATTGCTAAAACAAAAGGGACCTTATAAATAACGTGTTTCACTCTCCGCAAGAGGTAGTGCTGCACCAAGAATTAATGAAGGAGAAGACAAGACACTTGCAAACATTACGTTGGGATAAAAAAAACCCTGAGGAAATACATGTCAAAGCACCTAAACTCAGTGTCTCACATTTTAATTTTGTCTTACCAGTCATTTTTATTGATTTGTTCACCACTTAAAACCAATGGCCATGTCTAATCAATTGCCCAAAGTATGTGAGTCTGCAAATATCACATGACTGAATGCAAGTAATTGTTTAGAAGTTTGTAAGATTTCAGAAAAGGGAGAGCGTTCTTCTGGAGGAAGCTCCTCCAGAGAAGACAAGATTTATGGGAAAGTCTTTTCAGATTGGTTGATCTCCCAGAAGTTTGCAGAAGGTCAAGGGAGAAGACGTTGGAGACCCCTGAATCCGCACTTGTCTGGTCACCAATTTGGAAGCTATTGTGCACTAAAATAAAGGGAAACTTGAGAAACAAAACAAATGGAAAACATGTTTGTGGTCGCAAGTACACCTGAATTTCAGGTGATGTCATGCTCAAAACGGAAACACGATTGTCAAAATTTTTTCTTTGTTTCCGAGCAGCAACAATCCTAGAACACATTTATGAGTCATTAACATCCTCTCTGTCTCAGCCGGAGCCCCAGTAACTCAATCAGTCACAAGGTACTTTGGCTAAATCCTCTTGTTTTTCATAGTAAGAGGACTGTCATGCTCTGTGGGTGTTAGTTTTTATGTATTTGTATTTACACGAGATTTGCTTACTTAGCAGATCTGACTTCCTCTGTTTATTCTGAACTCAGTTTATGTTTCTGATAGCCACACTTGTTTGCAATTTAGTCATTATCAGTTTAAATACTCCCCGTTTTTTTTCTTTCAGATCATCATCGTATCCTCTCAGTTGATCAGTCACTTGTGTTTTGTTTGTTTACCAGGATGGTGATGGTGTTAATGTTTGTGAGCGTCTGTGTCAGCGTTTTGTTTCTATGTGGTCTAACCTGTCTAAAACTGGAACTACTAACCAGTCTCAAAGTCGCCAAAAAAACACAAAAGTCACAATGACTCACCAGAGTTGGAGTGGACTTATACTACTCCTGGTGGATTAGTGCTACATTTTGTGTGAGCTCTGTGTGCACCAGGAGCCTTACCACTACAGCCATGAATTGCTCTTACTCCTGCGGGATTCTGGTAGAGGTACCGTGGACTCACAGTTGGCAGGTACTTTGCTCAGGCTTCGGGATGTGGACATCCCAACTGGTGGATGTGAGGAAAAGGGGGAGATGAGGCGGTATGTGGCAGAGTCTAAAAAGTCTAGGCCATCGTTTGATTCCTCTCGCTTCCATCATCCTGGTCAACGTTCAGTCACTCAGGAACAAAGTAGATGAGCTCCAAGCCAACGTCATGTTTCTGATGGAGTATAAAATCATCATGCTGTTAACAACATAGTATTACTTAATTGTGATGAAAACCACCTATATTGTTGATAAAATTTGTCATTTTTTTTAAAAACAGGATTTTGTGGGTCAAAAATGGCTCACGACGCACCCTACAGGGTAAAGCCAGGTTTTGTTTTTTGTGATGTAAAGCCGTACTTGAGCCGAACTGGTGCTTCTCTACATCAAGAGAAAATTTTAAAAACCTCACCGCCCCTCCCTCCAGATGCAAATAGGAGGGTCCTCACCTTGCCGGCATAGAAAACCACGCCCACCAATGCATATGTACAGATATGAACTTATATGGTGTAGAATTGCTAGTTTCAGACTTCTATTTTTTCACAGAGTTTCTGATGAAATATTCCTGCAATGGAATGGATTTGTGCTTTTGAGGAGTGTAAAAGTAAAACTAGACTTTATTCTTTACCTGCTGATCCTCATCTGGTGGCAGACAGCAGCTTGTGTAGCCTGGAGCAGGCAGTTTATGAGCACTTAAGTAATTTCACAAAATGGGTATACAGGGAAGAGGTTGAGAAACTCTTGCGCCATACAGAGGATTGGAGGTTGGGTTCTCAAGAACTTCTGTTTTATATTTTTAGAGTCCCTTCAGCTAAACAGGGTTCCTTGTATCTGGAAGAACTCAATTATTGTTCCAGTACCCAAAATTAACACACCCAAATATCTTAATGACTACAGACCTGTACTATTATCCATGGATCAGGCTGATCTGGACCCCTTTCAGTTTGCTTGGGGGATTAGGGGGCTGGACGATGCCATCAGCGCCGTGCTGAACATGACCCTGTTGCATTTGGAGGGCGCTAAGACATTTCATTGACTTTTCTTCGGCTTTTAACTGTATCCAGCCTCATCTCCTAGCACAAAGATTGAGGACCCAAAATGTAGATCCAGGATTAATTTGTTAGCTCATGGACTTCTTAACGGAAAGATTAGTTAAAGTTTATGTGAAAGTTAATGGAGGATTCTCTGACATTGTTTTGTCATCCAGTGGATCCCTCAGGGTTGTGTCTTATCTCCACTTTTGTTTGTTCTGTATACAAATGCTTCACATAGTCAGCACGAAGGGCATCACATTGTGAAATTTGCTGATGACTTTGTTATTATTTAATTAGCTGATATGGGCAACTCTGACCGTGGCCCTGTGAGTCATGACTTCGTTCAGTAGTGTGAGTCTTCTTTTCTTCACATTAATGTTACCAAAACAAAAGAGATGATTTTAGATTTGGAGGAAAATCCTGTTGTCATCTCTCCCATAACAATCAAAAACCAGACAGTTGAGGTGGTTCATTAATATAAGCACTTAGACACCCTGATGGATGATAAGTCCACACAAGGGGTCACAAGTGGATGCTGTGTTCAAGAAAGCACATCAGAGATTGTTGTTTTATTACAAACTTTGATGTTGATGGTACATTTTAAAGAATGTTTTAACTGTGTTTTATCAAATCTGTGCTTACCTTTTCTTCTGAGCCAAATAAACAAAACTCCAGGGTATTGTCACGCCTTGCAGCAAGGTTGTCGGATCCCCCTTGGACAACCTGGAGGACAATTTGAAGACCTGGACACTTAAGAAGGCTTATTTTGTTCTGGTAGACTGGATCCATCCCCTTCATGGCAACTTTATGTGGCTTCCTTCAGGCTACAGATTTGTGATGCCATGGGCAAGGACAAACAGATTTTAAAACTTTTTCCTCATGTAGCCACTGGGCTTTGGGTGAGTTGTTTTTTTGTTTTTGTTTTTTAATTAATTTATTTATTTATTTATGTCATTGGTCTTGTCTGTTTAATGTTGTGTTGTCTTCTAGTTGTCATTTGCGGCTGGCTGCAAAACCACTTGCCCCACTGGGGATAATAAAACTAACCTTGAATCTTTTAAATATCTGGAGAATCCTTCCTTTTTTTAGTGTCTTTTGCTTTATATAAAGTTTAATTGACCTCAGTCCTGTGTACTCCTGCGTTTAGAGTCTACATCCTTTGCCAACCACAGATTGTGACAAAGATGCTCCCCATAGGAAAAAAAATTCCTCTTTGTTCTGAAATACTTAAGTATTTGGAGTTACAATGAGAGGAAAGCTATTTTTCAGTTATCCCAGATTAAAAATGAAATAGTCAGGTTTGCTTTAAATAAGCTCACATATGTACACCCTCCAGAAACAAGAGAATGTACATTTCCTAAAATTCTGCATCATGACAGGGTCTGAGTGTTAACATGAAAAGAATTTTCTTCTGTCTTCCAACATTATAAAAAAAAAGGATACCACATGGAAATTGATAATTTTATTGTTTTGTTTTTGTTTGTTTGTTTTTCTTAATATGTCTGGACTAGAAAAACATTTTCTCTTCTTTGAAGGAATGAAATCATTTTCAAGAAATATTCAAGACAAACTTTAGTTTTAGTGTTTGAGGGTTGTCTTTGTTTGTTTTAAATCTCCACACAGGGGACTCTCCATCCTCCATCATAGTCAGGACCACTTCAGTCAAAGTGATCATTTTTATATTTCTAGTATTTTTTATTTGGATTCATGTCTCTTTTCTGGGACCAGCAAAGCTCCCCTCCTCCCCCCAACATTTTCTTTTCACTTTCCTCTGAGCCAAGCAGGTGGATTTAATTGGTGAACAATTAAATTTCTTTTTAAGGAAATTATAGAAGTTTACAAGGATAATTTAGTTGGGGAGGAATTGGCTTATTATGTAAGAGTCTGCTCTGATTCAAAGGAGAAGCATCTAGTCCTTTCACTGTGCCCTTGTATGAAATTACCTGGCTTTTATATCAGCTCTACCATCTGGGTCCTATTACCTCAGCAAGCCTAAAATGGTTTCATTTGTCTCTGAGAGAAGAATATTGTGGTTTATCCAGCAAAGGTTATGTTTGTTATACGAGGGTGGCTTAAACACACTCCAAATTGCTTGGATCCAGTTTAGATGAATGTCTCTCCTGCTGTAAACATAAGACCATTTTGAGACCTACACTGACCTACATTGTGTTCCTCCAGGAACAAGATACAGCACAGACGGGTGGCTTTGGTGACAAATTCTGAAATATATCTTTCCAATCACCAACATGGTTTCAGGGGAATATGGCAAGTCTTATCTTAGTATTTGAGGTTTTGCAGTCAAGTGTATGAAGATATATTTTTAAAGCTACTATTAGTGGTGAGAAGAATGTGTTTTCATGTAAAGCAGCTGGTACATTCAAAGCAACAGTGGACTGTATTGTAGCCAAGGATGTCATCTGTTTTGAGGGAAAGACAGTTTCATAGAGGGGTCAAAGAACCAGAGCAGTTTGCAGGATGATACATGACAGCCAGTCAGAAGCACTTTTCTTGGCCTCATGTTTCTTCCCGCGGGAACCAGATGAGAATAAAGCATGAAATCTTCGGCCAAGCAAACACCATGGCTCTGTGGAGGAGAATGTTGGTCCACCACTCTGGTCAAGACTGAAATATCAGCATTTATTGTATTGATTGCCATAAATTATTGAACACATATTCACAGAATTTTCATCTAGCACCACCATGGGGTTGTTTGTAGTGTGCAGTTTAAAGACTGGATATCCATGGTTTCTTGGGGTTTAATTTGTTTTTATGCAGAATATTTTTTGGTTCTAGAGCACATGATGTTGAGTTAAGCACTAACAATCAATCCTAAAGGCACTTAACCTATTTCTCACCCTTTTTTTCCTGCGTGTTAGCCAGATAGCTGGAGCATTGGTGAATTTAGTTTTTTGTCTTTTTGGTGTGTAAAGTCCAGTAGACTGCCATTTTTGTTACAAAAATTACCAGCGTCAAAGTAACATGGGGATATTTTTTAATAAAAATGTTAGCTATACAATGCAAGGTTTACCAACTGCCATGTTTAATCGCTTTATTTGTATAATGATTTTCATTGATAGCTGCTGTAGTAATAGTTAAATCGTAAACACACTTTTCTTTAACAGTAAATAACCACATAGAAGGTTACAGGTAACTTTTGTTATTGATTGATGGATGGTGTGTGTGTGTGTCTGGTAGCTGAACAAAGGAGTCTTCTCTGTCGTGCATCGATGCTTTCATGTTATTTATTCCAAATTCTCATCCTACCATGTGAATATTGCAGCTGATATGGAGACTCATCAGTCCAGACAACATCTTTTCAATCCTTTTTTTTCCAGTTCTGGTGAGTCTGTGTGAATTGTAGCCTCAGTTTCCTGTTCTTAGCTGACAGGAGGCACCCAGTGTGGTCTTCTGCTGCTGTAGCCCATCTGCTTCAAGGATGGACGTGTTGCCTCTTCAGACATGGTTTATATTGCATGCCTTGGTTGGAACCAGCGCTTACTAAAGTTTTCCATCATCTCCAACCAGTCGGCCCATTTTGACATGGTGCATTATCTTGCTCTGACATCAACAAGACATTCTGGTCCAGACAACTGCTGCTCACTGGATATTTTCTCTTCTTCAGAGTATTCTCTGTAAACCCTAGAGATGGTTGTGCATGAAAATCCCAGTAGATCAGCAGTTTCTGAAATACTCAGACCAACAACCATGCCATGTTCAAAGTCGCTTAAATCCCCTTTCTTCCTCATTCTGATGCTCAGTTTGAACTTCAGCAAGTCATCTCGACCATGTCTACATGACCAGATGCATTGAGTTGCTGCCATGTCATTGGCTGATTAGATATTTGTGTTAATAATGTATTGAACAGGTGTACCTAATAAAGTGGCCACCAAGTGTAACTACATACTGAAGTATTTGTTTGTCATAAAACTAATTTTACATGAATGTGATGCTTGCAGTTTCAGGCCACTGTGATTCAGTAGGTATCGTCTTTGTAAAGTCTGCACACATAAACATGACTGACTGCTTCTTAGCATGGCTTTGGTATGTAACAGTCCTTGAAACAAAAATCCTTTAACAGCCTTTGTCAGTTTCATTTTCTATTTTTTTTCACATACTTGTCAGACTGCCATGTGTATTTGAGGATATGATAATCATTTGAGGTTGCACTTTGATCAGGTATCTGAGAACACTTCCTGTTTGAAAAATATCTGTTTCAACCCACCTCCACCCTACTTACAGTCTTTCACACAAACAAGAAGGTCATGCACCAGTGCAACCCCATCCATGCATAACCACAATGCATTGTGCTGAGATGAGTGCAATGTTGTTTACTCTGAGTGCTGGTCAGCAGTGGTTACCAACAGCCACCCTTGCATCCTGGCCCCACATCAGGTAGTAAAAGCTGTAGTAAAAAATTCTCACCCTGATGCTCTGGATATCAGCATTAGATGATATTACTTTATTACTTTTATGCAACATTTCAAAAACAAAAATAAAATTTACTTAAACCTGCTTTGAATTTGATAGTTTCCTTTCATGTTGTTCCACCAATATCAGGTTATTAATTGTTTCATCAACAAAGCCATGATATATATTTTTATTGCACATTTATCTTGTTAACTTGTTAGTTTTAGTTCTTACATATGGTTGAAGTAACTTGAAGCTGTCCAGGTGGTTGCCCAACATATTTCTAAGTCACACTGAATTTGATTTTTTTCCCTTTAATTTTCCTCCCATCTGTAACTTATAACATGTATGGGGCAAGCAAATAACACTACCCTCAGGTAAATGATTTTGGAGAAACATAATCGGTGATGACAACATGTTTTAAATTAGTCTTCTTTCACCTGAACTCACCGCTGTTTGATATAAAACTGACATGAATTGATCTGGTGCTGTGTCATTTTCAAATAGCAGATTTCTCTGTGAATGTAAAACTCATCAGCATATTAGGAGTTTCTCACTTGTATATGTAGGAAATTCCTTTTCATATAAGGAAAGGCACGTTTATTTGTATAGCACATTTCATGTGTTATGACATTCAAGATGAGTTTAAAAGACATAACTTTTCCAGGTGCGGTGTAATGCTATGAAATATGTATTCCTTATGAAAGGTGAGCAGAAAGATTTTTCCTGACACGGTTAAACGAGATGTAGAGGGCTCTTTCACTAACCGAGACAAGACACTTATCTGTCCTGGGACTTAAATGAGATTAACCTGCTAACCTAGATGACACTAATCTCTGAGACGAGAGGATCACCTTCCCTCCTTAAACTTTTCTCACCCTCTCTCTCTCTCTGCACCCACACACAAACCCCTAATTTATTATTAGATTCTGTCTCCTTCCTTTCGTTCTTTTCCTGTTTCTCTTCATTCCTGTCCAACTTATACCCTCATCCAGACTCTATAACTGATGTCAAGCTGTTTCAGCTCCCTGATGATACCGTCAACTGAGGTATAAGTTTACAGACGTTAGATAGATAAATAGATAAATCTTCAAAACACTAGCAACAATAGTTATGAGCTGCAAACGACACCGACTGACTGACTACTGTTGACCTCTTTGTCTGCGTTCCTCTCTCAGTATCTGGTTTCATTTGTGTTTCCTATAAATGGTTGATCATGTGTCAACATTAATGTATTGTATAATAAAAGTGCATCGATTTGCAAATCTCATAAACCAATATAAAAAACACAGCAAACATCATATAGAACAGAAAAGAAAAAATATTATACATACTACATATATATATATATATATATATATATATATATATATATATATATATATATATATACACCCTTAACACTACTGCCTAACCACCTCATTATGAGTGCAATCAAACACAGAGTTCCGGTCAAAGAAGGTCTGTGTCAGGTACTGAGGAACCAGGATTATATGGCCAGAAATGGGCTACTGGAACACAAAGTAGATGCCAATAGACACGATATGTGAATAAGGCACTGTTGGAATGCTACTACTCTAGTAACCCTAGTACACAGGGCTACATGAAGAGAATGTGGGATATATGGATTCTTCGATACTCACATTCTACACTAACATCGAAACAACACTTGCTCAGAGTCCTTTCCTGCAGATTTTAGATATTTACCTGCTGCTACACACCTAACTCAAATCCAGGGGTCAATAACAGGTTTATGCAAAACTTTTCATTTGAGTGAGGTGTGTTTTAGTAGGGAAACATTTAAAACCTGCAGGGCAGTTGCTCAGGAGGACTGAAGTTGGAGTCACAAGAACACCATATCCACTGTGAAGCATGGTGGTGGCAGCATCATGCTGTAGGGATGTTTTTCATCACTGGGAAACTGGTCAGAATTGAGGGAATGAGATGGTGCTAAATACAGGGCTGAGAAAAACCTTTTTCATTCTTCCAAAGATTTGAGATTCACTTTCCAGCAGGACAATGATGCTAGGCATACTGCTAAAGAAACATATAAGGGGAAACATTTAAATATGTTGGGATGGCCTTATGAAAGCCCAGACTTCAGCCCAACTGAGAATCTGTGGCATGACCTAATGATTGTTGTGCACCAGCATAAGAAGCCGGAGCAGTTATTCTTCGAAGAATGGGGGAGAAATAAGAAATCCCTGTAGCTTAATGTGCCAGTTTAATAGAGACATGCAGCTTTAATTGTTACAAAAGGTGGCTCAACAAAAAACAACCTTTATGGATGAATATTAAGCATCTGATTAATTTTAAAACACAAAATATGCAAAAAAAACGAAAGTTCGGACTGTGAAGCAGCCAGATTTTTATTTCCGACAACAATGGGACAACATTCTTCCTCCAGTGCTTCATCAGTCTCAGCTTGCAGATGTTTACAGACTGTTGTTGCAAGAAGAAGGGATGCTACACAGTGGTGAACATTACCCTCTCCCCGTGTGGTGCTGCCATCAAATTCAAAATGAGTTGTTTTTTTTAAGAAATAGTCAAATATTTTGATCTGTTTCTGTGTTTGTTTATGAGATTTCAGATCATTGCATCCTGTTTTCATTGGCATTTTACATGACATTCTCTGTTTTATTTTTTAATTGTGGTTGCAATTCTAAGGGGGGTATTTTGCTCCACTGTTCTCCGCTCTCTGCTTTCCCACACTGTATAAGTGAAAAACAAAAACACAAAGCCTCAATGTTCTTGTTATTAGGTTTTCAGAGATCAAGCTGCTTTGTAAATCAGAGCAGCATGTTAGCTTGGCCTTGGTCGTTGCTCCTTACCAGCACACTGGACTGAAGTCTGAATGGGACAGAGTTTGGTGAAGGCGCCCTCCTAACAGCTCCCACTTATTCCATAAAACTTTCGTCTGGAAAAAATTCTTCACAGAAAGGAAGAAGGAAAAAAGGATAGGAGTCCTGTGAAGCCAGTCGCTCTCCAATGTTTGCAGTGGAAAAGTCATTAGAGAACAGATGAGCTCCCAGGAGGAACAAGGAACTAGAGGATGGATGACAGGAAAGTGTCTGAAGGTAAACAGGTAATTATAAAGACCTTCAATGGATCACACTGGATTTACTCTGATTTACTGTAGCTGTCACTGCCAGCTAGTTACAGGTTAAATTCTTTTACAGTCTTAAATCAAAAGTTCCTTTAAATTAAGAAGACTTCTTCATTTGATGCCATGTCTTAAATTAGGAACCAGAGATTTAAGTTTTACGGCGCCTTTACATCAATCAGTCTTTTTAAAGGAAAACCACAAATAAAACAAGCTCTTATAAAAGAGGATTAAGTACAGTCAAGGTTGAAATGAAGACTGGGACTGGCAGCAGTAGAAGCACCTGAAGGCACGACACTTTACGCACATAAATATTCTAACCAGCTTTAAGCTGAAGGTTTACATTATCAGGGTGATGTTGCACAGCTTTGAGGTACTTGAAGAGATTTTATCCTGGATATGGATCAAGTCAAGCCTTTAGTGATAAGACAGTTAGCAATAAGCGGCCTTGAAGAATGTGCAGATACTGTATCATGACCTCCAGATGGAAACTCATGACATGCCCTTACTCTGGCACTTAAAACCCAGAACTTGGGTTCAAAACAGCAAATCTGAAACATTAAATGGTTTAGCCAGCAGTTGCCTATTTACATCTCCAGCAGACGCAGGGCAAAGCTGCATTTCCGAGCACCTGATCATCAAACATAGAAACCAAATCAACATTAAGAGAAAAGTTATTAATTACTTCTCTTGTGCCATTGGCAGGTCAGTAATAACTTTTCTCTTAACGTGGATTTTTAAAGATTGTTCTCTTGTGAAACAAGTTAATGGAAGGAGCTACAGAGCCAAAACAATAAAAATATGGTCCAAATACTGACACATATGATCAAATCTTTGGTACAGTGATGGAGGTTTGTGGAGTTGGTTGGTGTTTTTCTCCATAAATGTCACATTTTACAAGGTTATTTATTGCTAATATTAGAAATATATTTCACAAATTTCATTTAGATTTTTTGTTGCTGACTTTTTTAAATCTGCTTGTTATTGTCTCTGTGTTTTGATTTATTTATTATTTTTTAAGAATATTTGTTTTTTTTTCTATTTCTCTAAATGTCAAACTAATCTTTTTATTCTCTACAGTATATTTTATTTATGTAGCATAATTTAAAACCTGGTTGACAAAGTTATTTATATTAACTAAATTAAAAAGATTGTTAAACATTGTGACTGTACTTAGTTAATTTTTGGTTGATGCAGCAAAATCTAATATTCAAAGATGTTCATGTTTTAAATGCAATAATTTTAAATTGTGACATAACTTATATAATAACTCAGTAATAGTACTTTATTATTTCTTTCCCCACTTTAATGATGCAGAGGGAATATTTGTTGTTATATAAAGGACTGGAGGTGGAAATAAAGTGTTTGGTATAGATTTGCATTACTCAGTTATATAGCATATCTGCTTCAGAGCTGCTTATTAAAAGGATGGGTTGGTATTTTTTTCACGTAAGATGTTAAAAAATACTGAAGACGTTACTGATAGCCGGAAGCATTCATTCTTTCTCTGCTGGTGTAAAGAGGTCCACTCCAAAAGCAATTCAGGGATAAGATAGGGGACAAGCGCGTGGATGAATTCTTTTTAAAGACTAACTTCAGTAAAATGAATCCATCCTTTGGCCCTTTTTCCAGCACAACCAGATATATACAACAAATGTTTGTGTCTGTGTCTGTACATGCACACAGTTGAGCCTGGAGCTGCCAATCATTCCTCAGATTAATGAGCTAATGCGCTTAAGTGAAAGCAATAATATTCTTATCATGTATGCTATATATGGGACTATGCTACAGAGGGAATCTCTTACTCATTGTGTGTATTCTTCTCTATATCCCTTTGTATCTAGGACAGTTTGTCATGTGACCAGTGTGACACTCAGCTCTGTTGGGGCGTTTTATTTCAGGCCTGACAACTGTGAGACTGTCAGACTCTGGGCACAGCAGGCCTCAGCACTGGTCATCGCTGCTTTGGTGCAGGGACATGGTCGCAGGGGTGGGGATGGAGGGGGAGGCTGGCTGTTGACAGAGAATTTGATGAGCGGGCAAAGATATTCACCCTACAAAAGCGTTAAAGTCTCTTTTTTTGGTGGATGCAAATCCCCTCACATTCAGCAACAGCTCTTTCTGGCAGTAGCGGGCCAGGTCTGGACTGGTTTCTGGCTGGGCCTACTGGGCCCGGCAGGGTTGCAGCAGGGATTTGCCTCTCTTGGCAAATAAGCAGGGAACAGCTGAATGGCTCTTGTCAGGGATAAAAAGATAGTCCAACTCTCATTTGACCAAAATAAAAATGAAAAAAAGTCATCTGTCTGCACCAAACCAGTAAGACTGATTTAGACTGAAAACGATGAATAAATAGAGACATTATTTGGTTTTCCGATATTTTATTGAGGAAAACATCTTTAATCTTTTGACCCATTGGACACATAACATAATATAGCAAAAAGCTATTGAGCACATATCCTTTGAAGCCCAATCACAGATTCAAAAGCACTGCAACATCTGCAGTGTCTAATATATTTATAAAAATAACAATCATAAAAAACATACATACATGACAAGAATCTTTTTCAAAAGTTTGATTTGTAAAAGACTGCATGAACAGAAACAGATACTTGAGACAATGCATACGAGACGACGCAGTAACCCACAATCTCTAACTCATAGGCACAATCACTAAAGGACAAGCAGACTGGAGCTAGCTAGCTAGTCAGCTGTTAAGACTTCACTGAGAATAAACTGACAATACATTGCCTTTACAATCCATTACCATGGACAGTCATTGAGAGGAAAACTGAACAGAGCAAGTGATTATTAGAACTATGCGAGACAGAGAACAAGAATGAAATCTGTTTTCAGCGACATAGTTTCTCTTTTTGTTGCTGTATTGACTTGATCCTGGACAAGGTGCCAAACGTGGATCGTTACCCTTTAAAAAAAGAAAATCCCCATTTTATTTTTCTACCTGCCATCTGGAAAAGCTGAACTTCTTTAGCTCAACGGTTCCTCTAAAATGAATGTGGAATGAATCATAAAAATACCACTAATAAGCGCCAATAAAGCTACTCAACTAATGAAACACAAGTTGCAACTTGAAGTCTCCTGCAGCAGCTAGCATGAGCACATGTAGTATTCTTCAGTTTCCACTCTTTCCTTTAAAAACAAAAACAGAGCAAATGCTGATAGCTGAACATTTTGGTCTTACCAAAAAAAAAAAAGAAGGAAAAAAGGGCAAGCTGCAACAAGCTATAATCTCACCTGAACAGAGAGAGACTGTGATGTCAGGCCTGATAGCCCCAGAGAGACAAACCCCATCACCAGCTGCACCCATCTCTCCAGACTGATCACACTCCACTCTGGCTTTTCGCCACTTTCCTTTCCTCTCTCTTTTGCTCTTTCTCTTTCTGTCTTATATATCAGAGCATCTAAATCAGCAAATGTCCTTATAAAAATCTAGGGCACTCAGCTGGGTCACCAAAGTGTTTGGCACTACAATTTCTGAACGTAACGTGCAGACCCAACCCCGGCTAAGTTCAAGCTCTTCGGCAGCAGCTGAGGAATTCCCTGCTAGGGTGCTACAGCAAACAGTGTCTCATCATCTGAGGTGTCTGCAAATATCCTACTACTGCAGGATGAAGCATGGAGACAACGCACAGCAGCTCTCTGTCAGACCTTTTCTTTCAACGCATTCTTTCCTCTCTATGTCTCTTATCTATATTTCTTGGATGAGGAAAAGAGCAGCACCACTATACAAAATATACAGGAAATATTTATTCTTTCTTTGTTGCTGATGATCTGAAAATGCTAATCTACTCCCTCTCATAACAGCTACAACAGTACTCAAATGGGACATCACTTGGAGAGGATAACATTTTGAATTTCCAAATATTTCACATGAAGAATGTAAACATTGCAAATACAGATCAATCACGCATTCAACTGATACTTTAATGCAAAATCCAAACCAACACATGGTGCTCTTTTTCATCCCAGCACCGTGACTGTGCATGATTTCGCATATACATTCACAAGCCTTTGGGGTGCTACTGTCTTGTGTCCAACTACAGACAGGTGGGGGGGTCACATGGCCTGCTCATCATTTTCCCTGCCTGCTAAGAGGCAGTAGGCACTTATAAACACACATATGCTTACATATACAAAGAGACATTACAATAGCTTTATATTCTGTTTATTTATCCCCCATCAAAATTGGGTTTGAATGTTAGAAACAATCCAAAAAAATATCTTTGGTCTGTAAACAACCAGAATTATATTCAAATGCAAGGCAGAGATGCCAGGTTGATACCCAAACTAAAGGAATCTTGCCTCGGTTCAGCTGATGTAAAGCAAAATGCAGGGTGCTCATTCTGGAGCCCCGAACACACCTTTAATTTCATCCAGGGTGTGTGTTTATGTATGTGTGTGAAAGCTGCGCTGTAGTAGCTGTCAACTGCAGGACACTGATGCAGCCGTTTGGTCGGCAGCAGTAACATGCTGGCTAATCAGTTGGTGACAGATTCAATCAGTCTCAGAGACAGTTCTGCTGCTCACATTCACAAAGTCTGCATTCAGCTCATGCTTCCAAGCTGCCCCAGTTAAGTCTCTTTCCGAACCGAGGTGGCCTGGGCAGGATCAGGTGAGGTTGGTGTAAAAAAAAAAAAAGTGAGATATTCATCCTTGAAACTCGCGTTTATGGTGAAAGCCAGCTATTTTGAATTTAGCACTCATACTAAATGTATGACCTAAAATAGAAGCTTTGATGCAAAACACCAAACAGAGGACTCCTTTGTCTGTCAGCTGTAATGCAGGGGCCAGGTATGTGGGCACAACTGTTGCGCTCACGCTTGCTATTTTTCTTTTTTCTTTTTCTTTTCTTTTTTTTTTTATAATTGAGACTCTCATCCTCTTCCATTCTGTGAGGCTGACTCAGTTACACGGCAGCCAGGTGGAGTACGCAGGCTGCTGGCAAGCAAACACCGGCTGTACCTGGGCTATGTAGTAGTTACTGAAGTTGCCATCTGCCACATAAGGAGCAGGTTGGTAGTAACATGTGACGTTAGCCACGTTGGGGATGACATTCTGCTCGGCAAGAACGCGAACTGCCAGCATGGCTATGAGCCCTAAGGTCTGCCGCCTCTCATGTCCCATCAGACACACCGTGCTCTCATTGACAACTCCGTGGAGGGTCATCAGGTAGTCGTACTTGCGGTCTTCCAGGCCAACAAAGTGGTTCTGAAGGTAGGACTCCAGCTTACGCTGCTGCTCACCAATATCAGGGAAGTCAATGAAGAAGCGTGAGCACATGTAGCGCTGCAGGGACTTCATTTCTGACTCTGACGCAGCCCGGAAACCCCTCACCAGCAGGTGACAATACTTGAGGAGACCTCCACCCCGGATCTCCTCTGGGTTCCGAGTGCAGATGATCTTGTGACGTAGGTGGTCCAGGGCTTCGCCGAAGTCCCCGTAGACACTCTCGCCCATGATGGTGGGGTGGAAGGTCTCAGCCATGGGGTTCTCTGAGCACTCATAGAAGAGCAGTAGGGAGTCCAGTTTGATCTGAAAGGAGTCCACGCTAAATTCAAACTGCCGCCGAAGGGAGTCCACAAACTTCAGCTCCACATTCTTCCCCCGGTTATTGGAGAGGGAGATGAGGCTCCAGCGGTCAGAGTCGTTGCACACCTTTACCATCTTTTGCACATAGGCCTCCTGTATGTGTGTATGTGTGTGAGAGAGATAGGGGAAGAAAAAAAGAGCATTAACATTGAATAAGCAGTCTTAAAGGTGTCATCACTAGTGCTGACATGCATTTTTAGACCTAATTTTGAATTGTTTAACTAAGATTTATTTTCTTTGTGTACCTACATGGGATATTTACGTTTTTATTTATACATCTAATACAACAGCCTAAAAACAGAATTTGAATATACCTATGTGCGACCTGTGACTGATCCCTTCTAAATTGGTTTAACTTAATCCTCTTAAACACTGAAAAATAGCATTTTTACTATCACTTAACTAATCTAATTCCACTTTCAGCTACACATAAAAGGTGGTTAAATCGAGCAGGAACAAATGCATTAAAATCTTATATCTTAAATGTAAAAGTAAACTGCTGAAGCAGGAGGGGAGTGTGTAAACATGTGAGGGTGAGTGTACCTTTAAAGTCAACGGGGTTATTTTCTCTTTATTCACACAGTTGGGTAAAAAATCCAGGAGACAGTCCAAAACTATGTCCTTCACAGTCTGGAAATCACTTTCACCTTTCATGTCTGCGCAAAATATGAGGTCCAGGTCCTTGTAGCCCAGTCCACTGTCCTCGTGCAGAATGTGGCTGGCCGCAGAGCCGTTTAACCGAACGTCCCGGACGTGGATCTGTTTCTCCTCCATCCGACTCCGCACCACTTTGACGATCTGTCGCGGCTGCATCTCCAGAGTGGGGAAGTTTCCCCGGCCGTGGATCGGAATGGTCTCCGTCAGAATGGCGTCCAGTCGCTGCACTTGCTCCCAGCTGAGGACACTAATGTTGCTGGCGTCTGTGTCAGACACACAGCTGGTGTTGGAGCTGCTGTCGTCCTCTGACATGGTGGGGGAAAAGTCCTCAGTAATTTAAATACGATTTAGAAAAGTTTTTGTTTTTTTTAATATTGAGACAAGTCAGTGGTCTCGTCTTGACTTACAAATACTATAAAAAGAGATGACGGTAACTTCATCTGGATTATGACTCTGACTGTTTAAAATGGTCCGAAGCGAGTGTAAACATTTAGAAAATATATTATTTGAAATATTTAAGACCAAAGGCTGGTGGTAAGGGCAGTTGCAGTGCGTTTCAGGCTGCACAGCAAGTCTTTAGTCGGAGATCCTAGGGCGCCGCTGTGGAGCTGGTGACTGAGTTGAGGAAGAACTACAGACAGTCGACGGAAGAATAAACCCTAACTTTCTCTTCTTCTCTCTCTTTTGCGCCTTTAAAACTTTAGCCCCAGTGTCGCTGTCAATGTGTCCGCACGCCGTGCATCACAGTCTTTGAAGGTTGCTGATGATCCAGGAGGGGGGTTTGCTTTTCCGGCTGTGACTCCATCGCCCAAGGGCACGCCTATGATTTTATGAATTTGCATGAATACGCTGCTCCTCAAAACGCAGCACTTTTGGCATAATCCTCCATCCGATGGTCAACCCCCTCTGAGGAATCTTTGGATTTTTACGCACAGCTTCTATCTCGAATCTCTCCCTGCTGTAAGGGGGGAATAATCCCGTTAATAAACTTGCGTGGGCTCCCAGCGTCGCAGCTTGTTTTCCTGGACTCTGTTTTAGTTCAACGTTTTTCCCCCTCGGGTTGTGGAGAAGTTAACTGTTACCTGTCCACTTAACGCGCAGCATCGCTCTGCAACAGTTAGATCTGGATAGTCTGGGGATGTCAGCTGGATTTCCACCCCGCCCCCACTCCTGCCTGTCAGACTGCTGCTCACTGCTCACACTGCTCAACATAATACCGTAAACAAGAGCTCCAGAGCCTGCCTTCATCATTTTCCTAAACTGCTTTTAATCCGACGTACTTAGTGTTTGCATAAAACTCTTTTTTCGTTTTATTATAGTAAATACAACTACAATAATCTAGAATTTTACACATTTTTTCTAGTGGGTAATATGACTGTTATCCAAATCCAAAAATGACAAAAAGAAATCGCCAGTGAATCCAAAATTCTGACGCGTTCTGGGCAAGATGCTGTTCTGTGCTTCCAAAGCGCATGTCACGTTGCAATGTCGCCCTCTGTAGGCTGTTTTTGGTTTTGAAGTTATACTGTTAAGCTCTTTTTTCCAATGTGTCACATCTTCATCTGGTTATAGACCAACAGGTAATATAAGATGGACATCCTGAGACTACTTTCAGGTTTCAGGTCTGCCCTGAACTTTGCAAACACCTGTTGGACAAGCAGCAAGATCTGTGAAAGGTTTTTCAGTAACTATAATATTTTATGCCTCGTGTCCCTCAGAAATATTTAAAAGTCTCCAGAAGGTTAACTTAATCATGCAGCATGTGAGAAGGCCAAGGGTAAGATAGAAATGGAGGCCAAAACCTGTGCACAGAGGCATCAGGGATGGATAGAACCTACAATCGCGGGTACTCCGTCAGGTGGAGTGAAGAGCTGCATCACCGCAGCCACCTGTATCTGTAAGTCCTGCTTATCCCATTTATTCTGCTGTGCCATGTTAAGCCCCACGCAGGAGCCCTGCCTCTGCACAGCATCGCTGGCTCTGCAGGAAGAGACACACGCAGCTACTTAGTCTGTTTACAATCATTACATAGAGCAGTTTATCATAAAGACTTTCAGATGAGGAGGAAAAAGATATTTTTGATGTATAGCTGAGTAGTCTTGAAGTGCTTTCCCCCGGCATTCATTTATTCTATTTAGCATTTGTTTTCACACTTTGCTTTGGCATGTGTGTGACAGGTTGAATGCAGGTTTCTGAAAGTGAATCTCACATCTGGAAATGTACATGGAACTATTAGTCCGTTAAGTGAACTGAAAGGAGCCTCGTTGATGTGTTTCCCAGGTGTGGAGGGACAGTTGCTAGGGATTGGACCCGGTCCCAAAGCCATGCACAATGCAGCCACTTGAAGCAAAATGAAAGCTGCTGTCAAAGACAAACAGCAGGCATAAACCTACAGAACACAGAGCCCTGCTGATGGGAGGTTTTATATCAATACGACTCATCATGAAATGGATGGATCACATTTTGGGGAGATGCAACATATTTTTATGTCAGGCCATCTAGTAGAAGCTGATATTCAAAATAAATATTTAAACCTTCTCTTTTTTGTGTCTTTTTCTGTGTAATGATTAAAAAATAAAAAAAGAAAGAAATTCCAAACTATCTCCCCACCCTGCAGGCTCTGATGTATAAAGAAGGTTATTCTTTTTTTCTATTCCTCATAAAGGAATCTTTTACAATCAGACAAAGTTTGCCTCCTGGGTCTGTTAGCAATTTTCTGGGCAGATCAGTCCAATGAAAAAAAGAGGCAGAGAGAGAGAGAAAAGGAGAGAGTTGTTGTGTTTGTCTTCCAGTTATTTGCATGAGTTGGATTTATCTACCATGAAGTTTGAGGTTTTTTAATCCCCTCAGGCCTGGTATGTGTCCTGAGATGGGCCATCACTTTGATCACTCCAGCATCTAATATAAACAGATCATTTTGTATTTTTACTGTTGCTGGATTTAAAATATGCATTAAGATTTTTGTTTACAATATAAATTCACTAATCACTAATTCACCAATCTTGTCTCCAGGGTTTCTACTGTACTGGTTCTTTTATAAAAAAAAAGAAAAAAAAAAAAGCACAAAGGCTTTATCATGTTAAACTGGTCAATGATGCAAAATATGTTCAGATGGGTGATTCCAGCAAAACATGAGATTAATCATACAAAAAAATATTGGCTTTAATATATAAATGCACCAAAAATAGTTAAGACTCCTGCAAATGTTTTGAAATTTAAATAAATGTATTAAATAACATGACAACAGTAGCTCAGTTATTCAGGTTATGAGATGAGTTCCTGCAGCTCCACACATCACCGCAGAAACATGACTGTTTGTCTTATTGCGTCCCCCTTAAAATGAAAAAATAAAGGAGATAAAGAACTATGTCCTAAATTATGTCCAGTAGTCACATCATTCTTACAAGATAAAGTAAAACTTGCAGCATTGAAATGAAAAGGGACTCACTGGGTACAGTTTTATTTAAAAAATATGTTCAAGGTTGTGGTATTTGTTCTGGTTGTCAAAACAGTTACTGCTCTATGTGAATTCTTCAAGAAATCATATCAAATAGAACATCATGCGTTTTCAAATCACACCTGCATCCAGTCTAATTTGAATGGCTCAGTGCTTCAGATTGAAAGTCACTACTCTTTTATTCTTCTTTAAAACAATTTTTTCATTACAAAAAGAAGAAATGAGCCCAGATCTCAGGGCAAAGACCCACAACAAAGGAGGAGGCTGCAATTATATACATAACTGGAAATTATTATAAAAAAAAGAAAATACTGAGGAAGAAACAATAGCATCCATGTTCACCAGAGAAAGCTGTCTTAGTATTTGAAAAGGAATATCACTTTAAAAGGCAAGACTCCCAGATCTCTGCAAAGATGAACCTGGAAAGAATATTTTGAGGAGGACTGTTGGGTGTGTTCTTCATCGGTTTGGGCCTCAAGATGATCATCCAAGGAAAATTCCACTGCTCATGCAGCTGTACATTAAAGCCAGAATGAATCTGACCTGTGAACCTATAAAAAAAACACGGGAACGAGGACTAGAAGTCTGTCCTTAGGTCTGCAGAGGCAGAACCTGACCTGTTGGCACATGGATGTTGCTTTTGTTTGGCTAACATAATGACAATCCTCCTCTGGATCATCCAGATGGTCACTGGCAAACTTTAGACGGGCCTGGACACGTGCTGGCTTAAGCAGGGGGACCCTTCAGGCGTTGCAGGATTTTAATCCATGACGACGTAGAGCGTTACTAAGACTAACCTTTGTGACTTTGGTCCCCGCTCTCTTCAGGTCATTGACCAGTTCCCCACGTGTAGTTCTGGGCTGATTCCTCACCATTCTCAAGATCATTCATACCCCACGAGGTGAGATCTTGTATGGGGCCCCAGATCGAGGGAGATTGTCAGTGATCTTGTATTTCTTCCATTTTCTAATAACTGCCCCAGCAGTTGATCTCTTCTCGCCAAGCTGCTTGCCTGTTGTAGATTAGCTCATCCCAGCCTTGTGCAGGTCTACAATTTTGTCCCTGGTGACCTTGGACAGTTCTCTAGTCTTGGCCATGTTGGAGATCGGAGTAGGACTGTTGACAGGTGTCTTTTATACAGATAACCAGTTCAAACAGGTGCCATTAATACAGGTAACGAGTGGAAGATAGAAGAGCTTCTTAAAGAAGAAGTAACAGATTCGTGAGGGCCAGAATTCTTGCTTGTTTGTAGGTGCCAAATACTTATTTTACACAAGAAAAAATCATACATTGTGATTTTCCCACATTCTGTGTCTCACAGTCGAAGTGTACCTATGATAAAAATTACAGACCTATCTCATAATTTTAAGTGGGATAACTTGCACAACCGGTGGCTGTTAAATACATTTTGCCTTATGGTGTGTGTGTTTATATATATATATCCTGGATTTTATCTTATTTTACTTTAGCTTTTTGTCTTTATTTAAGTTATTTTATATCTTTTTAATGATTCTTCTGCACCCTGCTGTAATGCTTTTAATTTTTTTATGTAAAGCACTTAGAATTGTCTTGTACATGAAAAGTGCTTTACTAATAAATATGCTTTGCCTTTATAGCTTTAGATCACACAAGCGACAACTTGCTACAGTATCTACAGAATGAACCAAAATACATAATCACTACTGCCAGTGGTTTACAGTATTTGCTAATAAAAACACTTACATTCAGCTTTCTCAGTTAAAAAAAAAAAATCTGCCTCATGAGGTGCAATCCCAGAAAAAAATCTGACCAATTTTGCCTTTGCTGCCAAGGAAAGAACCCCTTGTTTTCATGTTGTGCCAAAATGGGAAAAGAAACCAGAAGTAAGTAAGTAAGAAGAAACAAATCAAAGTATGCAGTTTGCGACAAAATTCCAGCTGGTATGCGTGCAAAGACTTCTGTGAGGAAAATATGTGATTTAATGCTGTATTAAACAGGAGACATTTCATTTTCAAGCTGACAACACAAGTAGAAATCCTTCTTTCTGCCACTGGTGTGACCAAGAGTAGAAAGAGGGTGGGGTAACTGGACATCAGTGTTAAACCCCTGCTGTCAGAAGCTCTGCAGCATGTCAGCGGTCTCACATGTGGGCATGTAGTTTCTGAGACAGCAAGTAAGGAAATGTGACTAATGACATGACAAGAAAACAAAGATCCACACATTATCCGCAGCTTTCCTCACGTTTCTCTTCATCTTCTTTGTCCACAAATATAATTGCATTTCCAGAAGGGTTATATCAGTTTGTCAGAGCTGTCTGAGAGATATTCCCACTGCTGACGGCAGAGTTAGTTTTGGTTGTAGATCAGAGACATCAGGGCAGAAATGCGACTTGCAGCCTTTTTCAGACAAACTGCTCCTGACCCCTTGTGACAAAAAGCTGGGAAATCGCTCGGCTGTCAAGGAAAAGTAGCGAAGGGTTACGTGGGGTCTGTTTAGTAGAGAAGTAGCAGCAGTCACTCCTGCACAGAAGACTCCTTTATTTCAGCCTTTTTTTTTCTTTCTATCTTTTTTTTTATTTTATTTTATTTTTATTCCTATAGGGATCACATGTGCGTGTGTTTAGTTTTGAATTATTCTGGCAGATTACAGCTGAAGTTACAGAAGGGGTCACATTTCACAAGAAAATTGAGAGGCCCATCTCACCTAATCTTCCTCATTATATGGGTTTTTGTGATTCCACAGTCTGCAGAAGCTGAAACACTAAAGCAGTTTAATGTCGCTGCTAAAGCACTTGAGCAGCTAATAGATGCTACAGACGTGATGAGATCTTAGTACTGTATGTGCTTCCCTCTTGATCCAGTGGTTTGACAGTGTCTCCTCCACTTGGAAGCTCAAACAGCGCTTAAGCTATGCTGGAAAACATCCACATCAAACAACCACACCTGTAACTTTAGGACTATTAAATGTGTTTTTCTGATCTGTGTCACTGTAACTTCATGCCAAAGTGCACTCCACATCTATCATAGCTGCGTCTAGTTGCACTAACACGTCCCATGACTAGGTAAAGAAAATACAGCAGGATCTTTGAGACAGGAAAACAACATTTACAGTCCATTTTCTCCTTTGATTTACTTAAGAACTATTTTATTATTTTATGGAAAAACATGCACATTTGTTTTCTTACTGAGAATACAGTGGGAAGACTGACAGCCCACTCATGTTTATCCATTTTCTATATCTCCTGAACCAGGGAGGCTGTTATAACCATGCAGACCCATGTCTATGCAGTAAATATTTATCAACTTTGAAACTAGTTAATTTAGTTTAGTATACATACCATGGCTACATCTGCACACAGACTGAACAAATATTGTTTTGAAAAAGTTTTCCATAACAACAGCATCATTTCAAGAAATGGGTTCATCCTCACAAAACCACTGAAAACACTATATGCCAGGCCATAAGTGCCACGGAAATACACCAAAAACAGAAAATTCCCTTCTTAATCCCTTCCCTATCATTTTCCCCTAAATCTAACCATCTTGTCCTCCCTTCAATTTTCTACCTCCTCTTATCCCCATACCCAGTATTTTACCCTAACTCTAACCAATCCCACCGCCTACAATTTTTCGTTTTCTCTTACCTAACCACTTTCCGTTCTCCCTCTGACCCCCCCTACCCATGTTTTTTCTCTAAACCTAACAACTCATTCCCCTAGAAAATCTTCTCCTTGTTCCTCTAAACCATCTTTTTTTACTTTTCTAACCCCTGACCCAATACTCTTATTCTAACCCTAACCACTCCCTTGGACCACACAATTCAACGCACTTACATCCCACCACCGAAAACAGAGAAAACAAACACGACTACTCTTTATGTTATGTAGAATTTTATTCTACACTTCGTCCTGATCGGTTTACAGTTTCTCTACTTGAGCCTCCCCCATGTATTGACCTCACCGTCGTCATTGGGTGTAATCTCCCCACACCTAACTCTATCTGCTGGATGGGTTTGTGCATGCTAGTTAAGGGGGAGGTGGAGATGTGGTGTCAGTTCAGAAAAGCTGAGTATTGGTTGTAAACAGGGAAATAAAACACCTTTTTCTGATTTATTCACTCTGGGATCTGGTTTAAAAATGTATTATTTTAAGGTTCCATGTGGATGAAACATCCAACAATAAAAATCCTTAGCAGATACACCTAAATTCATCTTTGTGTGGACACGCTCTAATCCCAGCCATAGTCCAAAACTTCTAAAGCTAATTATCCGACATACTTGTTAAGCTACTGTTTAGTCTAGTTTATTATGGATCCCAATTAGTCCTTACAAAAGTAAAGACTACTCTTAATGGGGTCCAGATCTTTTTAAAGCATAAAAATAAAAAATAATGCAAATTATTCAAACATAACATTTAAACAAATATAGCTAAATACAAAAAAATAAAATAAAATAAAAAACAGCGATACTAATGGAAGAAGTTCAATAATGTATTTTTAATGTACCATGTGTCTATTCTAATATGAAATCATCACTCTTTATGTATCTCACATAAATTAGGTTACTAGAGAATATTGCAGCATTGACAATAACTAACTTGTAGACAAATAAAAGCCTTTTCAAATTCTTTTTTCTAAATCTCAGTTTATTCTCTGTCTTGGTCATATGCAAGCATATGTGAGCACATTTCCAAAATGTCACAGCTCTTTATATTACAGTTCTCTGAAGTGGTAGAGTAAAATGACTACTCAAGGCAAATCTTCTTGCATAGTCATGTCTAGCATTAGTTGGTTCTAACAGTAACAGCAATTCTTTGGTTTTTGAACATGGTAAATATTACAGAGAAATGTCACCAGACTGTAGGCCACTCTGATCAACTGTCAACCAAGACAACATTCCAGGATTAGGAGTCAAAGTTGATTGGTAATAAAGTGAAAGGCAGAAACAGAAACATGTGATGCTAGTCAGAGGGTTCACCAGGTGTAGGTTAAGTAATCCATGGGTACCTAGATACTGCATATGTGCCCTCAATTGGACAGAAAAAGCCAGATAAAGGTAAAGAAACTACTTAGTCAAAGGCTAACTATTTAAGATATCACAGGTTACAAATACAATTGCAGTTGTGGCTTGTTAATTCTTCTGCTTTTTTCTGCATCTTCTGCTAAACTCTTCTGCTACAGGCAGACTTGGCCTCACATCACTTTGAACACTTAGCACAGGAGCACCACAAAGGTGCGTGCTAAGCCCAGCTGTATACTCCTTATATAACTGTGACTGCACACCCACTCACCCCACGACACAATCATCAAGTTCACAGGTGTGATGGGTCTCATTGCAGATCTCAATGTAAGACTGTCTACAGGGATGAAATCTGCGAACTAACTGGATAGGGTGCAGAAAATAAACTGCCCTTAATCATAAAAAAGACAAAGAATCTCATCCTGGACTTCAGGCAAAAACAGAATATGTGCCTGCCACTAAGGACCGGAAACTAGAAGGTGGAACAGGCGACCAGCTTCAGTTTTCTCAGGACCCACATCAACATCAACCTACACTGGAGCATAAACACCATTGCTGCAGTGAAGAAGGCCAAAGAAAGACTTCACTTCCTCAGGATACTGAGGAAAAACCACATCTCTGCCAGTTTGCTGAAGACTGTTATATCCCTGCTCATAGAGAACATTCTGACCTACATCTTGGCATGGTTTGGAAACTGTTCAGAGGCAGACAGGGTGGCTCTACAAATTAAATAAAAATAAAGAATTTCTACTCTGTATCATTGTTAATGTTATTATTAATACCATGATATTCAAGAAGTCGGAGACGTAGGAGAGAAGTAATAGTAATTTACAATTATAAGATCCTAATGTAGCTAACAAGCACCCTGAAGAGTGATGGCTGCAAAAATGATTGTTTAACGTCAGTTTTTTTACTTTAACCAGGTACTATTCAGTCGGAGCAGGTTGGGAATGTAGGAGCTCTTCCATAGAGTGTCTGGAATGTCACTTTTTCTCCATAAACAAAATAATCCTGAAGTTATCTGCACCATCTGGAGGATAGCCCCATGACTTTCCCATGTGCCTGGCAGGAAGGCTGGATGAACAGAGCTTATCCTCCACCGAATCCCAAGAGGAAGAGAGTACCTTCCTCAAATACTGTATAATGCTCCACTGATCTGTCAGGAGTTTTCCGTGTTGAAATCTCAGCAGTGATTTCCAATCATGGTGATCAAATACTAATGCAGTTGTCAGGAAGAACAGGGAAAATGGTCAGCTAGGTTAGCTAGTTTAAAAAAAAGAAACTACTTGATTTAGCATGCTTAAGAAGTGTGTTTTTGTTTTTTTGTTTTTTTGTTTTTTTTTTAAGAGAGATAAGAATGCTCAAAAAGTTGAAACAGAAGGGCTAAAACATATAGTTTATAGATGGATAAAACTTATAAAGGCTCCATGATAATCATAAGCAAAATATTTAATGACTAAAGGTTAAGTGGATAAAACTATTGTAAAATACAATTGTTAAAAAAAGAAAAGGTTAAGGGTGTGTTATTGTTTGTCTTTGTTGTGTTGTGGTTTTTGTAAGGTAACCTTGAGAGTTTTGAGAGTGCATATAAATCAAATTTATTACTTAAACTAAAAGCTAAGAGGTGAATTAACTTAATGGCTAATTAGCTAGCAAAGCTAGCTTAAAGACAACACGGTTATAGGGAGAAATAATGGTTAAATGCTAGTAGCTTCATGTTCAGCAAAAACTAAACAGTAACATACAAAATAATAAAGTCAAATGTTTAAAGAAATTATTAAAGTGGCATATGGGAAATATGTAAACACTGGTGTTCAGACGTAATCAAATAACCTTATCAACATTAGCCTAAATCAGTACTGTGGAAGATGTCCTGTCTTGTTTTTATTACTCAAAAGTTGCACCCATCTGTAGGCCTGCTAAACTACGGATCAGTTGCCCTAACATTTCACATCATAAAAGTCCTTAAGAGACTTTTATTGGCTCACGTCAATCAGCAGGTGAACACCAGGACCCATTACAGTTTGCTGCAGATAGCCCGCTCTCGGTCGATAGGGCTGGGCGATACTGCAAATTTTGGTATCAATGTGATATCAAGTAAATAAAGGGCAAGTATTGCAGATATTGATACTATGTGCTTGAAATTTCAAAATCATTTAATGATTCTATCTTTTATTATTATTTTTATTATTATATTCAAACACAATATAAAGACTTGTGTCAAATAAAACAGTTTTATTAGCAAACTGACTGGCAGAACTAAAAAACTTAAATTTAAGGTTTTTTTATTTAACAATATAAAATAGCATCAACAATTAAACAAAATAATAAAATAACTCTTATTTCCTTTTATCACACACAACAGTTGGAGAAAAAAAAGTCAACAGAGTAAATAACATAAATAAAAGCAAAATCTTCTATTGATTGGCTCTCATTCACATTCTTTGGCTTTTTGCACCCAAAGCACTCTGTAAGAAAAATATCATCAATCTCATCACGCTAATATCGATCGATACGATACTCGCCTTGGTATCGATAATATTGATTTTTGGATCAGTTCGCCCAGCCCTACTGGACAAATCAGGCAACACTTCGAGGATCATGGTCTTTGATTCATCATGTGCTGTTATGTGAGAAACTCCATAAATTCCACGTTTATTCCTCTATACCACCTGGATTTAGGACTACCTAGTAAACAGACCAGTTTATGAGACTCAAGGTTGTGTGTCTGAGGTGGTGGTCAGCAACACAGAAGCACCACAAGGGACTGTACTCTCACTATTTCTCTTCAGTCCAAAACTTCCATTACAACTCTGAGTCCTGTCACCTGTAAAAAATACTCTAATTACTCTGCAGTTGTGGGGTGTATCAGCGATGGACAAGAAGCTACGTAAAGAGAACTGATCAATATATGAGATGGTATGGAAACATCATCTCATCTTAAACAGAAACAAAACAAAAGAGAGGACTGTTGACTTCAAGAAGAACAGGAGTAAACAAATCATGTGGTCAAAAGGTACTAATAGGGTAGTCTGAGAACCACTACTCTACATTATGAATGCCAACTAGTGAAGAGTGCAAACGCTTCATTCAGTACATTATCTAATAACTCTTTATTGTGCCTGATGGCCTCATTTTCAAACATCTCATATGGCAGTACACTACCAGCCAGACTACATTTTTATTCAGGGCACAAACAGGATGAGCAATCCTCTTGAAAAATTCCACACTGGCGAACAGGTCACATTGGTATGATGTAAAAAGGAAGACTTTATTTTGTTAATGTGTCCTCTCTGTATTGGCTAATTGAGCCTAATATGCAATCAAGAGTTTCTCCATGAGCTGTTTCTCTCTGATTTCCAATGTGATGCTCTACCTGTAATTACAGAAAATAATAGCCCCTCAATTGCCATCACGCTGTTCAGACCAGGGTCATCATGGTTAAGACTTGATAATGGTCTTTTGTTAATGCAGGGCAGGTAGTGCATAAGAAGATAGCTAAATTAAATGTTATTTTTATTAGATGCTGAGAGGCACATTAGTCACTCAATGAGTCTTTATATATATAAAAAAAACACAAAGTAACAAGTTATTGAGGCAAGTAAACGTCTTTAATTTAGTCCAAATACAGATGAAAGACAGATTCATTGCACAGATGAGATATTTTATTGCATGCCATTTTCTCTTCATATCCTTAGTCACAAACATATTTTCAGAAGATGAGAAAACATGGTTCAGATGAGGTACCAAGCTTAGTTTAGAAAACAGCTGAAGAGTAGATAATGAAAAGAAAATGTTGAAAATTTGGATGTCTTTATGAAACAGAAACTTCATTATCTCTCAAAACACATCATTTATAACCAGTTCCACAAAATCAGTCCTTTGGACTAAAGTCTTGCTTCAGCATTCACAGTACTTGCACCCAGTAGTGCATCTTCTCTTTGATAACTATATACATTTGAGTTTTAAGTACATATTTAGCTGAACTTGTAAAATTACTATGTCACTGCAAATGAGCCGAGATAATTTAACAATGTCGATATGATGAAAATGTACAGCTTCAGTAAAAAGCTCACTTTTTAATGAAGCTGAAGCTCTGCCACAGCCGATAATAGGCACATTTTTTTTTTTACTTTCTTGATCACATTGAGAGCTTCCATCAATTTGACAAAGACACACAAACACAAGTTCTTGTAAATTTAGTTTTGGACCCATTTTGTGAACAAAACTTCCCAAATTTATTTATTTATTTATTATTTTTGGCAACTTGACATCATATCTATTTAGGAAATTTTATTCGTTTTCTTATATTATCATTTTATTGAAAAGAAATCAAAGAGTAATTCCAAGCCCAAAACTTTAAACACACCACATTTGAAAATGGAAAGTTCTCATTCTCTTTCACACAAACAGAACTAAGCAGTGGGAACAAAATTCAAGCGACACTGCAGAGAAAAGAGAAGTGTAGTTTTGCTTCAGACTCATGTTAAACTGGGCTGGATGAGTCTGAGGTACATCTCTTCATGGATGTGATGAGGTTCAGGGTCGACTGCAGAGGATGCACTGCCCACAATGTGGATTAACAGCTGGATTAGATGTCCTCACTTTGAACAAGTGGTTGTCATCTCATTAGTCATCATCAGTGTTTGTGCCAGGTCGGCGCTGCCATGGGACCTCTGGAAGACCTCTCCACCACTATCAGTTCATCAGGGTTGTCACGTGCTTTATAGTGGAGCAGAAGGTCATGTATGGCTCGCTCTTCAATCTGTAAGAGCAGGAAAAGATATAAAAAAAATAAATAAAAGGATATATGCACTGAGACCATGTGGGCTGCAAAACCACATTTTATTTGAGGTTAAAATAGGATATGCTGACAGCGAAAGCTTAACGGTAAGGCATCTTTAACATAATAGCAACCAGAAAACCACAGGGGGAAAAAGGGTTTTGAGTAAGCAACGACAGACATCTGGCGGCAGCTGGAGAGGAGAAAAAAGCAGTTACGAGACAAAACTGAAGGACCTTCACCTCAAATCTGTACAGAATGTGACACTCGTTAGATAAACATCAGCCAGACAGAAAAAGACTGGAGACAAGAATCAGGAGACATACCACCACCATGCTTTCTAGCTGAATGCTGCACATAAAAGTTTTACATTCAGTCTCAACAGGCACTCTCGCCTGTGTGTGTGCGCACGTGTGTGTTAACATGAGGACAGTGGCACAAGCAGCCAGGATGTGTTACCTGGATGAGCGCCAGCGGCTTCTCTCGGCTACGGATCAATGCAGCTTCCTGCTGCTTTTCCTCCTCCACGATGGAGGCGAACGTCACCAGGGAGGAGAGGGGAGGGCTGCCCACGGCACTCAGCACCCAAGGCCTGAGGAGAATATGTGTTGGTTACTGAGCAGTGACTGAAAACAATGTTCTCAACAGGTGGATAAAGGTTGTGTGAAGTGAAACTCCCGAGACAATGGCTGGCTGTCCACCTGACTTAAACAAAACTAGTCTAACAGAAACTGTATAAGCTGTACTTCTTCCCTCGCTGTTAATTAAAACCTAAAAACCATTAATCTGAGCACTGATACAGACCATGATACAACTGACTTCAGCAGCGTCATCTAACAACCAGTTTTGTTTTTTCACACCTTTTCAAAACTACCTTTTTTTTATAAAAACTGCTTTTTTTAGGGGGGTGGTTGTGCATTTTTCCTGTGTTTTCAGTGTATTTTCATGCTTTTTCCCCCCTTTTGTGCAACCTTTACTGCCTCTGATAGATCAGTGTACACTAGGGGAAAACTGCTGGAACTGTCGAGGATGGGACACGGTCTAAAACAGGCCGTACCGCGGATGCAGATCTGGGGCTAAGATAAGGCTAAGATAAACAATAGGAAATGGAGGTACAAGCCTTTCTACCCTGTGTTTTTATGGTAAAAGTCAAGTTGCTGCCAAACAAGAGTGATGAACTGGAGGCGCTGGTGAGGAACCAACTGGCTGTATAGGGAGGGCACTTTGATTAGTCTCTCTTAATTCTGGCTGAACACACTGGACTCGTGCATGGATATATCCAGCTTCACAGCTCAACAAGCGAATAGAGATCCAAAGAGAAGCGGTAGATGGAAAGGTGGGAGCAATATCCTGCTTTTTAATGAGAGATGGGTTAACTACTGGAACGTGACTGTTAAAGAGAGAGTATGCTGTCCAGACATTGATCTGTTTTTAGTTGGTTTCCGAGCGTACTACATGCTATGGGAGATTTCATAACTCGTCCTTTTTTTTTTCGTCATCATTGTTGTTTACATTGTCCTAAGAGTCGCACAGTTGCGTATAACATGACATAATCATGACAGTTGCTAGGATACAGAACCAGTACCCGGATGCTTTCATGGTGATCATGGGAGATTTCAGTCACATTTTTCTGTCGTCCTGCCTGACTGTTTTTGTACAGTATGTGGACTGTCCACCACATGGCGATAGGACACTAGATCTGTTCTACGCCAACTTCAAGGAGGCATACAAGGCTGTACCTCTCCCACCACTCGGATTCTGATCACTACATGGTCTATCTACAACCCACATAAAAAACCTTGTGTACAGACGCTTCCTGTTACCACCAGATCTTTCAGGAAGTGGCCACCACATGCCCTTTAAAAAAAAAACAGACCCACAATCTGTTCTGCTTCTGCGAGTTCCAAAGGCAGCAAAGTGTCTGCTTCGTGTCTATTATTTATTTCTTAAAACTGCAAAGAGAACATAAATGCATATATTCAAGCATATGCCTGCATGCAGATTTTCCTTTGCAAAAAAAACAGCAGTCTTAAATGTATGTCAGGCCATGCAGTCAGTCACTCTGGAACTGATTACATATTTAGCTTGGACTGTAAAATTTCTATCAGTGGAGCTAAAATTTCATTATACTTTGTGAGGTGATAACACAGAAACGTTGAGTCAGTTATGCTGAGAAATAGTGATAGCCTGAAGTCTAACTCGTCGTGAACAATATCACATATTAAACCCTGTAAATTAACATTACTTTTTCTGCTGGTGAAAGCCATACAAAAAGAGCAGAAACAACTCTATATCAAAACTCTGAACTATCACATAGCGTTAATTTGGCCAAGAGATACCTTTGAAATTTTTTCCTGGAGTACTTAAGAAAAAAATGTCTGACATTTAGTGAAATCAAAGATTATGAAGGCATGTCCATTAAATCTCACTTGGGATCTGGAATGCAAGTCCCAGAAGGCTGATATGAGAATGTTCATGGCTTCTTCTCCTGCTTCCTGAGCCTTGAACTAATCTGTCTCTACGCATCCAAATACCAAGAAAAACCTGAAACCTGCTCTCTGCTCTGTGTGATCTGTTGTGACATGAAGACTGCCCTTATCAATTCTGATTAACATCAATGGCTTCACTCGAGTGACTCACACAGCTACTTAATAACTACAAGTCTGATCTTAACACTGCAGCATGAAGCCATCACACACTTCCACAGAACTGTGACAATGCATCAAAGACATGCACTTGTTTAGTTTTAAAGAAATTAATGGAAAACATCAAATGACCAAAAGCTTTAAGGATTTCATATGTTTGGTCTCAAACATACGAGCTGACATCAGAAACGAGCAGCGCATAAACAGCAAAGCACACAACAGCTACAGCTAGGAATACCATGTGTGTTTATCCAGCTGTCAGGGGATGCAGTAAAGGTCAGGGTGACTCGGTCTCTGCGGGCAGGTCAACCCAGCAGTACTGGGTCACTGAGAGCTCTTCACCTTATTCACATCTGAGTATCACTCTTTTCTCTGCGCGTCTAACCAGAAAAGCCTGCCAGAGTCCCTGCACTGGTCAGACATATAACTCATCAAATCCTTTTTGGCTTGAGATAAACATTCATTATTTCCTCTATTATATTTTTTAATCTTTAAACAATTTAGGTACCATCTATACTTTATTTCTCATTACCTTTCTAGTTCTATTTCCAAGCAGCAACATTCAAGTCAAAACAAAGCATTCCAGCTATTGTTTTACACATATTAGAGGCGATGGGAAGCCAATATGACTATCAGGACAGCTGAGCTGCAGATGCTAAATTTCTGATGACACCTCAACAGTGCCTCCAAGTGGAAATCAGCAGTACAGAACAAACTCTTGTGACTTTGATTGCAGGTGTTCAGTGAATGTTTTCTACTGGGTATTGAGGTTTTATTATTCAGTTCAATCAGCATCAATTCAAAACTATTTTTTAGAACAACTAAAGTTGAATGTGTGTCAAAACTGAGGCCATTTTTTTGCTTAATGAGCAACAATTGAAAACATACACTCCTAGTCCAAGAAAAGTCATCACCTGGATTCAACAAAGCAAATAGGTACAAACCTCCTATTGGATAATTACTGTATGGATGATGATGATGTTTCCGCTGGCAACAAGTGATGCAGTGAGTAGCTTCTCATTTCTTAAACAACCATGGGAAGACATTCTGTGATAGTAAAAAAGTTAAATATGTTTCAGAAGGATCAAATTATTGGCATCAAGCAAAAAAAACATCTAAGGAGATGCAGAAACTAGTAAAGCTGTGTTAAGAACTGTCCAGTGCATCACTGAAGACTGAAAAGATGGTGGGGAAGCATCATCCTTCAGGAAGAAATGTGGTCAGAAAAGTCTTGAATGATGGTGAACAGCGATCACTCACTTATGTTTAATAGTTAAAGTAACATTTCCTTCCGCACAATTTGAGTGTAACTGTGGATTGGAAATGTTCCAGAGTGCTGCGAGCGTCAGTGTAAAAAGGGAGGAGGATGACATGATACAACCATCATGCCTAGTGTCAAGCCTGTGGGGGAAGTCTATGATCTGGGGTTGCTGCATTTGCTCAAGTTCAGATTCAGCAAAATTATGTGTCCAAAGAATGAGGTCAGCTGACCTGGTTATTCCATCTTCCCTGACGGCACGGCCATGTTCCAAGATGACAATGTCAGGATTCATCGAGATCAGATTGTGAAAGAGTGGATTAGGAAGCTTCAGACAGCATTTTCACACATGAATTGGCCACCACAGAACTCAGACCTTAACCCCCACTGAGAATCTTTGGGATGTGCTGGAACAACACTTTGTGCTGCAGCTCAACTCTCGGGGAAAGATAATGCAACTCTGTACAGAAATAAATCTCACCCAGTGGGCCTCTCTGCCTCGCTGCTCTCAGCACCTTTGAAAGTGACCCTCCTGGTAGCAGGTGCAGCACCAACAGGGGATCCCAGGACACTTTGACCTTTCTGTGTTCTTGCTTGCTCCGCCCTGGTTACATGGTTTTCTTCTTCCTCCAACAGAGCCCGAAATGAACATGAGGATGGAGGGGACTGGACAGCTGTAGCCCTGTAAGTGGAAACAAATGATAGAACATGTATAATGCAGTAGTTAAAATAAATAATACGAATGGTTGCTGCTTCTAAGCAAATCTAGTGATTTTTCATTTCACAATTGACCATGTTCAACATTTGCCCTTTGGGCATTACACTGCTGTCTCATCCAGGCTAGAAAAGCATGAACTCATCAGTCACACTTCACAAAAACAAATCTCCCTGTCAATTTGATATTTCCCAACATACCAGTTAGAGGCTGTGAACCCTTTAAAAAGGAACAGAAGATATTTCATGACAGCTGCTAATCGTGGCCAATAAAAGGTGGTCATATTTGGGCTCACTCACCAGGTCTTCCCACTGCTTTTGGATGGAGTGACTGTGGGGGTTGGTTTGGATGCTGGAGACTCTCCGGTGGCTTCTTTGTTAGCCATGGCCAACATCTTCCTCTGTTTCTGAGACAGTTTAGTGGAAACAGGGGAGTGCTTGATGTTGGTGCTGCTGCTGCATGCAGACAGGAAAATATGCAGAGATGAAGTAAACAAACAATCTTTTTAAATGAGCAACAGCGCGCGCACACACACACACACACACACACAAAAGGATTAAAAACCAAATGGTGCACAGATCATTCATCAATTGAATAAAAATGCTTAATTACACCAGAATAAGGTCTTGAAAGTCTGTTGTTTATTCATTAATTAAAGACTAATCAAACAGACCCCCACCCCCCTTCACCTTCCAGGACTTTTAGGAGCTGCCCCCATGGTCTGCAAAGAACTGGCCTCCATGTCCATTATGGTTCTGAGATCCAAGACTGGAGGGGCATGTGTAGGACTGCAGATTGGAACAAAAAAACAAAACAAAAGCAGCTAAGTTATTTATTACCTGGGGAGGACATTTCAAGTTTTTAGAGAATCCCAACATCAAAATAAAATAGGAAGACTGAAGGTTAAAGTTAGGGCTGCTACCATATATCAAATCTGTAACCTGCACTTTTAAGCGCGGTAGTCTCATAAATCATAAGTCTCATCTATCTGTAAGATATCAAAAGACGCTGAATTGAAACTTTTGACCATAAAATCTTCATTACCAGGGAAGGCCCTTGTGGATGAGTTGTGGATTGGAGTTTAGGGGAGTTGGGAGACTGTTCTTCAGGGACGTTGGGGTGCTAGGTGGGGTCTTCAGCCTCTGAATGAAAGCCTTTTCATCCTGTAGAAAGAAAATATTCTTAAGTTTCTCTGTAGTTCCCTCAATTCATTCAGTCATATGTAATGTGGACAACACATAGAGCCAGAGGGCTGGAAAATGAGTTTCTCCAAACATCAGTGCATCTGCTCTGTCCACTATGTAACAGATTCCCTATTAATTACCTAAAATGATCAATGCTGTAAGTAACTAGCAGTGCATTGGTTTAAAGAACAAAGTAACTTTAAAGTTCTTTTTCACAACTATGAATAAATATTTATGTTACAAGTTAAAGATGTAAAATGAACCTCAGTTTTGTCATGAGAGACAGGTGACTGGATGTCTCTGGGACTGCCCACCCCCATGTAGCTGCCCTCTGAGTCCGATGTGAGGAGCTCCTGCAGGGACTCTGTCGAGTTGGCATTGGTCGATTTCACCAGATACGGAGATACCACTGGACAAGAAGAGCGTATATTAGTGAAATTATGGCACATGACTCAGCAATAAGTTGCCGCTTTTAAAAATAAGCCAGTGGCTGATATCCTTTATATTTGTGCATACAGCTAAGTTTACCTGCAGCAGGTGGGCTTTGAATGATATCTGAGAGAGTGTAGCCCCCTGAGCTGTCAGAGCGCCTCCTTGGTTTCTTTTTAGCCTTCATCTTGGCCTTCTTTAACAGGATTTCCCTGCAGATGGACAACACTCAACAATTATAAACATAAATGTAGGACAAGGTAGTTAAAATGATGATTTGCTAAATCAAATAAACCTTTTCTTACACCCCCAAAATGATGCATAACCACACAGAGCTACACTTCCCATAATAAACCCAAGTTGTCAGAGCAATCTGACATCTCAGACAACCATCTTCCATATAAAAAAACTGCATCTTTGAGGGCCTCGCCTCGGCATTGTACATACGAATCAGTGGCTACAAAAAAAACCATAAAGAAAGAACATGTAAAGAGCTAAATGTTCTCTGCCTGGGCTTTAGTCTGGCTGTAAAGTGCAGGTATAACTGATTCTGTAAACTTTGTGATAGGAGCCTATACTGCAGGTCTCAGGTGTTCAACACTGAATAAGCTCATAGATCCAATCTGGTGATTCTGTTTCCTCTCAGAGGTTCAGGGCAATGTTGAGAGCAACTCATTAAGTCTTGGATGAGCATTTGGTCCTGAGTTAGGTTAAAAAAGGAAAGCAACCTGTGTACTTCCCCATGTCAGATGGTCTTAACAATGTACTAATTTCTTTTGGAAGGCAGGTTTTAAGTTCTTGCTTTTCAAAAGGTCCAAATAACCCAAAGTGTACCCACTTTAACTCAGTGTAGTTCTTAATTACCATAGTGTCAATTAAAAGTTGGGAGCAAAATGTCACTCATTCTCACTCATTCAGTTTTTTTGTTTGTTTTAGTTAGAGCATTTAACAATACTTACAAACTTTGACCTTTGAATGAGCACAGATTCATTCATACAAAATGTACTCTTCTGCCTGTTAACCTTAAACGGCCTAAAAAAATACAGAAAAGTAGATAAATGTTGTCTGCTTCAGGGCAAAGTCAGTATGACACAACCCAGACACACCTTATAAAATCTGCCCCTGTCATCTGCTAGTGTTATCCTATTTGTTGATTGGCCGATTCTAGTCAATACTGGCTGAGGCCAATGTTAGCCTGACATGTCTGTGTATTCTTATTGTGTACCTGCAAGAATGGTCCAGCTCTTCCTGGGGTTTGGGGCTGAATGCAGAGTCCAAATCCTCCTCCTCATACACACTGAGGTCTGGTGCAGAAGGATATGGAGTGATGATGCGTTTCTGCATTGCTGGGATCTGAAATCAATTTCAGGAGACTGTAGCGTACAACCCACACCCAAAATTGCAGAAAAAGGTATCATATCTGGAGCTTGAGCTTGTAAATATAACATTAAGATGTGATAACTGAGAAAATTTACTAAGGAGAAGACAAAAACTGTTTGTGGATGATTTCTATTTTTCTTATTAAAAGTTTTTGAAATTTATGATTGTTGATCTAAAAATTTGGGTGATTTATTAGACACGTTATGTTCTGAAGTGCTAAAGAAACAACACTGTATTTATTTAGGATTCCACTGATAAAAAACAAACTGGAAGGAAGCACTAAATTTATGGAAAGGATGCTGCAGACTGGTATGTTTTTAAGGTAGCAGGAAATGACTCACCATCTTTCTGTAGGCTGCAGAAAGCTCCACAAGTACTTCATCACTAAGAATATCCAGAGCCCTGAATACAACACAGAAGAATTAAGGAGCAAAGGTACAAACAGATTTACTTCTGGAAAACATGTTCTTGTTTTTCATGTGGTTATTTGACAAAAAATTATATAAATTATATATACACTACCGTTCAAAAGTTTGGGGTCACTTCCCTATTGAATCCCATGGCAAAGTGACCCCAAACTTTTGAACGGTAGTATATATATATATATATATATATATATATATATATATATATATATATAATGTTTTTGTCAAATAACCAAAGAGACAGTTCTAATTTACAGCCTTGAGTGCTAAATGCATGTTTATTAATGCATGCACATTAAAACCGTTGAATGAAATTAAAGTAGTTGTATATTATATTAAATGCTCTTTATACAAAATGAATAAAAATACTTTTCAATGACCATACCAAAAATACAGTTGTGTAAAATGCAAAAAGAAAAGATATTTTTACCTCAAAATATGCTATCGCGATTTAAACAATATTCCCTCATGCTATATTACATGTGAAAAAGTCTTGATATATCTGTCCATATCGTACCAAAAAAAAAATTAATCGCCAGATTTCCCTTCTCACCAACATAGCATGGTATTAAACTGCCTTAAGATGTATTTTGGTTGATAAGCATCAAGAATTTAATTCTTAAATGCTATGATTCTCACTTTGACTCCAGCAAGGCGGCCATGTTGAGTACAATAAACTGCAGGCAGGACAGTTTCAGCTGGTCTGCGTTGTACATGGTGGCAAACCCCAGCAGCTCTGCAGCGTTCTTCAGTGTCACTGACAAGTAAAGCAAACGACTTTATTAGTGTAACAAATGACACTGCTTATCATTTAAATACCCTCTACATATGAATTTGTCTTGAATAAATGGCTTATTTTATAAGCAAATAAACCTATTTCAAGAAAAGGCACCCCAATCAAGTAAACACGAAAAGCCCAAATTTAGAAAAAGAATAACAGATATTAGAAACCTGTGTCAATATTTGAAAAGTTTTATAAACATTGCCTCTGCTTTTAACTATAATATCAATCATAGATGTTCCTTTAACCTGACATTAATGTAGGACTGTGCCCACTTGAAGGAGGCGAGACCAAGGTTAGAGTACAAGAAGTTGCATAAGGGATGTGACAAATGGAACATACAGTTCTCAGTGATGACGACCTCGCACATCTCCTTCAGTCTTGTGATGAGCAGCTGGTCAGCCACAACCAGCACGTTGCAGATAAACTCCACATTCAGACACTCTGTCAGGACAAAAGAGGAGGAAGAAGTTAAGAAGTTAGATTTTTTTCTTAACCATTATTTTAAATTAACAATCAATACCCAATCATTCAAAAATTCCTTCTTAAATTGTGCTTTTAACCTACATCAAACTTGAGAGGCTACCTTTGATAGTGGGAGACTCGTCTGTGTAAATGTACTCCAGAATGACGTGCAGAATCTCCGAGCTGGTCGGCATCTCAAGTGCAGAGCAGGATGTCGCCTGGAGAATGAGACAAGAACACCAACAGCTTTTATTTGAGTATGAACCTGAGAGGCTGGTGTCTGCTTTAAGAATACAGCAGTGGAAAACAAAGTCTTAAATGTACCTCAATCCAGGGGTTTCCAAGCATACTGTTGAAGTACTCTAAAGAAAAGAAGGACACAGATGTAAACACACCACTACAGATTTTCTGCAGCTTTAAAATCATTAACATGTGAAGCTGCATAAGAAGGCCAAAATCTTGGGATGATATGCAAAATAAACAGCAGTTAGAGTTTAAATATATGGGAGAAGATAAAACTATGTCCTATGTGTGTGTTTTTCCCTCTGTGATGTGGTCATTGATCTTACCAAGTCTTGCACACAGGACACTTTTGTGGCAAGGAAACTCTTTCCCATCTTCAGATTTCAGAGTAACGTCACAAAGATAAGAGCTGCACACACATGCACACAAAACAAATAAATAAAAAACTGGAAGCATTTTAATGATTTTTATCAAATTATTATTATCAATTTTATCTTTGGTTACAATGACTGGATAAACTCGCACACCAACCATTTTTTCTGATAGAATTTGGGCTTGCTGCTTGTTTTCTTGTTTATGACATTTATTTTCCCATTTTCATACTTGACACCATCCAGCCTGAAGGAGCAGAGAAAACACTTTTATGACAAATGACAGCAAATTGATTTTGTGTTGGGCTCTGAGAGCACACACACCGCTTCTTACCGTGCTGACAGGCTGGCCAAGCCAAGCTTTTTTGCGACAGCCTGTAATGTTTTCAGAACATTGGCCCCGCCCTCGTTGGCTCCGGCCTTGTCACCTTTGCCTCCTTTCCCCTTTTTGCCAGGCTTGGAGCCCTTGTTTTTGGCCGTGTTGCTGTCACCTTTGGTTGAAGGGGGCAGTGAACGGTACACCTCAAGGGCTGAACAACCTCTCAGACCCAAGTCCTGCAGACTGCTGATAAGCCTCTCCTGCTCTGAATCCTGGCAACAGAAGAGGTGCACACAGTCCCAATGAAAAAGCTAAATAGAGTCAGCTTTTCTGGGTCAGCTTAAACCAAGAATATAGAAACAGTTTTAGACTTTGGCTGCAGTCAGTTTATTTCAGCGGTTTTTATAAACCCTCTTAAATGAAAGCAGCCTCCTGTCAAGACAAGTTTCACCTGAAAGAATGAGGATTCTTTGGCTCCTCACCTGGTCTTGTCCACTAGACACCCCTGAAATTCTTGGCCGGGCCCCGTGCACCAGCAGCTCACAGGAGTCCGTGTAGATAAAGTGCAGAGCATATTCCATCATGTCTGGTGGGATTTTTTCCAGAATGAGTAAATCGCAGCCTACGGCATCTTCGCTCTTCCTCACTTCCTTATCAAGCTCCTCATCCACTCCGCAGTGCTCGGACATGAACTGTTTCCGGAAGAACTCGGACCTCATGGACAGAATGTACTTGTGAGCTGGAAAGGTGCGATCGCCGGCTTGAAGCGTCACATCGTGGATGCTGTCCATTTCATTTGCCTCATCCAGAAGGCTCCGGAAGTGTTGGGAGAAGGAGGATGGAGAGATGTTGGGAACTTCATACAAGCTGAAATATAAAAATGGGGGGAAAAAACACATTTAATTTATTCATTAATCGTATTAATAATAAAAAAAACACATTCAAAATAATCCACATTGTTATTTAACTGCACTGTTTTTAAACTTCATCTTCTTAGAATAGCAGCGTAAAAAAAAAAAAAAAAAACATCCATCTCAGTCAACTGCCACAGAGCAGAAAAATTAGATATATTTAATACATTATTAATATTTTGCATTATGATGATATAGCCAAGAACTGCAACATAAAGTTATATCTGATGGTAGGTTTTTAAAGTAATTGCTAAATTTATGTTTTTTCTCTAAAGAGGAACAAGCTGGTTCCCACCTCTAGATGGCAGAGTGACCAGTTAACATAATCCCCTTAATGTGGGTTAAAGTATGGTGCAAGGTTGCAGTGTGTGCGCAATCTGATTAATTAAAGACTTCAGGATTAGTAATGACTTTATGGAACTTATGTTCAGTCCATTGTTAAATCATCTGCCTCTGAAGTCTGGGTGATCACTCCAGTTATTAGGTTTAATTTTCACACCTCTCTTTTATTCCTTAAAAAACAACCAATGAGTTGATGGTTTCTCTTCTTCAGTCCTGTTGTCTTCTCAAGTGTGAGCCATTTTAAATCCAATGCCACTTAAATCTACTTAAGGTTTGTACTGGAATGTGTAGTGTGTGCTGGTGTCGTTTGAAACAAGTAGTTTATGACCACTGTAGATGGATGAAAATAAGAACAGAAACACCCTTCAGATCACACAAAATCACCAAACAGTTCAATCAGCATCTCTTAAATACATTTCAGGCTGTATAGCTGGACTGTTGTATTTAACTTTTTGCTTTAAATGCGCCTAGCAGAGCAACAACTTAAGTGGAAGATTGTGTGTCGGTTGTCTATGCACCTTGTTTTGGGATCGGCCTGCAACACTCCAAAATTTCGCCCTTTTGAGTCCATGGTGATGCTAACAGCTCTGTGGACAAAAGGAAGTTTCTCCAAGCGGATTCGTTCGTACAGCATGCCTGCATCTGAATGGCCACAAACTTCCACACCAACATCTGAAAAAGTGCAAGATACACATGGGTCAGATGAGGTGGTGAGCTGCTTCCTCGCCTCTCTGTCATTTATTTTAACTTATGCTAACTTACTTTATTTCTTATCAAGCCATTTCAATTTTATTTATAATCACATTTAAAAACAACATAAGTTGCTGTACAACCAGTAGAGAATGAATAAAAAAGGGAGACTAAACATAATAAAACAGATAAAAAAGGAAAAAAAAGACAAAAAGACAAGCATCAAAGTAATATTCAGCACAAATAAACCAATCAATTTTGAATAAAGAGCAATATGCTAGTTAAGTTTAAAAAGACACAGTAAAATAAGAAGAAACAAGGGAAATACCATTAGTGGATGGTATACCTGCAGAAAATCTATACCACCACGCCAGGGGTCTTGAGATATGATTGAGAGGATTAATTCATCACATTCTTAGTTTCTCACCTTTCTTCTCCCCATACTTCTTGTATTCTCCAGCCCACACACCGCTAAATCCTTCCCCGTCAGGAGTCACAAACATCATGCTGTTTTTGCTGAGCACAATATCTGACATGAAAACCTGACGTGGATACGCCCACCTGCACTGTCTCACCGAGGAGCCAGAGGAACGCCAGCAAAACACCTGACACAGAGGAAAAAAAATAAATAAATAAAATGAGAGTTACACAAGTCTTAGTCATCACTGTCATCTATAGATCACCATACAGGTACGGCTGTTTTTGGACAGTATAGCCGTCCACTCGGTAGAATTGATTAGGTAACAACAGGAAAGGATGGATAGTAAAAATAACATCAGGATGCATTCTCTCTGTGTAGCATAACTTAGAAATAGAGAAATAAAAGTTGAAACAAACTGCAGCTTAACTGTTTTGTAAATAGATTCATCATAAATAAAATTAAAACAGTCCTACACTTTGGAGTGTCACTTACCCTCCCTGCTTCATCTAATGCCAAGATGGTCACCTTTTCTCCTCCTCCCTCATTCAGGATCTGTGGAGCCACCCGTTGGTCTAGATAGCCGCCACTAACCAGGATCTTTTTGATGTTGAGCTGCCTGAAAGACAACAATGACAATCTTTACTTTAAAAAAAAAAGAGAAAAACCAAAAAAAAAATAATCAGCTGCCATTCAAACAAGTCATTCATTTGAAATCAAGAGCCATGAGGACTGTTACTGTAACTGATGTCCTGCTGTTATATTTACCTTGAAGCCATTTTCTTGCATTGGTAGTCAGACAAAAGATAAACATCCCCCTTATCTGTCACAGCTACTGTTGCTCCATCACTAGCTGCTACCATAGCGATGGTAACATCCTTGTGGTGCAGGGCTGACACCTGCCGGGGAGCTGTCACACACTTCTCCCCGTTTGGATCAAGCAAATATCCTAAAAATTCAAACACAACTGAGTCAATAGTTGCATACTTTACATTAATATACTGATTAACATATATAAAGTGTTGTGCATCTGAAAGACAGGCCAGTTATCTCCCATAAAAATGGGTCAGCCGACTCCAGTGTCGAAACTTACCCAGCTGCCCTCCATTGAGTCCCATTGTGTACACAGCCTCCCTGGTCCACAGCACCGTATGGAACCTACCTGCAGCAACTCCAATCACTGTTCTACCTTTCAGTGTTTTGGAGAAGACCTTCACACAAACAGAAAAGTATAGAGTGAAAAGGTTATATCAAAAACAAAAATTCTGTGGATGTCTCACACAACTGAATTTAAAATTGTATTATTGGTCATCACATACTCATAAAATACCCCTTTTAGGTGTATTATTGGGGGCCTACTTTGGGATCAGAGTAACTAATTTCATCCCACCCATGTCCTTGTACTTGACAACAATAAAGAATCCTTCTACAGATACCCCATGTTGCAGATTGGTGGCACATCTTCATCAAAGCTCAACCCCTGTGGCTTTACAAACAACCCAATAGTAAGATGTACCCTTCAGATTTGGAACCATTTAAGGCTTCACAATAAAAATTTTTCAGCTTCCTCTGAGATATATATATATATGTGTGTGTGTGTGTGTGTATATATTATATATATATATATATATATATATATATATATATATATATATATATATATATATATATATATATATATATACTGTATATATATACCAACTTATTATTTATAACTATTTTTGTTTTGCAAAAGGTAGGCAGCAATCCCACCTGTTTGGGAACATACGCTGAAGCAGGGGGGGGAGCGAGGCCCAGCTGGTGGAAGGTGTTGAGACCAAATGTATAAACATAGCCTTCCTCTGTCAGCACTACTGTGTGGTCTTTAGCCGCTGCCACCTGGGAGCAGTGGTGGGACATTAGACCTTCAACCATTCGAGGAATCTGGAATGAAGAATGACAGCAAGGTAATCAAAAAAAGAAAAAAAGAAAGAAAGAAAATTTTAATTCATAGTTTCTTCAGATAAGTGTCACAGACTTTGGTTTTGGCAATACTTGCCTATAATCATGCACCAATAAAAGCAATTTATAAAAAAGAGATTTGTCTAATAAATTCATTGTGACCATTTCTGTTTACAAATAAATCCATTAGACATTGTGCATGTAGCTCGACCATAATTGCATTAATGTACATATAAAAATAGAGCAAATAACTCCTAATCAAATGTCAAACACATACTGCAGAGGTAACATCAGTACCTCCTCACTTGTGTTCTCCACCAGCCCTCGTGTGAAGTTCTAAACAACATGAATCACTTTCCAAGTTTCACGCTCCAAAAATAGGTATTTACTTCATTTTGCTACTGTATGTGCCAAAAGCTTTCTTTTTTTTCCAAGAAAGAGTATCCTTTTCAGAGATTCATTAATAGCTTCAAAAGAAATTAACCTACAAGTCAGAAACTTTAAACAGAAACAAACAGCATGAAACAGAATTTTTTTTTTTATCTGTTTTTATGTGATTAAGGTCAGGAGTGAAACTACATCTTTATCAGCTGCAGACGAAACGACTGGCTCAAATTGATTAATATTTGCTGAAAGGTATTTAAGGCAATGACGTTTGAGCAAACATAGCCAAATCACCCCTCACAGGAAAGTGTCTTTTTCCCACTTCAACAAGTAATGTCTTACTTGAAAACATTACTCCATGAGCATTAGTACATATTCTTCAAGTTAGTACAATGCCCATGGCTGCAACTGGATGACGTGAATTTAGAAAAACAGTGATTCAAGTTAAAATGTAGGGAATGCACGACAAAAATGTGTTTGGTAAGCTCCTGCAAAAAAATTCTCTCAAGCCTAACTTAGCAAGACTTCCTTTCTCTTTATAGGATCGGCCAATTAAGACAAACAAGACCGGGCTGCACATAAAGGCTTTTGCAGTGCAACTGCAAGGCCAGTGGGGGATACAGAGAGGGTGTAACAACTTCAAAGGGGAATTTAAAATAAATAAATATGCAATACATCCTCTTTTGATGATGATGCCAAGAAGGAAATCTCACCAGATAGGTCTGCTCGTCTCCATGTCCAAGTCTTCCTCCCTGTCCATGTCCACAGGTGAATACCTGGCCTTTCTGTGACAGGAACACGGAGTGGAACTTACACAAGACCACCTACAGGGAGAAGAAAACATTAAATCACCTATAAGATAATGATTTTCCTTTATTGCTTCTAGTTTTATTATATAACACGTCTAACTGGGGGTAATTCTATAAGGCTGGCTTGTAAGGGTCAATAGCTAATACCACAGCCAATGATACACCTTCTTCCATGTCACCCAGCCAAGCACTCTTGTAGCAACAGTAAAACACTGCGCCAGTAACAGGCCAGAGCACAAGTGGAAAAGCAAACATCATTACTAATACATTGCCCCCCTCAAGCCTTCAATAGAGCTTGTGGATGTTTCCTGAAGTAGCACACTGATGTGGACATTCACATGCGTTTACACTGGCGTAACTCATTTAATTAAAAAACTGTCATTGTGGAATTAATATTTAACCCCTGGCACCTGCTGGTTTGGAATTAAAAAGACAAAGACTACACTCTGCCACTGGGTCATTATATGGTCATGATACTGGATCTACCAGACCCCCCCCCCCCCCCGCTCCCCCTCCCCTCCCTACCATGCTGACATTACTCCACATGAAGCCCTGCAGGTCAGGGGGACAAAAGTTAACAAAAAAATAAATTCACTGTATGTACAAACATATCCATCATTTCTATAGCTATGGATAAAAACGTGAGAGCAAACATGAGTCACTTAAGCAGGCTGCTGCACCCTGAGGAGATGGCTGTGTAAAACAGAGCTCATGGGAAGGAAGTGTTTTGCTGGTGGTGGCTCTACCCAAGTGCTGCGACATATCTTGAGAACAGATATGCAATATTTTCTTTTTTTAAATTTGATGTAACACATGTTGGTAACGTCTTTAAGTGCGAAGTGTAGAGATATATAAATGAATTTATATAATAATATGAATAACTGCATATGAATGGGGTATTTAAGCATGGGGAAAGCCCTGTGCTGTAGGAAATTATGAGTCACATTCTCTGGAGAAATGACACAACAAGGTTTTGTTAGCTTACCTGCTTGATATAAACCCCAGTCCTGGCAAATACATCCACAATCTCAGGATGTTGTCTGCTCTCCTGATTTCCATGGCCGAGGCTAAAATTGGTATTGTTTCCCCAAGTGTACACCTCTGTTGGGTCTGAAGTGAGAAAAATGGCATTAAAAAGCTGTCCAATTCATAGATTCTGAGTATTATCTCTGAAATTATTTTTGTGAAGTCATGTGAGGAGCACAAATCATACTCCCAATTAGCACATAAACAGCACAGAAAAAAATTAAATGTGCAAGCGTGAAAGCCTTCATTAAACAGAACAACTCTTGTCTCAAATTTCAGCGTTTCTTACCAGTGTTTTTGAAAACAACATGTGCTGGTCGGTCCTTCATTGTCAGGTCCAGAACAGAGAGACCCTCCTTGTCCTGAGTGGAGACGGCGCCACCATGCTGGAAAAAAACAAAACAAAACCAAAGGTATAGAATATTCTGACCTTGATGACTTTTGGAAAGAAATCAATCCAGTCAAACATTGGTTGTTTATTCTTTGTTTCATGATGCAACATAGAATTATTGGTATTATCTATTTTTGTTAATAATGCTAGCTTTTCTTTTTAAAGATACACCATCAACTCCTACCTTAATTAGTGATATTAGACAATGGATCTGTCCATAGAAGGCGCTGCGGTGGAGAGCAGTCCAGCCAGACTCCTTATCCTTCAACATCATATCAGCACTTTTACTCTCCAGCAGCCACTCCAGCAGGGCCTTCTTCCCCAGCGAGGCTGCCATGTGAAGGGCCGTGCGACCAAAGGCATCTCGCAAAGTGGTTGCATTGTGGCAGTGTGAAGTCAGGAACGCCCGGAGTTGCCCCTCAGATCCTCCAGTTAAGGCTGCTATCACCTGGTCCGCGTGCTGCTGTGACCGGCATTTTGGGGCACATTCTGGCTGTGCCAGACTCATCCTGACCTCCACTACAAAGTCTACAAAGTTCTTCTGAAAGCCCACCACCCACAATTAAAAACTGAAAAGAAATTTGTGATGTGGTAACAAACCAATAACACTGTCACTAAATTGTGTGGTGTAAAAAATTATCACCACAGGGAGAAAAAAAAAGGATCAAATAGTCAAGTATGGAGTGCTAGAATTGTGCTTGTGTTGAGGTTCCACCGCACCCTAGCAACCCCACAGCCTTTGTATGATTTCTTCAGTCCATTTTGACCAAGAATCTAACACAAACTAAGCTGCTTGCAGCATTTAATGGCATCAAAGTAAATAAATACAAAATCTGTTTTCATACAAATTTTTACATTTAAATATTTGCAAAAATAGTTTTTCATCTAATCATTTACAAAAAGGCAACAATTTCACCAACTCTCTGACCTTCTCATCCAGCTGTCCAACCACCAAACCTGAGGGGAAAGGCCTCCCTTCCCCCCAAGATTCTCACTTTTCTTTTCAAAACTCCATAATTGTAGGGTGAACCTGAGGAGTAAAATTTGAGTCATTATTGTTATACAGAAAACTACTTTTACACTTTATTTACGTACAAAAATCACTACATGCAGTGATCCCAAGTGTTTTAATCGAGGGCTATTTAATTACATGACCAAGATGCCTAGCTTAATTTTAGCACTAAGGATTATCATGACATGAATTGTTTTATACTATTACATAATTAACTGAACATATAATAACTTTGTTTCAGTTACAAATGTATGCGGCTCGGATCTGCTGAGATAAAACATTTAAAGGGGAGTACCAATGTTAGCCAAACTTCATGATTATGTAATAAGCTAGCTTAGCAAACTAGCACGAGCTGTCAAGCTGCCTGTGTTGGTTGCATCCTATTTCACCACTACTGGGTTACGTGTAAATTGACTTTGATATAAATTTGTTTCTTAAATGGAAGAAGACTAACTCGCTTATATAACTTGCTGCACTTGCAAGTTGTGTACAAGCTAACGTTAGCCACGTCACCTCGTAGCTCAAACTGTCAACATATAATGTCATCATATAATATCGTACTGTGCATTTCAAAAGGTGAAAGTGCACTACACACAAGTCTGAAAAAATCGCCTACAAAAGTAGGTTTGTATAGCATTTTTTGTCTACGTTATTAGTTAATACAAGTGGGACACCTAGCTTAACTGACAGATAATCGCGAGCTAGCATTAGCGGATTGTTACGCCATTGATGTCGTATTTTTCTCACCTTCCGCTAGATGAAGTAAAAAAAGGTCATTGTGAAAGTTGCATCAACGACGTATATCCACAGTGACATAACTATAAATTAGAAATGTTAGCTGCTTTTTCTGTTGTGCCAATTTTAAGAAGACTAAAATCGCGCAGGTAAGGTAAAACCCACTAAATACCAAGACTTCTGATTGGTCAGAGTGCGTGCATTGTAAACTTTGATTGGTTGATCTTGGTGGGACGTTGTTCAAGTGAAGAGCGAGCTGTTGCTATGTGCTGTCACACAAAATACTGAAAATATAAATAACTATACATATGAATTTACATATTATGTTATAGTAATACCTTTAACAAAGAACACGTGTTATATATGTAAAACCTATGCATAGTTATCTCAAACTGCTGGATAGAATGTTTAAAATTATATCTAATCTAGTATTTCAATATTTTCTTAATCTGTAATATTTTCGTAATCTTTTCCATCACTTGAATTTTTTTAACACCAAAAGTCTATCTGTTTAGAGTATCATACACGTGTTAACACGAGAGGTTATTGTCAATAGTTTACAGTGCGCCCTTGACAACGTCATGTCAGTTAAACGGTTTCAAACTCAGGCCATTAGACTTTGGGTGGGGTATCAGTTTCATTCACAATCCAGGTGTCATGGAATTACTCAGATGGTTATCCCATTTACCTAGACTAAGAATATGAGAGGGCCAGATGGGGGTAAAGATAGGGTTACACTGGTATCCACATCAGAGGCTTCCAAATATGACATATTGATGAGCGTGTCTTCCATTGCCGTTCAAGCATGAACAGATCCACAGTTTTCTATTCAGTGGAATAATCCTGCATGATTCAGCACACAATGTTTCCACAACAATGTCACCCCTCAGCTTGTTTATTACAATGAAATGTGAAAACAAAGGCATATCTTTTGACCAGATTTTTGTCTTCTGAGATAATAGAACTACCACTATTAAGCAATTAAAACATTTGTTCACAATTTATGTTACTGTGCGGACGCTTTGTTACAATTCAGTTTTCACCAAGCGTTTAAACCGTTAAGAAATGCGTTTATGTACCTATTTGTAACTAATTTTTTAAAGCCAGTAATGCAAATCAGAAGTTTTTTTTTGTTTGTTTGTTTGTTTTTTTTTAAAGAATTTAGGCTTTCTTTAAATAGTTAAACATCAGTAAATACGATCTCCTTCATGTGACATTATCTGTAAATCAAAAGATTAATTTTCTTTCAGCTTTGCAGTTCCTTCAGACGGGTTCCACGGAGATTTATCAAATTGGATTGCACTGAATTGCACCTCCCTCCCATATTAGCATTTTACGATAGGCCTATAATTCAAGATGATTTATCCATTGGAATCCACCCATAAAGCAAAATTATATTTCCACGGTGTGCAAAAATCTGAAAACGTATTCGTGGGCAAAAATTATTCAGAAGGATTATTTCCTATGATGTGAACGGGGAACACAGATCTCAGTTTAGACTAAAACACTTCTGTTATTAATAAATCAATCAATCTAAAGTCACCGTCTAATCCAGTTTTAACTTCTGTTCATACTTGCAGGAACCTACACGTCAGTTCAACCTCTCATATGCATCAATATAATTGGGAAATAGAGAATAAAGTCCGACAGAAACTTTTTAGAGTTTTCTGTTCACCCCCCTGCTGCTGAAAATTGGTACGTTCCATCCTCGCGGTGTAGCGCGCGGTGCTGCTGCTGTGTTTGGTCTCTCCCTCTTGACTCCCAGCGATGTGAAGAGGGGCAGGCTGGAACTGCGTATGTGATATATTGCACCTCTGGGAGAGGAGAAAGGAGGCTTTGTCTGTGTGGAAACCAGTAGCCCGAGTGAGTTTTATGTTTTACAGTCTGCTTTTATTTTTGCCGGGACTGTGAAAATATCGTATAACTTTTCTCTTTTTCTCTTCTTTTTTTTCTTTCTTTATTTTAGCCCGAGGTTGGGAAAACAGCCGAAGAGAAAGGCAGAGAAGTTTGCGGGCTTCTTGGAAATGTAGACTAAATCTTCCACAAAGATGGTGTGGGGGTAGTTGTATGGAGTTGCAACCGGGAGCTGTTTTAAAAAGGATAAAGGTGGGAAACACTAAAGAAACTTTGTTCTCCGTTGGAGGACAAGGGGGTGACTTCTTGAAAAGAAATTATAACGCACGGTCTGCACTCAGATTTGGGGAAATCTAAGATGCGCCTGTTGAGCACGTTGTGCGGGTGTAACCGCGGAGATATGAGAGTGGGACTACTCAAGTCTGTTACGATGTATTTACTTTTTTTATTCGTGTTTGTGCTGTCGTGTCACGGCTGTCCGGACAAATGTTTGTGCTCCTCACAAACTGTGAAATGCCAAAACCAGGACTTAGACACGATTCCAAATTCCATCCCAGCCAATACCGCATTCCTGTTTGTCACAGGAAACAACATTTCCCGTATTAATGAGGCCTCTTTTCCAACCCGCCTGGAGCTCCTAACAGATCTTTATCTCAGTGGCAATGACATAGAGTATGTGGATGAAATGGTATTTGACAACTTGCCAAACCTCACACGCCTGGACCTGAGCAACAACAAAATCCAGACTTTCAGTGACAGAGCTTTTCCTCGTGATAGTAAGCTGCAGCTGTTGAACCTCAGTAGATCATTTCTTAATCATTCCTTGACAGATGTGGTCTTAGATTTCCTACGCAGTGCACACTTCCTGCAGCTGACCACTTTGGACCTGTCCAACAACGACCTGGTGATCCTTCCTGACGACATCTTTGACAGCCTTTCCAACCTGGTCAAACTCAGCCTGCAGAACAGCTCCCTCGTCACTATCCAGAACGGGACACTGAAGCAACCCCCACTAGGTGACCTTGACCTGAGGGACAACAGCCTGAGGGATCTACCCTCCACCACGCTGGAGGAGTTCAGCCTCAAACCTAGCCTCCAAATCCGGCTGGCGGGGAACCCCTGGCGCTGCGACTGCGTCTTCGATGACATGCTGGTGTGGTTAAGAAACTCCTCTCAGGTGGTGGACGTACACAACCTGACCTGCACAGACCCCCAGGCCCTGAGACGTCACCCCCTCCTGCAGGTGCAGCAGTCACAGCTGAAATGTATGAGTGACATGGAGGGAGTGCTGGAGACTTCTTATGTTTTCCTGGGTTTGGTGTTGGCCCTGATTGGCGTCATATTCCTGCTGGTGCTCTACCTGAACAGAAAAGGCATCAAGCGATGGATGTACAACATCCGGGATGCTTGTAGGGACCACATGGAGGGGTACCATTACAGGTATGAGATAAACTCTGACCCTCGTTTGGCCAACCTTAGCATCAACTCAGATGTGTGAGGTGAGGACCGGGACACAGTCTGGGACCCTTCATTGAGATGTCAGATGACTCTGCTATTTAAAGATTTTGCATGAAAGTCTTCCTCCCCCTGTGCTCCATGATACCATTCAGATTTAGCATCTGTCAAGGTTCTTGATAAACCCCTTTTCACAACTTCCCAATCAGCCTCTGCCGCATGTCCCGCACAAGTACCTGGCAGCTGTGATGCCAACTGCATTTTCTCTGTCTCATTGCATGGACAATGAATCATGGCAAAGGGATTTTTTTCCCTTTTGTAGAGCTATACAGCAATTTTGTTCTATTTTTATTTTTCCTTAAGGATAAACTGATGGAGTGCATTGACTTTTAGGTGACAGAATACTTGCTAAAAACACTCTGCTGGTCCCTGCATCCAGTTATTTCAGATATTACACTGCTTAAGTTTGCCATTTTTAATATATGAATATATGACATGCAGTAGACAATGCTTTTTTTGAATGATTATGGTGCAATTTGCATTGTGTCTGGATTTAGTTGATGGATGTGATTGCTCTTTTTTCTGTGAAGATATTCAGCTAAATAAAATGCCTCTGGATTACTGGTATCTGTCTGGACTGAAGGCCTTTAATCATCAGACTGAGGAATGTGATCCAAAGGCTTTGACGGAGGAGTTCAGGGCCAGAAGCACATAACACACACTCATTCCTGAGGCAGAGCCACAGCTATGAGCCATATGACAAACACCTTTTAAGTCTTAAGTCTTAACCCCCTCCCCTCCATGTTCCACAAGTTCAGTAATGTGTGAAACGGGCATTTTTACCACCTTGCAGGCACTTTTATCTCCACGGTAACAGTTTGAGTGCTATTTTCATTAACAAGCAAGTTGCTCCTGTGATACTAACTCAAATTTCTCAAGTTGAATAGAAGACATACTGTTTCATTTGAATCTAAATGAGCCTCTATCTGGAGGTGTAGAGGTGGTGAGAACAGCCAGCTGTTATCTCCAGCCCAATTTGCCTCCTTGGAAATCTAATAAAAAAATCATTGCTGCCAAATTCCCAAATAATCTTTCCGAGCTGCAGCCAGTTAGCATGCTTTACATCTGTTGGATCATACTGATAGACTCCCGTGTATACTGTAAGCATTCCACTATGCTTTGTCCACTAAAAAAAAGAAAAAGGTGTTTGACGTTTTGTGGCACATGCAAATGAAGGCAAACTGAAGTGGAGATTGTTGAGGGGCACACAGAGGTATTATGGAAATGAGCTCAAGCGGCTTTGCGTTTTGTGTAGCACTGTTTTGTGGGAACTACAGTAGTATCCTTGAGGAGCAACTGTCTCCTATTAAACTGTCATCTTGTGTTCTTTCATGCTGTCCATGTAGTAAGGATTAATATTTAATGTGTGGTATTAAAAAAAAAAAGATAGACTACCTATGTTGTCTAAATTAATGACGTGTTTGCACACAAGAAGGACTGTAAACTTCCTTTGTGGAAAGCACATAGAGATAATCATTTCCCTCCTTCTTAGCCATCCCTGTCAAACACAGCAGCGTGGTTCGTGCACAGATTTCCCCTCTCAGTTTGCCAAGTCTGTATCTAGCAGCAGCACAGTCAGGCTTCATGGCATTTCTGTCTGTTTTAGTTGGGAAAATGTCTCTGGATGTGTTTGATTAGACCTGTTTAACATGAGGAGAGGAGGCGCTATCTTGTCTGGTGGTGATGCTCTGTATGCCTCCTGACGAACACATCAGCCGTTCAGGTGGAGATGCAGCATTGCGCCTTCAGCTTCACACTTCCCGCCCGGAAATCTTTTGATTGGGGGGTGGCATTTGGTCAATAACAGCATCAGTAGTCTCCGACATAAGGAGGCTGCTATTGTCTATGACACGACACAGTTTTCCTTCATTCCTTGTACAATTTTACAGGTTAATTTCAGCCGATTGAAAAATCCCGAGACAAAAGGCTGCTGTAGTTACACTTCTGCTGCTTTCTTCATTATGGATTTGTAATTGTAGCAGGTTCATTTTGAAAATAGATGGTCTCACTTCACACAGTCTTATTATTCCCCAGAGTGAGGCCTCCTTACCTCTTTTTGTCCCAGGAGGGCACAAACAGGTGCAGGCTGCTTTCAACCTGATGTTTCCACAGAGACCATCATTGAAGAGGCCACTACACATTCATATAACAAGTGATTTTGCCCAGCCACGCCTTGAGCTACGCTTGGCAGAGCAGGCATAATTACAGTGAAAAAAAGGTGAGAGAATGAACGGTTGAGGGAGAAGAAGAATAAAATAAATGAGAGCGGGCAGAGCTCTCATTACTCTGACGACACCCTCTCCGGCTCCATCAGTGGACCCTTTGTGCCTGTTAACACAAGTCTCAAAACAGCTTGGATGTCTAAATAGCCGCCTATTGACTTATGGTGTCAGCTGAGGTCCAGAGAGGAGGCACTGAGTCTCCAGCAGCTCCCTGGACTCCTTCGGCTGTGTTTTTGAGCCGTAACTGAGAGCTGCAGATTTCCAAACGTGCGCTGATGTTTGTTCTGGTTAGTAAATAGAGGCAGAAACTGGAAGCTCTGGAGTTCAGACAGAACTGAGGTCCTACTTCTTGTAACCTCTTAACACACATATAACTACCACAAACATACGTTTATGAATGTTGGCATTTGGGTGTAATTTATTGGTAAATGGGTGTCATAATAAGTGCTTTAACATGAGTAAAAGTACAAATACAACAATACATATAGCAGTAAGAGCTAGTCATAGCTTTAAATAATGTAGAAAATAAAATACAATATTTCCTTCTGAAATAAAGGAATTTTACCTGTTCCATACTTTTAAAGCAGTTTCTCCTCCAACTAACCCCATTCTTCCTCTTTTTCAATGTTCATAACTGCAAAATACCCATCCACAACCTGCAGCTCATCTCAGGTTTCAACACTTTTAGATGCAAAAATCAGCTCATTTCATACAGATTTGGTTTCCTTTGAATATTAAATCTCCCCTTTGATCCCCTGACCTGCACATTAGTGCAATAGCTTTCTGAGATCTGCACTTCATTTGGCCAACTCAGACTGCTGGAGCCTCATTTTAGCTCCAGAAAGATACAAATCGCAGATCCATTTTGCAGAGCACGGCTGCAGCCAATTACGTTACAATCTGTCATGTAATCTGTGGCTTTACTGCTCTCAGATTCTTTTTCCCCTCCCTGACTTTAGCCGGTAAGGCATTGCCTGATTCCAGACAACGGGAGAGGTGCTGCCTTCAGGAAAAATGCAAGAACATTTTCATTCCTTGTTATAGTCATCCCTCAAGATTTTCTGAAATGGATGAGTGGGGATGATTGCAGCAACAGTCAGTCCCACATCCAGTTTGGACACCATACACGTTTGCCAGGACACAGAACCGGTTAAATATTTTGAAGTTATGACTGTAAAAGGCTTTTTTTTTTTCTTTTTTTTTTAAGGAAAAAAATAAAACCTGAAATTATTACAGCTACAGCTAAAAACAAGTCTTAAAATTTGATGTTCAAACTCCCACCCCATTGTAATGCACAAAGACACAGTTCTCTGCTCACATTTAATATGCCAGTGCGCTTTCCTGGTGTTGAGAGACAGATTGGCAGGTTATCGGATTGCCAGAGCTCCATAATTACATTCAACACAATGCACTGCTCTACTACTCCACAAACACCTGGCAAGTTGCCCCAGCCACTGACCTTTCCCCTACATAAAAGTCTGACTATGTAAATGAGAGTCTTGTGGGCTCATTTTGCAAAGATTAGCAACAAAGCAACAGAAATGCCTTCTTTACAAGATGTGTAGCAGTAATTTGAGTTTTACAAGTGTATGTTGGGTATTGATAAGACTGTTTTGTCAGGCATCAGCTCTGCAACCTCCCTCATGAGATGTCCTACTCTTCTTTAATGTGAATTTATGATGCCATACGCAAGTGAGTTTCACAAGCCTGCCTCCTGTTGGGCCACACCGTGCTTTAATGAACGAGCACCGCCCTAAATGAAGATGGATCTGAGCTGACAGCAGCGCTTGCCGGTGCAGCATCTGCCACATGTGCTTCAGGGACAGCGGCGAGGGGGGGAAATGCAGAGATGCTCTGTCGGCTTTCATGAGGGCAAAAGGGAGAATGTGCAACTCAACATGATGTGCAATAAATGTCAAAATACATAGTGATGATGACCTTTGAATGTACATTTGCTGCTGCTGAGGGTCATGTGTGTACATAGTGTTGACTAACTGGAAGATGGTTGAGGATGTAAAATGCTAATATATGTTAATAAACAGACCTTTCCTGAGTGGCCTCAATGTCTGGGAAACATTGGATCATAGGTTTGATTCTGATTCTTTTTTAAGTGGCAAAATTTGCATTTTGTGAGATTTCTTAATGAAAGTAGAACATTTAAGTTTTATGGTATCGTAGGAAACCCAACACAAAGATGAATGCTCTTGTATCTCTGAGAAATTATAACAGCTACAAAGTATAATTAGCTGAGTTTGATATTTATATGAAATTTAAATGTTAACAAGTTTAAATGAAATCTGATGTGTAAAATAATCAAGAGTAAGATAATGTGGGGCTAATCCCACCAGAATAGACACTGATTAATTACACCTGTTGTATTTCAAATATGGGTTTTTAAAAATTGGGTCCACAAGTCACACTGTGTGACATGAATCTGCCAGCTTTCTGTAACTCACAGGGCTTAACATAGTGATTGCTACCTCTGCAGCAAGTAATCTGTCAGGCACACTTGGGCGACCCTTCCGTAGATTTGTCAGCATTCAATGCTATAGCTAATCAAATGGTCAGTCTCAATTTTCCTTTAAAGGATTTTCACTGAACTTCTCTGAAACACCAGGTCTGTCTTTACATCACATTTTTTCAACCAGCCAAAATCGATTTCTGAGCAGACTCATGAAGTCATGTTTGCTTAAATAACGAAAAACTAAACCAGTTTCAATTTGTAAGGATTTACATATTAACTCTTTAAAGCCAGAACCAACAAATAATGGGCTTAAAATTCAAATTTTGAAGTCTTATGAAGTCTTTATTTGACCCTTTAAAAAATGTAAAAAAAAAATGAAAATAATAATTTGCATGTGTGTACTGTTTTTATATAACCATTTATTACTGTCCAATACATTAAAAAATGGTCTTGAAAAGGAATCCACCAGGGCAATACAAGTAGGGGCGGTGTGGCTCAGTGGGTAGAGTGGCCGTCTTGTAGCCTGAGGGTTGCCAGTCCAATCCTCGCCTGTCGAGGTGTCCCTGAGCAAGACACCGAACATCAAATTGCTCCTGATGGGTCATGGTTGAGCGCCTTGCATGGCAGCTTCTGCCATCAGTGTGTGAATGTGTGTGTGAATGGGTGAATGTGATGTATAATGTAAAGTGCTTTGGGTATCATTCCAGGTAAAGTAAAGCTCTATATAAATACAGACCATTTACCATTTACAAGTATCAAACTGTATACGACGGGATTTTGAGCAAACCTTTTACCACAAAGTGATGCAACAGAGTCAGTATGTATCAAATATCATACGCACAGTGTTAAGGGGTTAAGATATGTAAAATAAAAAAAAGAAGAAGAAGCAGCGTGTTGTCGAACCACCTTTGGTAACAATAAATTGAAGAAATAATCTTAACATTTTTGTGCATAGTGTCCACTAATATATATCAAAATCTGTATCTAACTATTCATATCTGTAGAAGTTAAAAAAGATTATGTAAAAATGTGTTTCTTAATAATTCAGGTACAAGTCAGGAATGAAAGTGTTCCCAATTTTTGTTTTTCACATTCCATGTGGAGGAATTTTAGCTCTCTTTGTAACTTGGGGCTGCACGTTGGTGTGATGGTTAGCACCGTGGTCTCACAGCGAGAAGGTCACTGGTTTGAGCCTCGGCTAGGGGGAGATTCAAACAGTGGCCTTTCCCTCAGTGCCAACTTAATTTTTGAACTTGTGTGTGTGTTTTGTATTTTTTATTATTTTTCTTGGTTAAAAAAATGTTATATTTTTATATTGTAACAAGTTTCTGGCCAGTGGTATGTTTTAAGAATCTGATTTGAGGGTGTACGCTTTGCAGTGTGAAGTCCCTTGGTGGCTTAACTGGTTGCCTTTTGTGCTGTGGGTTCTGTCCGGGTACTCGGGCTTCCTACTACCATCCAAAGACATGTATGTTGGGTTAATTGGCCACTCTAAATTCTCCCTAGGTGTGAATGTGAGTGGTTGTTGTCACTGTGATGGACTGGCGACTTGGCCAGGGTGTACCCTGCTTTTTCGTCTGCTTATTGCTGGGATGAGCTCCATCCCCCCACGATATAAAAAATGAATAACTTTTGATAACAATGATAATAATGTAATTTTCTTTTCTTAAAACGTCACATTCGCTGCCCATCAGCTTCCCGAAGCTGAGAGAACTGAGGCTGTGAAACCAGACATTGCAGCTGTGTTTCACTTCACACACCTCGTCACACTCTAGCAAGTGGATATCAACACAGTGTTTAGAAACCCCCACAGTGGCTGATTTAGCAAAAAAATGACAAAGGACATTATCAGAGGATGAGAGAAAAAGAAAAGAGAGAGGGGCAAAGCAAGAGAAAAGAGTCAAAGTCAGACTGGCTTTTACTGTCTGGAGAGAGCTCACAGTACAGGGAGGATGAAAGATAGACGCCAAATCAGCTGCTGATAGGGAGGTCTGGGAAAATCTGCCATAGTGTGTCTTTAAGGTCCCACCATATTTTAATCAGGTGAAGTTTATGAATTTGTCTGGGTCATTGCTGTCAGAGAGAAGGTCTCGTATTTATCTCTGGAATACATTTGTATACAGAGGAGTTCACGGCTGACTTAATGATATTTGTGCAAAAGAAGCCCAAATCATCAGCCTTCCACCTCTGTGCTTGACAGTTTGTATGACGTATTTGTGTTGATATGCTGTATTTTATGCTCTCTGCATTATTGTTGAAAATCTCCACTTTAGTCAAAGGAAATTGTTCCAGAAATATTGTAAACAGTTCACACATGACCATACAAAAATTTAGAAGGACGAGACTTTGTGGTGACAACACTTCGTCTCAAGCCTAACTTGTAAAGTGTTTTCTAATTGTTCGGTTATGAAATGAGAATGGCGCAGTCTGACATTGGGGTGAATTTGCTGGGACAATAAATTTTCTTGAATAATTTTTTCATGTGAATAAATTTCCTACTGAAGACTCATGGAGTCCAAATGATTTGAACAGGTCAACAATTACTTCTGTAAGATCATTTCTGATGTCTTTCTCCTTGGCATTGTGCTCCAATACCCCTGAATGCTCCAAACACTTTCCCTCCTTATTCTTATCAAAGCAGTAATGATACACTTAGTTTTTTACAGTTTCTTCATTTTGGTTTGGTTTGTTGTTCATCTTACGTTTTTATTCACCCAAGTTTTTTATTTTTCTGGTGCATAAAACCTTGAAATTAAAAAGAGAATGTTCTTTCCTTTTTTGTTTTTTTTTTATTTTATTTTATTTTTATTTTTTTTTTACAGTTGTATAGCTTTGTTCTTTAACAGCATGAGCTCAGCCATTAGTTTCCCCGTTGGTGGTTTTGGACAGTCAAAATTATTTAAATATTTTTAAACAACTTCTTTCTTAAATGAGGATATGATCCCACAGGCAGGCTGAAAGGTTAGTTTGGCCTGAAAGCTTTTACTTTTACATTATGTGGTTACAATTAACATTCCCAAAATCAGGTTGAAAAAGGTCTCTGTCAAAAGATCGCTGTAATGGCCGTATAAGCTGATATTTACACAATTAGTCAAAGCAACGAATTAGCATTAATATTCACAGGGTCAATAAAGCTGATTTAACTGGATAAATCAGTTAACATTCTGCTGAAAACTGTGCAGAGAAGAACAATGAGGTCAAAAAGGGAGGAAACAACATTTAAATGACCAGATTAAGTGCTACCATCTGTTTGGATTTGTTTATCTGGAAACCTGATCAGGGTAACATCTCTAACCTGAGTTCACAGAAACACGTTACTCCGCTGCTCAGTTACACTGTCAGTGTGTTAATGGGGGCTTATAATCAGTTCACACAGCTCTGAATTACCACTGTGGCTGTATTTGCAATGCCTGCAGGAACAGATTGGTCACCTTTCACTTCTACATTTCCACAGGACTTCAGTTAAACTGTGTAACTTCAGTCCTATTATTTAATGAATTATGATTATTTTAAATGTACAAAGGACCAAAATATATATGATGTACGCTGGTGCCTCAGGTCCTTTAAACATTCTTTAATAAAACAAGTAGACGTGTTTGTGATCCATCTGATTGTAGTTTGGTGGACTCTTAGTTTTTTCCTAATCTTTTCTTAAATGTATTTCTTGTGATGTATGACAATCAAACAACTTACAAGTTGACAAAAAAAAGCTTTATTAAGCATCGTAGCTTAGCGGTTAGGCTTAGATCCCATCACTCCTCGTGCATACATGTCAGTTAAATACTGGAGTGAACGCTGAACAGTTTCTGTTTTACCTGCAGCCTACAGGTGGATGCTGGGATGAAGAATGGGCTCAAAACAAAAGCAGGCAGTGTGCAGGGACCAGGGTGGCAGCAGCAGCAGACAGGAGGGAGGAAGTTTGCGGCTTAAATAGACCATCCAGACTGGATGAATAAGTTTGACATGTAGCATGAACATTTGAGGCAGGTCACATGGGATGCAGCACAGCAGCTCCAGTTACCTTCCTGAACTTGCTAGCAGGCTTCGCTTCATTAACAAAAGTCATTGAAAAGTGTTTTAATCATTTCTACCTCTAATGTCCAGGCTGAAGAATGTAAAGAAATGTGTCTTTAAATTGAAAGATGTGTATAAAGACAGATTTGATCATTCTAAATTGTCCCTGGGTAATTTAGCTTTTTAAAACACTTATGTTTTTTTTTTTTGTTTTTTTTTGTATGAGACGTTGCAACTGTGTTTTAGTCAGCTGCAGATGTTCAGTTTTTATATCACTGTAAACATTATAAAGTCAAGATTATTCACACAATTTAATTAGATCATTCATTTTTAGATAAGCCTGTAACACATTCCAGAAATGAGGTGGAGCAATTTAGAGTTAATGAGGTAAAATAATTAAAGAAATTAAATATCTAAAGAAAAAATGGTATTGTTTCAAAGCAGGTGATGTTGGCAGGTTATTCAAAATCATAATTTAGTGCAAAAGTTGCAAACACAAATGTGACTTTACTGGGAATGAAAAAAAAGAAAGAGAACAAAGAAGCCTTATTTTAATTTTATTCAATGATGCAGTTGACTTCCCTGTGCTCTGAGGCATCTGGGAAGGATCAAATATTCTGTAGAAATGTGCAGCATGTGACTCCAAAGCAAAGCTAAAACCAGGCTGACCATGCCTTCAAGACGACATCTATTTCAGAAATTTCCTTGAATTCTTTAACTAGATAATGCAAAAATTCCTACTGTGCACATAGTACAAATGTATGGCTGCAGAAAAGAATGACCTGCTTGCCTTGCATGCTTCCCAAATAGTGAATGTGTGGAGAATTAATCAATGAAAAAAGGCAACAATGATGACACTATACTGGTAGGAAGCATAAAACAAATTAACACTTAAAACGCCTTCCTTGGTATTCTTACACCTTTGTGAAAAGAAGTTGCAGCATTACAACATGGTAAAAACTTTTTTAATTTTTCACAGCTCTGAAATGTTTAAATGCCTGTATAATAAAAGATAGTCAAAATAAAATATGAAATATCTTGGGCTCGGTGATTAAAATAAAGTCAAAGTAAGTGTAGGGATTGCTTTCAATAGAAGACAACATATTAGTAGACAGCTGTAGTAGCTTTCTCTTTGTAAATCCACCCTCTGTCAGCGACAGACACATCCACTCTAATCTGTTGGCATTCTTTCTTAAAGCCAATCCAAACCAAACAAGGCAAAGCAAAAATAAAGAAAAAAACATTAGAGCAACTGTTTTAAAATCAAAAGTTATAGAAGTCAGATCAAAGTCTAATTAGAATAGATGAATAAAATTATTTCCAGCCAGAAAAGTGCTGTGAACTTTGTGGTGTGTGCATCTTTCATCTCAGAGTGCTGAGCATTCAAGAGGGGACCATATTTTTGCCATCTGGTTAAGCCTAAGTGGTTCCTCTAGAGAGATAGGGGGGGGTGAATTAGATTTACAGAAGAGCGGAGAAATGCAGTAGCCTCAGGTTTGGACTAAAAATCATCTGTCTGAGTCTGTGTGTGCAGCTTCTTTCCAATATTGCAGTTTGAAGAGCAAAGAAAACCCAAAAGCATTTGGAGTGGAAAGAAAGTATGATATATATTGCAGCCCAGTTCAATTCTGATTACCAGCCATGTGCATTATTTTCTTTCAAACTTCAAAAGTTTTGCAAGCAGAGGGAATTGCAGTGGGAACCACTTCATGATACATTTCATAGAGCCTGGGAGTCCCCTTCGTGGTTGTTTTGCGAGGCCACAGGGTCAGCAGGGAGCAGTATTAAACACTTGGTAATATGATGTAGATCAGCCGAGGGTGTCACAGTGAGTAATGACCTCGGCGACGCAGCAGCACAGCAGCGAGAGCAGAGACAGCCAGGATGTGCTCCATCACGTCATCGTGCACTGCTTTACAAGGTCGTGTGGTGCAAAGCATCTATTTAAAAACATGTAGTATTCTTTCTCCAAATTAGAATGCCCAGCAGGCCTTGAAGAAACAGTGAAACAAGGTCCACACAGAGCAGGAAAAATTAATCTGTTGGCACAAGAGGTGCTCAGGTAGACTTTTGTCCTACTCCTCCCTCGGTGACAGAAGAAAAGAGGGAATTACTTTTTCTACCTAAAATGATCTCACTTTGTATTATGATTATTTTTTTCCATGTAGACTCTATTTTTGTTTTATGTTTTCAGAGTCATAAAGAAAGTGTTTAATTGTCATATCATCATGGTCCATGAGGCTGTGTGGATCTCCTGTGGAGTGTGGAGATGAGCAGAAAGGCTGCAGCTCATAGTAGCAAACCCAGAAACTTGCTAAATGTGGTTGTTTTATGATTATACTCACTAATCTCTTTTCTTTCTTCTTCTCTTTTTGATCTTTCCAAGCTATGCTCACCCAACAGGTAGAGCTATGTTAACCCTGAAGTATATTCTCAACTGAAAAAAAGTTACAAATAGTCAGGAAAATCTATGAATATACATTCCCATGTGGATATTTTGTTAATGGTGACATGACAGTTTTCATGTGGAGCTGCCTAAAAACTTCAAGTTCACTCAAGCATAAAGATAACAGTTTCTGGCCCTATCCTTTATGCACTAAAAATATGTACTGTAGGTGTTAAAAGACCAAAAATCTTTGCAATCCTGCATTTAGATTTTTTTTGGAAATTAATTGTCCTCTGACACAACTTGGTCTTTCATGAATGCTTCTTTTATACCCAATCTTGGCACCCTTACTAATCAATATGCTAACTGAAGAAAATTCTAGGAGGCAGATTCCTCACTCGAAACTTTTGAGTGTGTTTCTGGCATTACATCATATATTTGTTTCTGTTTTCTAAATATAAAGAGACAGTAAAGATATAAATTAGTTTATTTTGGGTCAAGTTCAAAATCATGACAAATTACACATTTAGGTTTTTTTATGACTTAAAAAAAATCTTATTTTGTCTGGAAATGAAAAACTTCTTTTATGTACCCAGACTGGTCACCTCCTGCTGATCATAACACACTGGTTTCTTTTCTTTTTTTTTCAGACCTAAAAGCTGCATCTATATTTTGTTTGTTAATGATTGTGACTGTCATCTGGATGGTGGGGAAAATGACTTGCTGCACTCTGTCAGCTTTAGGTTTCAACATTTTGGTAATATTCCATCCATGCATACTGCATGTATGCATGGATGTATAATGTCTCAAGACCTCAAATGCACCCCTCTTTCCCTAGAGCCTAAGTGATTGTGGAAATACTTACATTCACCTTTCTCCAGTTACAATCTCTGCCCCCAGTTGTCAAGTGCATTGTTCCGCCTGTTTGCACTCCATGTTGTCATTTTCTTTTCTCTGTATGAAATGAGATGAGCGTCTATGCCACCAAACCAGTCTGGCAGCAACCCTGGAGAATAATGAAAAAGGCTTCAGATACGAGGTCAAAGAGCTCCCCAACAGATGACACGCGGTATTCCTGAAGTGCTGTGTAACATGAGCTTCATATGTAGATATCAGATAGTAGCAGGCGATACCTCTATTACCATCTTTGAGCCAACGCTTTAAGCAATTAAAATCTATCCAGTTACCCCTCTGTACATGAACCAATCAGCGATGAGGAGGATAAAAAGACGATCAGCTTTTGGAAAATCCTGCTCACATATTCTATACCTCTTGCTGGGATCAGATGCTAGGTTCATACTTCTTGTTATTACTTTTTATTTTGGGTTTAAAATTCAGTCCCTCCTGATAAAACCAAATTCTTGCAATTCACTGGAGTATACAAAAATGCCTGAAAAGGATTAATGTATCATGCTCTTTTGCAAATCCCTTCAACAATGTTCGGATAAATACGAACAGAAAACTTGATCTGACAACTGGTCCTGTGGTTTAGACATCCATGAGTGGGCAGTCAAAATAGGTGTCAGTTCAGTACCCTCGAGGGTATGTGGTTAAGTTATGGCATTCTCAGGCTTCAGAACACAGGACCTGAGGCAAAATGGGAAGTTTTTCTCAACACTTTCTCTCTTACTCCCAATGCCTTTGTTTCTCTGCCCTGCAGAGATGCCTTTGGTGAAGATTCATTTACTGCAAATGCATCTTTGTAAATCAGAAGTACCAGGATGGCAGCCAATGCAGAAGAAGCTCTGAAATAGCTCTGAAATAATGTCTGTAGGGTATTGTTACTCCACAAAAATCTTTGAGATTTGATGTGGGAAAGTGCAGATTAAAGAAATGAGGCTAGCTCCTCTTTAAGTCCTCCAGGTCTCATTTAGTGTAAAGTCAAGTGTCTAAGGTTGTGTTACAAGACTTCTTATGATGTACTATATAATTACTAAGCCAGTAAGAGAGCCCAATTTTGAAGAAGGAAAAGTTTTCACTTGTGGTAATGATGATCCCACAAAGAATTATTAGCCAACACCACTTTGTAATAAGTTTCAACTCCTTCTTTGTCACTTCAATGTCACATCACTTACGTAAACTTGCTTTTTCACTGTGGGTTGAGTCTCCCTTGAGAATGTTGTTTTTGTTCTACAGTCTCTTAGGGATGGGTAAAGATTTATGAATTGTCAAATAATAATTTTATTGTAAGAAATTGATCAGTGTGTGCTTACTAAGTCTAACCTCAAACCCCCAATCAAGGAATGACTGAGCAACTCTCAGTGATTTTGAGTAGTATTTTTGCTTGAAATGTCCTTCCCTACTTTTCAGCCCTAGTTTAAAACAACACATTTAAGAGAAATAGAACATAAAGAGAAATGTGCTTGATTTTTATCTCCAAATGAATGATATTGCTCATGTTTTTATGTAACATTTTTAAGTAAATTCTGAGAAATTCTGTGATTGAGGGCACATTTTTGGGCATCTGAAATTACATTAAAGCCCAACCCAAGAAAAATTGTGGAGAAAATTGTATTATTATTTTTTTTCCTTACTATTATTATTTTTTTTATATTTGGATTTTCAACTAAATGAAAAAAAATAATAGCAAACATATTTTTTTATATTTAGCATTTACTTCCATGTGATGTGTCAAAGTTATTGTAGTGCATAAGGTGTCCACTAGGGGGCAGATGATAAGTATCAGATGTCCAACTATTTTTTTTTACCATAAAGTGATGCAAAAAGCCTCAGAAACTGTATGTATAAAAAGGATAAGGCATTAGACGGTTAAATGACATAACATAACACAACCCTCTCATTTTGTTTGGGGCACAGTCGATTTTCAAATATGTTGTTCAGTGAGCATTTCAATAATTCCCAGTTTTATCTTCAGATAACTTCAAAATATGCTTCATTTTGGGCAAACGAATGCAAGGAAGTTATATTAACAGCAATATTTTGTTAGAAATTCACTTATGATTCTCAGTGGAAATAAACTTAAGAAAGAAATGAGTGAATGATACTCCACTGCTTTTTCCAGTGTTTTATATCTTGAAGAAGAAATCCAATTTCTCCTTGGCAGTTATTTGTCTTCCAGCTAAGAGTTAGAAAAATCCGCCTCCCAACTGTTTATGCCAACTAGTTATTATTATTATTATTATTATTATTATTTCAGTTTACTGTGTGCTACTGTGAGTTTACAGAATATTTACTGACTGTGCTCCCATATAGTGATACTGAGCGTAATTTGTATTTATATGGAAACTTAAATAATTAAAATGTTAAAACATATCAAACTTTGATGCTTCAATGAACAGAGGTATGAGGAGCATTGTTGAAAACAGAGCTGTTGCGCTGCATATTTTGGCAGAGGTATATTTCAAATGTTTCTTAAAAGACCTCAAGAAATTGTAATGACTTGTGAATAAGATCGTAATATGTTTCCTTTAAAAGGAATGCTGTGTTTACATCTCATTTATGCTGCTCCCAGGCAACCCCAAAAGTCCGATTTACTAGCAGTAGCCTACAGCAGAGAAATATCAGAGTAAAGAATATATATAAAAATCCACATTAAATCTTATTTCTTTGTAATGTGGAATTTATTTAATGAAATAATCAAGAGATGAGTCACTTGTAAAATCTATCTAGCTCATAACTTAAAAATGAAAGCATACAATACAACATGATTGTTTGTTAGTGTATTTATATAGTTAGTGTAATGATGGTGTTCAAGTACTTGTCAAACCCTGTATACCTCATAAATGTTGCTTTTGAAAGTCAAGTACCGCGGACAGGGGGCTCATTTAGCTTCAAATACATCAGGTAAACTCCAGCTTTAATTAGATACTGGAGAGGCTATAGAAAGGCGTTTGTGTGTTAGAGTTTACTAAATCAACCAGACAGCTGTTGTTGAAAAATGAAACACCTCATCCTTCTTGTTCCCATTAACAGAGTTTCTAAACATCCTCCTCTCATCAGCACTGATCCTGAACATGGCTGGCAAAGGTTGTAGGGAGGCTAAGGCCACGGGCAATAACACTGTGGTACACTCATGTTACAAAGAGGGGTGTAAAATGTTAATGACAACAGATCGTCTGTGCATGCACACACACTGTAATCACATCATCATCCCCACACTGGCCAGTTAGTCATCTACTTTCTGTCAGACTGATAAGGTGTGCATATTACACACTTAATGTGTTGCACCTTCGAAACACATAATAAGAATTTGAGTGGCACGAGCCTAGTGTTCGTGACTTGCTGCGCTGCACTGTGATGATGTTCCTGTTTGAGTGATGAAGAAGCTATTGGATAACAAGCAGAGAACCTGGAGGACCAAAGGGGAAAATGCTGTAATAACATCCACTGTTTGGGGCACTGACATCCCCAAGAGGCATCATTTAGTATGAAAACAACAGAGAGCTGTGGAGCTCTAAAGCTTGATTTCAGCCTGCCCCTTGTGAAATGTCTTGATGAATTTAACACTAAAATGAGCGTGGCTTGAAATTATTTCCACCACTATGAAAATGTTTATGTCATGTGCACAGACTTGTTTAAAAGAGCAAATGAGACCACATGTGGCAAAAAAAGAAAGTACAAAAAGCACAAATTACAACCCTAGATCCAAAAACAGTGGGAAGCTGTGTGAACTGTAGAGAAAGACAGAATGCAATGATCTCAGAAACCAATAATCCGTTCACAACAGAACAAAGAAAACAAGTAAAACGTTGAAAGTGAGGGAGCTGGTTTTAAACTTGATAGCAGCACCAAATCTCATAAGAATTCTGGGATGGCAGCAGCAAAAGGCTGGAACAGAAAGTGGCATGACGAAAAGACAGACTCTTGCACATTAGGAAAGGCTCCATCAATACTGAAAGTTACACACAGGTTTTAGAGCAGTGCATGCTACCATCCAGATTATGTCACATAACATTAAATTACATTATATTATAGTATGAGACAAGACCGGGGCATGCTTTATGTGTTTGCTTTATGTTTCATGCTTTAGTTCCATATTTAATTTTATGTTTGTTTAATTTTATTTTTTGTTGTCCTCTAACCTTTTAAAGATCTGTTGCTGTCTTGAAATTCAAATAAGTTTTTCTTTTTATGAAATAATAAATTGTCTAACTTTCAACCTTGGATATGTTTTCTGTGCTTTCTTGTGATTGAAACATTGGCTGCCATCAACCACTGTATGCTGAATAGGAATATACAACCAGACAGAGTCCATCTCTTTTCTTCAAAAGAGTATTTTTTTCTTATTATTTTTGCTTTTACAGGATAGCTACAGTGCAAGACCAGGAAATAAAAGTGGGAAAGAGATCCAGGTAATGACGTGTGCTAAAGTCTGGCCAGCGGGGAGTCAAGGACTCAGCTGCTGAGGGCCTTTTTGCCCATATAATATGAGTCATAACCCATTCAGCCATCAGGTCATCCTGCAGTGACCACCTTATCAAATAAAAAAGGATTGCAGTGATGGCAATTAGTTGGAAGAAGGCTGGGTTAAAAGGCCATGACAGCAATGTAGCTCTACACCTTCAGAGTTGTGACAAACCCTATACTGCATTAGCACATATGCAGAATATATATATATATATATATATATATATATATAAAGTTTCGTATATGATAGTTACACTTGAGGGTTTTGTGTCTGACCCAAACCAATTTCGTATCTAAATGTAAGCAAACAATGAGTAATAGCAGGAGTAGAAAAAAAAAGAAAAAACACATTTACACAGAAATCCTAAGAAGGATGTCTGGTCACTGAATCTACCACCACCTCTCCAACCTCCCTTCCTTTCTATGGTTTCAAAATAAGTAAAATGGCAGCATTTCACTCTGGTAACTGGGCTAAAGATAAGATACTTTGCAACACCTCAGCAGTACTAAAACAATTATGACAACAGATTCCTTCATTAAGTCCATTTAAAGCCACAGAGGCCTCTTACACGGCTGAATAGAACTTCTTATAAATTGATTTTGACAGGCTAGATTATAGGGTGCTTTTTAAAGTCAGCCTAAACTGATCAGGACCACATAAGACAATATTTGTGACTTTTAATGGATTGATTGGAATTTAATCTCTGATTTGCTATTTCCAAATGACACAATGATGGTTTCTCACTTCACAGAGTTTCTGACACCAATAGTCAGTTGTTACAATGATGATTTCATTTAAATAAATAGTAATGTCAAGTGGTAATACGGATAATGAAAGTTAAAAATACGTTGTGGAAAATACAAAGGCATCACTGATAAAGATATTCACAAGTACTACAATTAAAATGGGGACAAAAGCATTTCTCTGCTCTTCTCTATAAAAACGACAATAAATGCAGCATATCGTGACCATGATTCATTCTCCCCAAACAGCAGAGCACTATACAACAAATGCTGCCTTCAGCACGCTGAAGTGAATCATTTCTTAACATTGTTACACAAGCTATTAAAGTCGACACAGCGCGCCACAGCCAGAGGCAAGGAAGATGGACTCTTATATATGAGATGCAGTGAAGTCAAGGCGGTCCAACTCTTGGGTTTTCAACACCTGAATATTACAGTTTATTCCTGAAATAGCATGAGAACAATGCAAAGACACGCCATGAACCTGTACATAAAAGGGTGACTGTGTTGCTGCTTCAAAAAAGTTTGATTCTACATCTACAACTCAGCTGCAATAGAATAAGGGACAGGGTGTTCTCGCTATACAAAATGGAAGGAGATATTTCAACAAGAAAGTACAGCTCCAATTCCAGAAAAAAAGTTGAGACACAGTGTAAAATGTAAATAAAAACAGAATGCAATGATAACCAAATCTCACACACCCATATTTTATTCCCCTTAGAAAATTAAAAACAACATATCAGATGTTTAAACTGATTTTTTTTTTCTTTTGTTTGTTTTGCTATTCATAGAAAAATTTGCTTTTTTTATTTACTAGTAGCAACACATCTTTAAAAAAGGAAAACAAAAGGCTGGAAAAGTGATAATCACCAATGAAACACAACTGGGGAAACATCTGATAACTAATTAGATTAATTGGCAGCAAGTCAGTAACATGACTGGATATAAAAGGAGCATTTTAGAGAGGCAGAGCCTCCCTGATGGGCTGAGGTTCACCAATCTGCAGCAAACTGTCTAAAACCTTTGTGAAAATTTCAGAAAAATATGTAAAACTGCAAAGCCTTTGAGGATCCCACCATCTAGGCTGCATAATATCGTCAACATATTTAAAGAATCAGGAGGAATCTCTGTGCACAAAGGGACAAGGCTGAAGGTCAAAACTGGATGCTCATGATTGCAGACTGCTTGAGTCCTCACTAAGACAAAGAAAGTGGATCATACATATAACTCCAGTCGTCAGATACACTGATTAGATTCAGTTGATCCATAGATTACACTGGCTTCCTGTCTGTCAAAGAACTGACTTCAAAACCCTGCTGTTAGTTTACAAAGCACTGAATGGTGTAAGCCATGTTTGTTATGAACCGACCAGATCCCTCAGGTCATCATGGTCAGGTCTATTCTCTGTTCCCAGAGTCAGAACTAAACGTGGAGAGGAAGCGTTCAGTTTTTTAAGCTCATCACATGTTGAACAAACTCCCAGAAAACTGAAACTCTCAGCAGCTTTAAATTAGAGTTAAACATTAGCTGCTGCCTTTTATCAAAACAATGATTAATTCCCCACTATAACTTCTATTTCATGCATTTAATCCTATTCTATTTTAGATTTTTCCGACTTTATTTTATTTCTTTTATTTTTTAACTTTGTGTTTAATGTACTTTTTAATGCTTCTGATGCTCCCCGCTGTAGTACTTTGTGTTTTACTTTGAACCATCTTGTACATGAAAAGTGATATGCAGATAAACTTTCCTTGCTTTCAGGCCTGCAGGCAGCACTGCATTAAAAACAGACATTATTCTCCACTAGAAATCATTGCATGGAATCAGGAACACTTCCAGAAATCATGTCGGAGAACAAAGTTCAGCTGCTGCATCATTCAAAGAGGAAGCCATATGAACACTATCCAGAAACAATGCCATCTTCTCTGGACAAAACTCATCTAAAATGGTCTGAGGCAAAGTGGAAAACTGTTCTGTGGTCAGATGGATCAAAATGTGAAATTTTTTTAGGAAACCATGGACTCCGTGTCCTGCAGACTAAAGAGGAGAGGAAGCATCCAGCTTGTTATCAGTGGACAGTTCAAAAGGCTGCATCATTGATGGTGTGGGGTTGCATCAGGGCTTGTGCACATCCATCATCCCAGCATCCACCTGTAGGCTCTGAGTAAAAAAGGAAAATGTCGTTCAGTATTCACTTCATTATGTAGTTGTTTATAAATTATTAATGCCTATGCTGAGGGCAAGTTAGACATCTGAAGAAGTATCATCAGTGCTAAAAAGTACATGGAGGTTTTAGAGCAACATCTGCTCGCATCCAGTCCACGTCTCTTTCAGGGAAGACCCTACAGATTCCAGCAAGACAATGCTGAACCACATCCTGCATCCATTACACCCACATGGCTTCACAGAAGAGTCCTGGTGCCGAGCTGGCCTACCTGCAGTCCAGTTGTAAAAGAAGAGGAGATGCTACAAACATCATCCTGTTCCAGCTATTTTGAGGTTGAGTTTATTTTTATTATTAAAAAGGGACAAGCATATTAATAAACATATAAAATGTAAGTATACAAGAATATAGGTAAGCTAATATCCATCTTTAGTTTCTTGGCAGGCTTACACAATTCCACAGTAAAATAAGGATAATAACAGAAACAAAATTAAAAAAATATTTACAGCTTAGCAGATCATGTTTTTACAAGATCCTGCAATGACCATAGGTTTTTGGTTTTATTATCTATAATTTTTAAAGCTAATTTGCAGCCGTTTCTGTTGGTTTCAGGGTGGTCTTGCATGCCAGTGCCCAGCTCGTAATGCAGTATGTCATTTATGTTAGATTATCTCTAATATATCAGAAATTGGACATATCTAATTTTGGTCACAGTTTTCTTGACTTTTTAGATAAAGCTGACATTTCAATGAATAGTAACACCCGACAAATCTAAATATAGAATAGAAATACTTTACTAATCCCTTTGGAGAGTCCTCAGGGAAATTTGGGTTCCAGCAGCAATACAACACCAACAGTAAAGCAGGACAAGCACTAGACACAATACATACAGGTACAAAGTAAAATAGAGGCAACAAGGTGCAAGAAAAGCACAAATAGAATGCAATAAATAACAATAAGATAAGTTAAATAAAACAATATAAACAAGCATTGCACACAGTAGAGGTGGTACAGATTCCCAGTTCACTATTGCACGTATAAGTTATTGCAACTGTTTGTATGGGTTATTGTGCATGTGTTGTATCAGGCGGACTGCACACCTCCCTCTCCCCCCTCCTTCTCCCCCTCCTGCCTAATGCAGAGTTGTACAGTTTGATGGCTCGGGGGACAAAGGAGTCTCTGAGCCGGTTGGTCCTACTCTTGGGGAGGAGCAGCCTGTTACTGGTCAGGCTTCTCTGTGCACTGATGACAGTGTGCAGAGGGTGACTGGCATCATTCACAATAGCCAGTAGTTTTTTTAGTGTTCTCCTCTCTGCCACTGTCACCAGGGAGTCCAGCTTCATGCCAACCACAGAGCCCGCCCGCCTGATGAGTTTTTCCAGCCTGTTAGCACACCTTTTTGTCATGTTACCCCCCCAGCAGACAACAGCATAAAAAAGCGTACTAACTACCACAGACTGATAGAACATCCACAGGAGTTTCCTGCAGATGTTAAAAGATCCCAGTCTTTGCAGGAAGTACAGACGGCTTTGGCCCTTCTTGTACAGGTGATCTGTACAGCATGTCCAGTCCAGCTTGTTATCCAGCCACAACCCGAGGTACCTGTAGTTGTCTACAATCTCTACCTTATCGTCCCTGATGGTCACTGGACGTGGTTGTGGGCTGGACTTCCTGAAGTCAATAACCAGCTCCTTAGTCTTTGAGGTGTTAAGCTGGAGATGGTTCATCTGACTCCAGGTGACAAAGTCACTGACCAGATTCCTGTACTCATCCTCTCCATCATCCCTGATACACCCCATGATGGCTGTGTCATCTGCAAACTATTTGCAAAATATTTGAACCACTTCAGTTTTGTCATCACAGACGAACCTTCGTCTTCAGTATTTGACTTTTTTCTTTTGAGATGTTTTGCTGACATAACATTTAAAATTAGTTCATATTTTTATTAAATGGTAAAATTTCTCAGTTTCAACATCATACATGCTGTTTATGTTTTATTAGGAATAAATATAGGTGGATGAGATCGGCAAATCACTGCATCCTTGTTTTATTTTTTACATTTTACACAGCATCCCACTTTCTTTGGATTTGAGTGGTAGTAAGAAGTGAATTTAACTTTTCAAAATGTCCTCCCCTCCTCCTGTTGCCTCTGTGGGATAGTGAGGGTCTTTGTTCCACTGAAGACAGGCTTCTGTCTAATGAAACATGCTGCCTAGGACACCTGTGTGTGCAGAGGAAACTGTAATTTGGGAGAAAATCCAGGGAATAAAAACCTTGTACATCAAAAGCTCAGTCCCCAAGAGACTTCGAATATGCACAGTGCTGGAACCATTCAGAAAACTGGACTCATCACGCTAACTCCCGTCTAAAGATAGATTCAATGGAAATATACTGGAACAAACAAAAGGCATTTCCCTGGCAGGAGGCAGTGAGTAGCACACATACTGGCAGAGATGCACACACAGAAACAGCAGAGACTGCCCTGATTGGCCAGTGGGAATGTGTCTCTGCCTATTATTCGCTTTTGGCTCCAGGTTTCTATTCTTCTTTGGTTTAATGTGTGAAGGGTATGTTGCTGCAGGGCACTGGGGGTCAGGTCTGCTACAGAAACAGACGGCCTATGTAACTGGCAGCCACAATCAACTCAAATTGCTGGGGAAAGAGAGGGTGAAGAGGACGGAGAAGTGTGCTGAGCAACATAGCGATTTAGCATGGGCCATATTTCCCTCTTTCCTCACTGGATACTGTTCTTCTCAGGTTCTAGAAATACCGAGAGCTATGCATAGCTCTATAGATTCCTGGACACTGGTTCAAGTCAACGTTAAGATATTTGTTTGTTAGGAAGCTGGCATTTTTAGTAATAAAACTAATGGATGATGTTCCATTAAATATCACTCATCTGTTACAATAGCATTAAATGTTTTTGGCATTTATTTCTGTGAATTTTAACAAACTCAAAAAAGTAAATGCTACCACGGTACTACTTTCTGTCTTTTATCCATATTTTACTAAAAAGCAGCCCCCTGCTTAACATTTATCTTTCTGTACTGACACTGGGATTGTCATCAGTCCACCAGTTTGAGTTGCTATACACAGAAAAATAAAACACAACCTGAGCTGCTGAGCTGTAAAACTTAATGGAACAGTCATAATAAAACAACCCAGCAGGACAGGACATGAACGTGCCAGAACTTCTCAAACAAGCCCACATCTGCAGGTTATAGCAGACAAAAATATGCAGGTGGATTACCTGTTTATCCCCCAGCATCTCAGTCAAGTGGCTACATGTGGGAGAACTTTCACATTAAGTCTGGAATTAAAAAAAAAAAGAAGCCTCTTTCAGGTTTTATAAATGAGGAAATGTTGAAACAAAACTAGTCCTAGTCAGGCTTTAGTAGCAAGACATTACATATTACCTCAAGAATTTATTTATTAATAAAAATTAAGCCAAAATACAGAAGCAGTGTGAGAAAAATTAAGTACACCTAATGATCCAACACCCCGAAGAATCACCTGTAGTAGCAACTATCTGAATAACAGTTTTCCTTATGATGCTAGCAGTCTCTCACATTGTTGTCTTAAATGTTTCCTACTTGTGAATAATCCTCACTGTGCAGAGTATCTCACATCATGGACTTTAAACTATTTAGAAATGACCTGATAACCCCAAACTGATGAATGACAACAATTCCTTGCCTGAGATTATTGCTAAAGTCTTTCCTCCTTGGTACTGTGTCATTACACACCTGATTGCTAGTGAATTACAATTATTTATCATTAATTAGGATAAATATTTAATTATATCTTTCAATTTTTATTAAATATTCTAAGATACAGCAAGTCATTATAGTTTATAGACTGTTTGGGGGTGAATTAACACAAACTGTTACTGGTGAAACAGTTAATAAGTGAAGTTTTTGTATATTTTGAACTCAAAGGCATGAAGATAAAACTAAAATCTTACCTGATACACTTTTCAAGATCTTTGTGTCCTGTACAATATAAGTATATTTACAACAAGAAAGAGACTAAACAATTTGGTGCAAAAAGACAAGAGCACCGCAGATGCAGCAATGAGGCGTGCAGAGAAGACTTGAATCTGTGTAGACTGGACCATTTGTCTTCTACATGAGTGCTGACAAATCACCCCGTTAACAACGGCCTCTCTGTCGCCTTCTGTTCCCAGTTCTATCGATCCTTCATCGAGGTCCCTGCAGCAGTGGTACAGCAGTCCATATATACTGTAACCATCATCTCATTCTTGGGACATGATAGATCTTTTTTAAATACTTTTAAGTTTCAATTTTGGAGCAAAAGTCTGCAAATATTGATCAGATATGACCTGTCACGTTGCATCATCATCAGTCACTGGCCACTCTTAAAAAGTCAGATTTCACCTTTGTAAACACTGGACTCTGAGTAGTTTGTACAATATATAAAAAACTACAACGCTGCACACTTCTGGATACATTTTCCTCACGCTATGCTTCTCTCCCCCAGAAATTCAGATTACCAGCGATAGAAACCTTAACTTCCAAACATCATTGCTGACGAGCATTCTGCCTCCAAAAAGCCTCCTCTGTCTCCATACTAAGACACAGCTGACGATTCATCTTCCCTCGAGCAGGAGGAAATATCAAACTGCAGCAGAAGCAGAAACAGCATCCTAACACTCCACTTCCAGCAAGGCTTGCATCTTCCCTGTCAGCTGTCAGCTCAAAGTCTCTCCTGTCTGTCAGGCCACGGCTCTCAGCTCGATCTCTGTCTGTCTGCCCACCTCCCACAGCTTTCTTTCCAAACTTAGAAATGAGGGTTAAAATAATGGTGAAAATCAAAAGCTCTTGTGTTTCTGGGAACCCAAACAAGAGAAATACTGCTGATGTATTTGTTAAGTTTTATTCTCACCACTGCATTCTTACTATGGCCCAGCCAGTTATGACAGTAAGCAGTTCTTTGTCTGTCACTGCACTGCCACAAGCATTTCAGCTACAGTGTTCAATAAGTGCTTTCTAGATGACTGTTTTAGACTTGTTTTTGCCTAATGCTCGCTGAGGCAGCTGTAATGCTCTGCCCCAGCAGCAGGTTGACTGTGGCCTATCTGCTTGAAGGCTTTGTGTGGGTTTGCTCCACAGTTGCTACTGGGGCTTGTTGAGACCAACGGACACACTAATTAACCCCTGAAGGCTCTAGGATATGCCCAATGGTCTTGTTAGAAAGCAAAGATGGGAGCAGTATGGGTGCACGGGGGGATGGGGTGGTGGTTGAAGTTATGGGGAAAGGAGGACATCCACAGGGGGGAATCGTACTGTATAACTTTGGAATTAAGACAGCAGTTAATGATCTATGCTGTAGGCTCTTTGAGATTGTTAATATGAGCTAAATATTAGCAGCATGCCACCATGCTCAAGTCACAGCACATTATTTGAAATGATTCCATGACAATTTCTCACAAGACAAATGCTCACAAATCATTTTATAACCTACAATTACAGCAAAAAACTTTAGTATACAGATATAAAAATATGAAATATGGTATACCCATTAAATTATGAAACTAGATGCACTGCAGACCTCCACCAAGCCATAGGGTCACTCACATGAACCTGTGTGAGCCAGATCCAGAATATCAACATGATCTGAGTCAAACAATGTCAGATTTAAACATCTAACATGATGTCTTCATGTATTTTTTTTCTACCAATGATTCTGGACATTATCTGATGAGTTTGAAGCTTTCACAAAAAAAAAAAAGAATTCTTAATAAAAAAAATAAAATCCTGGATTAGACAGTGACCCAGGTCACCTTCAAAATGTAATCACTTGTTCCTTTCTTCCTGAAAATTTAATTTAAATCCAGCCATAACTTTTTAAGTTAAGTTGCTAATTGACAGCAAACTAATGCTGCAGAAAAACAGAGAAATGAACAGAAGCAGAGGAATGAAGAATAAGCTTCTCCAGAATTTTTTTTTTTTTTTTTGATGTGGGCCCTTGTACTTTTCTTTTCAAAGCATACCTCTAGTTTTCAATCTTAAAAAAAGGTTAAAACGAACCTAAAGAAAATTTTATTAACAAATAAAAGGTTATGTTACCTTAATATTATCAATAAGTATTAGAACACATATCTAAAATAAATTTGTCTTTATTTTGATCATATTAACTGAAGTACTATTTCTCACGTTACAGGTCCTTTTTGGCTTGTATTTGATATTTTAAATTCAAGAAAATATTTCAAACAAAAAAAAAGAGGTCTGGTTGTGCTGGTTGATGTTAAGGCTGGGCTGGCTGAGGAGGATGCTGCCACATTCATGTTACTGGGCAGATGGCAGACTTTGTGAGCTCTTCAGCTGTCTGACTAAAGGCTGCAGTGGCTGAGCTTTGGGGCATCCATTCCCTTCTGCTCAGTGTGTGCATTGACAAGGGAATTCCAAAGCTCCTCAAAAACCCTCTGAATTTTGTGTATTAGTTGAGTTGCACCTGTGGTGGATGTGGGTCCACAACACAAAGCCATTGTTCATCTGCTGTCACCTCTGACCCTGGGTCGAACATCAGTGGAAGGAGCTGCACCCATGTCTCCCAGACACCCTGGTGGGAGCAAGTTTGTCTGATTTTAAACTTATATGTGTTTAAATCTGAGTACTTTTCATATGATTCAAAAGTTTGTAGCTTGGAAAATATTTCTGCCTGTCGATGCATGCCAGAAACAATCCGTGGCCTTATTGCTGGATCTGTACACTCCAGCAAAAAGACAGATATAAGCATCTAGATATTACTCACCAGTGTCATTCCATATGTCACTGTGGACTAAACAGAAGTTAACATGTCTTGATGTCACTGATCCAGTATCTTTGTCCTGTGTCTATAGTCCTCCTCAGAAACCTGCTCATCCATATGGCTGCTCTTGATCTTCTGTCTAAAAATATGATCCAGAACACATCTTACTGTAAATCTTCTCATTTTCGCATGCTGCAGACTAGAGATATAAACTCTCAAGTCACCAACTCTGAACTCAGTTGGTCTGTTTATTCTCATTTACTTTAAACATATACATGCAGATGATCCATTCAGAAGAAGAATTTGTTTATCAATAGGTTATCAACAGAGGCAGAGGAGCTGGCTGGCATGGGCTGTTGGTTGACATAACTGGGTCAAAACTGACCCTAACAACACAAAAGTTATCACTTTCATGAGAGCATTTTAGCATGTAGTGAATATTTTTTAATCTATTTTGTTTAAATACAGGTTCCCGGCAAAGTCAAAAAGCCTTGATGCAATAAAAAAATGACAAAATTTCAAACCTAAAAATGGGTCGGGAAGGGCGAACATGAGGTGAAGAGCAGAGCATGTGGGAGATATTGGCCCACATAACCTAAAATAAATAGTATTATTCTTTTTATCGTTAAAAAACACATATTGTTTTAAAAATATTACTTTTATATGACTTACATTCAGAACAAGACATCTGGATATCCATTATCCTTCACTTGGATTTTCTCAGAAATACAGGATGCTGCTCCCAGAGTCATAGTCATCAAACTATAACTGACCATTTCCCAGACTGACCTCAGAGTAACAAGATAAAAGGAAAGTTAGAAAGCAAAAACACAATCTCACAAACATAAATGTCTGTCACAGCAATAAAAAGGACTGACCTGCTAGTACCATCAGACAGAAGTTATCCATCCTCTGCGGGCTATCAGTATCTATATCTCATAAAAAAATGATAATAATTCATACTAAATTTATACATTTCAGCAAAAGGGCTTTAAATGTTATGCTTTGTGTATCAATCTGCTGTGAGCATCACTTTTTACAATGGAAACTCAAACAGGGATTTTTTTTTATATATTTTTAGTGACATTAACTAGACAAAGAGAATGAACCAGTCAAACTACAATATATTTTCAATAGCATGACCTGATCATGACCCATCTGCAGTCAGATGAGAGCTATGAGTTGAGGAAAGTTGTCACCCTCAGAATGATTCATGAAAAAGGAAAGATTTTGTGATCCTTTCTTCCACAAAGTAGTTCCAAGATCGTCAGGATAGATGACCCTTTAGGACTGGGTGACTAAAACGGGAACTCAATCTAATGCCTCATTTCCTCCCAGAAATGAGACAAGTTTTACGGCTTGACCTCTCCCAACAGGATCTCTTTCTTTCCACACTGGTGGTGTTGTAATCTCACACATCGCTGTCTCGCTTAATCCAAACATAATATCAAACACATTAGCAAAGGCAAAGGCCTGGAAAATCCAATTTGAAATTTACACTGTGTGTTCATAGACTTTTCAATCCATATGTGTGATGTCAGGTGTGGTTTTACTCGGCATTTATCTCAGAAGAGAAGTCACAGAGGAACCAGGTGAATTCAGTCACACAGTTTGCACAGTGATAAAAACTGTTTTTTTTTTCAAAGTAATATATAAGAGAATAATGTTTTGCAGTGAGCCAAAAACCTAAAATATGTTTGCTGTTTACAGTTTCTTTCATTTTTACATGATTATTAATGACTAAGCATCATGAGTGCAGGAATAATACTGGCGGTTGGTTTAATAGTTTTGTTAAATAAATCATAAAGTCTGATACGTCATGTTCACACAAGGGTGTATTTTTTTCTTTTACACATCTATATGTCTGCAGCTTCAAGGGGTAAATTTCTTTTATTTGTTTATTTTGTAACATACTTTGGTTCATGACCAAATAAACAAGCAACAAAGTTAAGTTGTCTATAAGTATGCGAGATGGTCAACATTTTACCTATTCAGCATGAGCATTATAGATTTAATCTGTTAGCTGATGTCAGCATAATGCTAAAAATTGGCAGCTAATAAAGCACATCTTGATCATGCAGCGCAGGTGAAGGTCTAACAATACATTGATTTAAACACAAAAATTAAGTTTTTGTTTGGTGAATTAGTTCTTGGCTACAAATCTTTTACCGTTGGAAAACCTGTTTATTTCCCTTTTAAATGGTGCTACATGCATTCAGGAGGGCCACCAGACACCAGCATGAGGAGGAGGTGTCAGGCTGCATATGGTTCTTCCACATGATACTGAGGCCCCTGTTTGTTAAATGGATAAATCATTTGCATCATAAAGAGCAGATGAGTTTATTATTACATTTTAAAGTTAAAATTAAAATCCTCTTGTGGCCAAATTTGTGACAGAAAAATAATTATTTACTGAACTGATTTAATATTGTATTATGAACAAGTTGCAGACTTAAGGCTCAATGTTTCTATAAACCATCCATCCATCCCACTTATTCCAGTGCAGGGTTGCAGGGGAGCTGGATGCAGGGAGTTACACCCTGGACAGATCATCAGTCCATCAGAGAGCTGAAAAAATCCACCTATGCTGATCCTGAGGCTGATTATCTGCTGAGATCCATAAAATTATTTTATTAGGGTATCAGTAAATATTTTCAAAACATCCTAATTGCAATGTTAAATCTTTGACAGATTTCTGCGAAGAATAAATATATCATCCCAGATGACAACGTCGTGGTTACATATTTGTAGAAACACACAGGGATGTCTTCAGCTGCACACTAGCAGCAAGTGCAGCATGAGACCAAGTTAAAAGTGTCCTCTAACCATGGACACGTAATTACTTTGGCAGAATATGTGGTGGACCTTTACTCAGGCTGATATTTTTCATGAGAGCACTGTCAGAGAAGGCTAATGAGCTGTATGGTGTCAGCAGACAGCGGTGTACTGGCCAAAAACTATTTTAATTTGACACTTCTAGAGTCCGTCAAGGGGAGAAAGACAAAGACAGCCCTCAAGTCCTCGAGGCTTCTGTGTGACTGTCCGTCAATGTGTTCAAAACAGCAGCAGCGGCCAGTAATGCAGCGTAGCTTCTTCTGCTCAGCGAGCTTGAAACAAATGGGTTACTCAGCCCACTTCATTTGTACACTTGTGGAGAAAGGGCAGAAAGGAAATGAGAAGCCCTCGACTGTTAAGCGTTGGATATATTTAATTAGCCAATTCACTCTCTGCTTTGCCGCCTCAGTGAGCACAATACCTCTTTGTGTTTTTAAAAGTAATTGTCACCTGCTGCATCAGCATTCAGCAGATCCAGGCCTGCCAGCAGGAGTAGGAATGCTCCCTCCCCCTTTCCAACCAAGAGCTTGTTAAAAAAAAAAAAAAAAAAGACATACAGACGGATATTATGCTGCACTGCTTTTCAGAGAAAACTTATGCAAACTGAATGCTGTTCATGGAGCATGAAGTTGAAGTAGCATTAGAAGCTAAAGGAGTAACGCATAATAGACTATTTTGTTTTACTCCACTGACTGGACTGCTGGCAGTTTTGCTGGTAAATAAGTGGTTTCCTCTTACATTTATAATCCATGCATCATAAAATGGATTTAATTGTCTTAAAAATATTACTACAGACTTGAAAGTTGTAATAATTATATGCAAATGAATAATGGTGAAAAAAAGAGAACAGATCCAGGCTCATCTACAGAGCAATGAAGAGTGTCATGTGCTTTTGTTTCAGCCCATTTGGAAACTGAGGAGAATATTCAGCTAAGTGGAGGCGAGTTTAATAACTGGAAAAATCATTTCGCTCACTTGAGACAGTTGAAAAAGATTTTTCTTGTTTTGTTTTTAAAAAGTATCACAGCTAGTACAAATATCCAAGATCTGGCAGAAAACTGCTGGAAATTAATTTATAGAAGATAAACTTTAATAGTGAACCATCTGGAAAATCTTAATTTAGCATTTTATGGCCTCAACCCGACCGTTTCAGTCTGGCTGAAACTGAGTGATGACTATTTAAATTAATAACATACAAACAGGCTTTAGATAAAAAGGTTTGGAAAATGGTAAAAATGTCTGCTCCTGAGTTTAACCATTATCAACAGAGAAAAGAGTCCAGGTGCTAAACTGTCATGCCTGCCATCCAAAGCTGACACCTCCTGAAAACGTTAGCCACATATTGATCAGCTGAAATTACAAATCGAGCAAGAATGAAGGCATGTAGCTTTCCGACAAGCAGCAGGTGTTTTCACATCACCAGAGGACATGCTAATAATGGTATCACATTCAAAATGAGATTTCCAGTTTCAAAATATATGTTGTCACTGCTTCACGTCCTGGTAAAAGCTTCATTTAGAAAGGCAGATATACGTGGTAGATGGGTATAATTCTTTACTTACAACAAAAAACTGCCTTCCTCCACAAACTGTCATTATAGTCAGGTAGAGCAGTGGTTCTCTGAGGTTTTGGAGCAATGTACCCCTTGTGTAGTACTTTTCCAGCCAAGTACCCCCTAGCAAGTGCGGAGCTTCCTGGTTGGAAACACAAGTAAACAGGACTTGGCAATTAGCGCACAATTTGTTAAAATTTGTACCTAATGAAACCCTTTCACGTTTCAGTCATTTTATAAGGACAAACATGTTATCAATGATTCATAAATAATTTCCTGGGAAAGGTGAGAAAACCATGTTCTCTCCTAAACACATAATTAAAACTGAATACTGAGAATAAACTTACAGAAAGATTTACTTTATATCACAGGATTTTTTGAAATTTTACTGAAAATATTTTTGTGATTTCTATTTTCTCAAGTACCCCTTGGAGTGTCACAAAGTACCCCTTGGGGTAAGTGTACCCCCATTTGAGAAACAGTGAGGTAGAGGATGCCCTGCTGTACCCTGCAGCTGTACACCGAGCTTTCATCAAGGGCCAAGTAAGAACAATGTCCCACACACAGCAGCATTCCTCAAAAACAGACGGGGGACGGTGATTCTTTAAAAAACACAAGTTTTATCATGTTTTTGTTGAAGATGGTATGAAAGAAAGTGGATCAATGTACAATTTACACATACATTTGAATAAAACAAAAACAGCATCCTGTTTAACAGGAACCACAAGATACTTTCTGTATTTCCCTCTGCAGTTAACTTTTCCTCACACTGATCTGAATCAAGAGAAGCAGTCCATGTCGAAGCTCAGATGGGTTCCTCTATCATCTGTTCCAGGTCTTTCTGAAAACACCGTTGTGAGGGATGAGCAGCGTCATAACCTTCTGGTTCGTCCTCACAGTCTAAGGTACGCAACCTGTGAAAAACAAGCAAAAAATGCAACTGAGGTTGAAATCAAAGTAGCTCACAACAAAGGGGGTTAAAAATAACATTACTTCTTCAAAAAAAAATGTTTGACGCAGTGTTTATTTTTGTTCCCACAAAGTACAAATATTCCAGTTTTCTATGGTCTGCTAATTAGGACAGCAACACATTATCTGCAATTACCATCTTCAAACAACAGCAAAACACAGGTGGTAGAAATTTAATCAACTTCAAAAAACACACATTCAGATAAACAAAGCCCAGAAAACAAATCAGCTCAGCCCCGTCCTCCCCCTCTCCCTCCCTCCATCTGCTGCTCCTGGGTGTTTGCCTGCTGCAGACAACGGCTGCGCTCCACTGAGGGCTCTATACTGGGATGATGGATGAGGGCATTTGCCTCAGTCAAGGCCCTGTCTTCTCCGTCCCTGTGCCAGTGTCTGCTCGCCACCCGAGCGGATCAACGGTAATTCATACAAATGATAAGAAATGGCAACTAGAGGTGAACTGCTGCTAGCGGAGCTCCGAGCCCTGAGAGAGAAGGCATGGAGTGATAAGGAAATCAGAGTGATGGGAGTCTGGACACAGAAAAGATGGGCTTGAGATTGGAGGGAACTGATCCAAAAGAAGAAAAAAAAAGCAGATTGGAAACTAAACAAAAAGGTAGAAAGAATGGGGGATATTTAAAGGAATATTTATTTCCTTTTAAATCAATGTACTGAGGAGTGAATGCGCAAAACAATCTGAACTGAATTTTTCTGTTTACCAACATGAATAAGCACAGAACTGCCCTCTACCTGAAATATATGGACCCAAAACCATTGCAAAAGTTTGCTCTCATTATTTTTGTGACATTTCATTAACAGGCAATGGTAATGTTTTTGAATGTTGTGGATTTAAAGTGGGAATCTACTGTAATGCCTGGTACTAAAGGCAATGGGACTAGTATAGGAGGAGGGCTCATGAGCAAACAGGCCGATGGAGCTGGGTGCCAGAGCTCTTATCATGGCACTTCAAACTTGGCAAGCAGTGTGGAGAATGTTTCCTCCCGTGTGAAGAAACAGAGTGAAATGTGTAAGGAAAAGTAGAACGTGATGCAGGAAACATTATCTGTTAAACAGATAATAAGAGATGGACAAGGCAAAATGAGCAGAGCCACTGATCCACATGATACAATGCGGTTATCATGCCTGGGTGTGGATGCATGTCAGCCATCGCTCTATTGATGCAATCTCGCTTTGAAACAGCCAGTTCTGTGTGTAACAGGAAAATGAATGCTGCCTTTAAGAGGCAAAAAGTTTTAGTTTGAGTAACAGATCATTTCTAGCAGGCTGTTGCACGGACAACATTTGTCAACATTTTCATGCCCATGCTACAGGTCTTTCCATATTTTCTCCAAACACAGATAAAATGATGCTGAAATGCTGAACGTATCTTTGATGATAACCTTTACCTGTCTTCCTGCCAACTTTAAATGAAAGCTTCAAGAAAAATAAGTTTTCTATCACAACAACATGTAAGCTATAAAAGCCTGGTTGCACTAAACACACCTCCCGCCCACGTGGGTTCATTTTCACACAAGTTAAAAACAAATGCATGGCTTCCAGGATACCTGATGGAGGGACTGATTTATCATTTTATTTATTTATTCTCATTTTTATTTTTTTCTCTAGCCTTTTTGTTTAAAATGCTTCTACTTTGGTTAAATTTTTTTGTATTGTTTTCCTATTTTTGTTTTGCCGTTTAACACTGTCACTGACACAATTGCACTGTAAATACTCTCATAATTTACAATAAAAAAGGGATACCTGATGGAGCTGAGCCACTGCTATCAAATCTGTTTCACCTGTACTTCACCTGATGAGTCCAACAGTCTGACGCTGAACAGACATACTGACACGGTAAGACATACATGCACAGGCCACTTTATTAGGTCCACCTAACTAGTACCAGGTTAGACCCACATTTTCCTGCAGAACTGCCTTAATTTTATTTTGTCGTATATTCAACAAGCTGTTTGAAACATTCCTCAGAGGCTTTTGCTCCATATTGGCATGACAGCATCACACAGTTGCTGCAGTTTGTCAGCTGCACATCCATGATGAGAATCTCCCGTCCACCACATCCCACATCTGGTGACTGAGGAGGCCGTTGGAGTCCAGAGAACTCATCGTCATTGTCTAGAAAGCAGGTGGAGATGATCTGAGCTTTGTGACATGGTGCATTATCCTGCTGGAAGTAGCCATCAGAAGATGCTACACTGTGCTCATAAGGGGATGGACATGGTCAGCAACAATACCCAGGAGAGCATCCAGAAATGGTCATTTCCATACTTTGGTTGGAACCAGTGGTTTTTTGAGTTACTGTTACCTTTCAATTATCTCCAACCAGTCTACCCACTCTCCTCTGACATCAACAAGGTATGTTTTGTTGATGTCAACAATGCTTATTTTTATTTTTTAATTGCTGCTCACTGGATATTTACTTATTTACAGACCAAAGATGGTTATGTGTGAAAATCCCAGCATCTCAGCAGTTTCTGAAACACTCAGACCAGCCTGTCTGGCACCAGTAACGATGTTATGTTCAAAGTTGCTTAAATCCTCTTTCTTCTGCATTTTGACATCATCTACTGTAGCTAGCTGTGTTAAACAACTGAACAGGTGTCCCTAATAAAGTGGACGGCGAGTGTATATAGTTGAAATAATTAGCTGAAATACACAGATGAATGGTTGGGACAGCAGCCGTCTCTCCAAGCAGCAAAGGAAATGGAAATTAAACAGACGAATGGCCACTGCTTCACACTCCTAACACAAACACACAAATATGGCTGGAACTTAAGCTTTAGGACATCTTTCATACAACCAGCACAGTATTAACTGTAAACTCTAAAGTTTTAATTTCACTACCTAAACTCAAGGCAAACAATGAATTTCTTTATCAGTTCATTTTTTTGTTTTAACAAAAGAACAATTTCAGATATCAAATTCACATCCTACTGTATTTTATCCTGGTGTCAACACCAGTGATGCTCCAGTCATTTAAGATTTAATATCTACGGAGACAGTCTCAATCCAAAATCTGCTTTTCCAACCCAACACAGCTGAAAACGCAAAAACTTAATATTGTTGAAAGATAAACTTTTTTTTTTTTTTTTTTTTTACCAAAAACTCAATTCTGTAAATACAGCATGATTTTTCTAATAATTTTCAAACAACATTAAATAATTAGAATAATTCTTATACTTAATGTGACATTGCTGGATTGAAAGCGGGACATCTAAAATCAACAAAAATAACTAAGATCTAAAATAAAATTTTAAATTAAGCATTAATTCTTCAGTAATTGTTCCACAGTCACACTGAACACAACATTTTGTTGTTTGATGACCCTGGCAGCAGCGTGTCTGGGTTACCCATGGGACTGTCTCCCACTGTTAAAGTGATATTGGTGATTGCCTTAATTTTACTCATGTAAGAAAAAAAAAAAGACTGCCGTGTTTATTATCACGGACGGAAACAGCTCCACTAATGTGTCTGCATCTATTGGTCTATTAGCCATGGACAGTTCATAATGTAAAACAACAGACTTGAAGTTGAGACGTACTCTGTGATGCTGATATCATTGAATCAAAAATGCCTTGATTGGGAGCCTGAACTGAGACTTGAGATTGGATCGGGACAGCCTTAGTAAACAATGATGCAAATTTGCACTACAGACTGTTTTGTTGTGTAATTTTTTAAAACATTGATCCACATGTAAACGATTAAAATGCATGCATACATCTTGGGGAAAGTTGAGCTCTTGTTCAGATGCTGTTGATGAAAGTGAGATTGAGGTGATGCTCCTCTTCTGCTCTTCAATGTAAAACAGTGGATAAGTTACTGTCCAACCTACATGCCATCTCTGTGGGGGTGAGGAGGAGACTAATGAAGTGGGGGGGTGGTTGTGCTGTTCCAGGGCATAAGAGTGAAACTTGGAGCTGGATCTACTTTACACTCCATTACACTGGCAGGCCTGATGATGGAGGGTGGAGAACACCGCAGCCCAGACATTTCAAAGGCAGCATAATAACAGCCTGGGTTATAACACACACTTTGATCTACTCACAGGGACTGAAATTAAACAACACACACCCTGTTCAAGACTGTTAACTGCAGACAAAGTCACAGTGCTGTGTTGGGTTGGGCTTTTGTGGTTGGTACAAATATGTGTCTTGAGTAGCATTGCACAAATGTGACTTTTAAATGTACTTATTCCACAAATGGAACAGTGTCTTTCCAGCCAGGAGGAACTCAGACACTTCAGCAGTCAAAGTTGTTACACAAGACATTTTAAGTAAAAGCCACAGGTGTAATCAACGACGGGAGCAGATGAATTAATTGGTAATTACACCTTGACTTCTGACTAAAGCATGTAAAAAGTAAATAAAAAAGTCTGTGGGTCAGATTGTTTGCCTGCTAATGAAACTAAAATTCAACTTAAACTGACGTAATAAGCCCAATTAAATGAAAACACCTCTGAATGCTTGGAGGTGTTTGGAAGTATTCTGACAAATACAGATTTTTCTCTGTGTTTGTGTCTTTCCTCCACACACAAACACAGTTTTAGAATTCTGAAAACAAACTTATAGGCTGATCATTTCTGGATAATCCATTTGTGATGTTTATGTATGGATGGGCTAACTGCTGCTCTTGGCTCGTAGCATCAGAATGCACACCGACATTTGTGAAGCTTACATCACAATATGCACCATTACGCTTACGTTTACATGGCAACAGCAGATGTAAGATTGGACTGGTGCTAATAGTGTTAAAGGAAAGTTTTAAAGGCCTGCAAATAAATATTACTTAGCTAATCGCAGACTACACTAGAAAAAAAGAGGCATCATGGGTTATTGCTCCCGCTACATAAAACAAATATTTTGGATTTGCCTCCGCCGCGGTCATTTTTCCAGTGTTCTGATTGGCTAACATTGCTACAGAGGCGGAGCTGAATCACTACCTTTAGATTTGGTCCCAGCTGTGTTTAAATAATGCATGTATATTTTTATGTGAACAGATTATTTTTTGTAAACAATACTGTGTAGGTGTGGGTACATAAAAAGAGGAAAACTAACAGGAAAACCTGTTTTGCAGTATACCCAAGTTCATATGGACATAGCCAAATACTTCCTTGATTTTCATTTTCAAGGAGATAATTTTATTTTATTTTTGAATATTAAAAAAAAAGTGTAAAAAATAAAATCCAAGCACATTAAAACTATTTACAACAGAAATAGTTCAGTGCAAACAACCTTTTGCTCACTTGAGCCTTCAAAGAACCGACAGTAAGAAAACTATCTCTAACCTCATGGTGTTCTGGTCTTTCGTTTTATTCCTCTCATGTTCACATCATCAGCTCATCCTCTTTAGCTGATGCATCTTATCAGGTCACAGCAAGTTCACAGGCTGGTCCTGCCTCTCAAACACTTAGAACTCTGGAGTGTTTGTCTTTTTTTTTTTTTTAAAGAAAAAAGAAAAAAAAAAAAACAGCATCTCTCAAATGCTCCCTGACCATCTCCAGTAACTCTAGAAGACCTCATGATCACATTACCGTCTTTTTCTCTGCCACTTACAACACAACAGCCTTCAGCAAGCAGGAAGTGTTACAGTGTGTGTCCATTACACTCTTTTTATTGCCGCCTCCACCACCAGACAGATAACATGTCCCATGTCTGGGTCGCGTTATCTGCAGACTTCTCCATTTCAGAGGAGCACGTGTCCCCTACTGTTACTGTCATGTTCTTACTTCAGCAAATAATACTGTTCATGACTGCACAATGTGTCAGAGAAAATACGAAAGGTAGTAGGTTAAACATTTGATGTTATAATCAGTTTGAGGATGAATGGTATGTACATTTACATTCACATGCTGCCTATAAATATCAAACCCCTGCTCCAATAAGCTGATGCAATGTCGGCCTTTCCTTTGCCACACTGTCAGTTTGCAGTGATGAGGGTTTCACCACCACCAGTCAAAAACAGAACCTGGTGGCAACGAGGAAGACGAACAGATTTATTCTTTCAGTTTTCTTTTAAATGATGTAAAAATGTGTATTATGCAGAATGTGGTACAGTATATTTTTGTTAAAAGAACATAGTTTTTTTATTTAAATGTCTGAGTTCAGGAAGAAAATTAGATTTAGACATTTTTGTTGCATGTTGTGATTTGATATGAGCGGAAGTGACTGACTTAAATCAGCATTTTACCATTGATCACAGCTCCTGAATTAAATCAAATCAGTTTGTATCGTGGTAGAATTTGTGATGTTGGAAAACATCAAACAGTTATCCAGTGAATCAATAAATTATTGTTTGTGATCAAATGCTGTTATTAAGTTAGGTTTCAACGTTCTAAGATAAAACAATTATTTTATGCTACTAGAACAACACAGATTGTTGCAAGTGAGTGACATACAGACCCTGCATCACACTGCCAGGTGGGTGAGGAACAGAAAAGCACAGAAAAGGACAATTTGGCTGCAAAAAGAAATGCAGGTTCAGTTGTAGAGAAATATTTCAGCCACAGATCAAATGACTGAACCCAAAACATACATTTTGTTGGCAGTACCTTTCAGTTGTAATGACAAGACAAGGCAATGCTGCTTATGTGAACCGTTAAAAATGTGTGGGGCACTAAGTAAACAAGTACCACTGATCCAGCCTGCTCACCTTTCCTTTATTTGATGTTGTAAAATAGAAAGATTTTGAAAGATGACGTCTTTAAACATATCTTAACAAAGTGCTGCAGAACTTGCATAAAACTAAATAACACAGGCTAAATCAGCTCCAGGCTAAAAACATTAGCATGGCTGCTTGTGCCTTTGTAGCTTACGTAACTGTTTATATCTAATAGAGGCTGAAATGTTGAATATAAAAGTCACTATAAAAGACTTACTGTTATCTCCACACCTCTTCAACGTATGTAAACGTCTACATATTTACGTACGGGAAACTTTAGACTGGCTGACCAAAAGGGTCGTTGTACAGCACCATGTGCCTGTCCTCACAGTCCAAACTGCTTTGCGAGTGGATGTGGGAAGCATGTATCCAGTTTAAATCAATTCCTCTTGACCAGTTTCACCTTCTGTAAACTTCCACAACCATAATGGCCTGCTCTCCTTCAATATCCAAGTCATTTAGGTGAAATGTTTACCCAAAACAAACAAAAAAAATGCTTACTGGAAGCAAGTACACCTTTCAAAGATGCTAAAATCTGTCTTGTATTTTTTAGCTGATGGGAAACTTTTTTAACTCCCTTCCCAAACTTTCTGAGTAGGAGGTAGAGGATAATAATGCTAATTACCCCTGTTGCTATGTTTAAAATGGCAATAAGAATAGACTTGTCAGCAAAGTTAACACCTCCTATTTTCTAGTCAAAGGGTTTTCCTCTGCAGCTCAGGCTAACTAGACATATTTTGCACAATTACAGGTATAGAAGTAGGAATAAGGCTGACAAAAGTAAAAAAAAAACAAAAAGAAACATACATTTTCCAAACATAATCCCTAAAGCAAGTCTGTAAACTCAAAGCTCTGAATCATGAAATTAATTAAGGCAGGATGAAAATACTGTGAAGCATGAGTGAATAACAGAAAAACAATGCGCTTTAAGTCCAGAGAGAGTGAAGTGATTGCTGTCAGCTAAAACAGTATGTGCTCTGCTGCTAATACTGCTTTTTACTATGGTTGAAGATGAATGAGAAGTTTTGGAGCATCTCTTTGCTTTTAGTACACAGTATCAGCATAAAAACTTCAGATGGGTTTAGAGAAAAGAAAAAAAATTGAATATGGCAAGCAGCTACATAGCGTAGTCATCATCTTTTACCCCACAGTAGATTGAAAAAGCCTCACCTCATAGGACCTCATGCAACGCATCGAGTCAGGAAGCACAGAGTTGCTGTCATCTATCACTTGCAGCAGCTCCTCACACACCTTCAGCGGCAGCACCAAGGGATGCCCGATGGCATTGACCTCCCAACTTGTAATGATCCTGAAAACACAAACACAGAGTAGGTGTGATTTTTCTGAGACAGCACACAGACAAAACAATCCCCAGAATAACAACTGGAAACCTAAAGTCCAGTGAAGCCAAATATGTTAGAAATTGATCATGCAAGGAAGAAAATGCCGGCATGCGAGACGGGAAGAAAAAGAAAAGACTGAAGACAGAAGAGGATAAAAAAAAAAGACTGTGTTTATCTAATCTGGGTGACATTTAGCCATCTGTGCAACTCCTGACAGGCAGCTTTACTCTATGCATGGAAAAAACTGAAATTAGCCACCATCATGTTCATAAACATACTGCTGTCAAACCATCCACCAGCATAAATCTTTGTAGGAAAGCAGCTGATGGTATTGAGCCAGCTATTTGACAACTTAAATGTGAGAATAACAAAACAAAAACTATTCTCTTCTGCACTCAATTTCCTCTTCAATGAGACCTGTTGTTTCTTATTGTACTGGACCGGGATGCTTTTTGCAACTTTCACTCTGCACTAATCAAGTCGCTGCCATTAGTGACAAGCATAATCCACTTAGGCGCTGGCTCACTGCTTCTCCAGCCAATTATTGGCAGTTTAAACAACGCGTACTGCAACCTGCATCTGCAGTCGACTGGAACTGACTGTATTCCCAATAAGGCAGCCATCACCCTGGGAATCCAGCTCCCCAGGCATAAAGTTTAATTTAAACTGTCAGAGATGAGTGACGAAGGATGCATAGTAACTTGTGCAGCGGGGAAATGCAAGTGTGGGTTGCATCGGGGAGGGGGCTTAAGAAAGGCTTTGGTTGAACTGTTAAAGTACCACGAGGCCAAGATGCTGCAGGTTTAACATCAGCAAAGCATAAGAAGAAAACCAAGAACTTTCACTGAACAATAAAGAAAGCAGGATGGGTGCTAAGGTTGCAATAAGTTAATGCTTGACATGATTTAGAAAGGCATTTAGAGAAGCAAGACATTCAAGTCTATTGGTACGTCTGTAGTTTTAATATGTCTTCTCTCTATCATTTTTCTAATGCGTCATCAGTACACAGGATGGTGGTATTTGCTGCTGACCCACAAGAGAGTGATCTCATCCCCACAACCCAAGAGAGGGGAGTCTAATAGCTCAAGAGCCCAACAAGAAAGCAGCCTTTGCCCTGTGTTTAAACGCTCAAGATCCAGAGGAGCACCTGCCCAGATCTCCCAGCTCTTCTTCTGCCATCTTACTGAAAATGAACTGAGTACAAGCGTCTCTTATGTGTAAAGCTGAGTCTGAGCTCAGTGAGATTTAGCAGCTTTACTGCTGTTTGTTCTTTACACTGTGAGTGTAGTAGAGAGTTTTGCGAAGTTGGAGGAGATTTTGCAGAACTGCTAACAGGGCTAGAGATGCGGGAGGAGTCAGATTAACATAATCATAAATGCCCAATCACTGAAATGAATTAATGGTTATTGATGACTCTGAGAAATTTTGCTAAAGCAAGAAATTTGAATTAAACTACAGAGAAATACAATTTTAGGGGATCAATAACTCAGTGGGACTTAAAATTAGGCTAGTTTACAAAAAATGTTCAGACAATATCAATAAAATTAGGGAATTGATATATTATGATGTTTTTGGGACTGTGGAAATTTCCAGAGTGTTCAATACTATTACAGATGATGGATGATTTGAAGTCATGTTGCAACCTTCACGTTTTATATTTATGAGCCCTGCTGAGGGCTAATAATAAAGGAGAGATATTAAATAGATACAAACCCATAAAAAAATCCCCAAATCTGTACCAGAGTCGATACCAAAGCCATTCAACTTGGAACATAAATAAGTTTCATGTAAAAAAAACTTTAATATTAGACTAAATATTATCTCATCAAGTATTAATACTGAGCTCTAATGATGAACAGGGAAACCAGACGTCTAAAAAATACAGAGCAGTTGCTGCTCTCGTTTTATTTCTAGAAAGCTGCAGCATTCACATTTTTACCTGGACAGCGTCTCTCTTGGTACCCACTTTGTTGAAATAGTGAACGAGTCCTCTTGCTTCACTCAACTCTTACAGGCTTTCGAGTCATGCGGCTATAGACTCGGTGCTTTGAATGAAATTTCTCTTTATGTGAGTTTTGTCTCTAATTATCCGTTCTGTCAGTCAACCAGTGGGTTTGTCAAATGAAAAAAAAAAAAGAAAAAAAACCTCCCTGCTCTGACTCTATGCCTGCTGGCTGCAGGGAAGAAAAGGAGGAAGGAGGTGAGGAGGAGGAGGAGGATGCTGAGCGCTGACTCAGTCGAAAATAATGAGGGTGGAAGGTTCTTCCAGTGAGGTGCTGCTTTACTGAACGTGGAGGCCCATATACTACACATCCATCTACACATCTCTAATGCATTACAGCAAGCACACAGAAGCATGCTGCGGTCAAAACAACATCCCTCTATGTGCAACAAACCTTAGTCTGAAAACTGACTTTGAGAGGGCTTTTGAAGGCAAGCTCATTTGCAGAATAATAGACAATTATAATGACTGAGCTGGGACCCTTAGCACAAAGAGCTCTATTAAGAGTGAAAATCTTTTCCCCTACAAAGTAGTCTTTCATCCCTCACAGTATGCAGACAGGTGCTGATTGAGTGGGTGCGCTGGGGAGATGAAAGGATACGATTAGGAAGAGGAAAACAAAGATTGAAGGAGGGGCGGAGGTGGTGGTAAGTGCCCTCTCTTACTCTTTCTGCGGGATGCCTGCGTCAGAGCAGGTGATGTAGAGAAGTTTCAGGGCTCTGGCAGCTCTGGGTGATGGACTGTGAAGAGCAGGCGAGCTGATGGACCTTTCATCCCCGACGCACTTCTCTGGGACGGAGGCCATGATGGAGTCGCTGTTCAGCAGCCAGATCTGCAGGAGGAGCAGACAGGTCACTTAACACTTCAGATTCTCCGGAATGAATCATCGTTGCAGCTGCACAATCTTATCAAAGACAAATTATTTTATGTAAATTATGTTGAATCATTTCTTTAATTTTGTGGAATAAGAATGCTTCCCCCCTCCGACTAGTTTGAATGAATTTGAAAACTTTACAGGGCTTAATAAAGTAAATACATAAATAAATAAAAAATATGAAAAGTTGATGGTGCAGCCTCTTTTTCTCATGCAAATGTGGGGTCTGAGGGTAGAGGTTTATTGAGGGTTCTGCTCCATTTTAGTCCATTTTCACACAAGATTGATTATATTGTTATTGCTATGCTGAGTTATAGTGAGGAGTTTTAATGTCTTACTGTTTAAAGTCTGTAGAGAGGACAGCTGTAAAATTGGAAGAACACGAAAGTTCTTTATTGTGCTGACAAACAGACTTCAAAATAAGTAAATCTTTTAAGTTACAATTCAGAAGTAAACTTATCTGCATGCTGTTTATGTTTGTGCTAACACTACACAGGGACATGGACCAATTCCCAGGCAATTATTATGTTATAGTAGAATAACAATTCTTTAATATCCCAGTAGTGTATAATTGCTGTTCCACTGCTGGTCATCTTTAATGAGATACTATAATAAAAAAAACTGCAGTAATTGCTGTCAATCAAACTTTCAAATATGTTTAAAATCCTATAATATTAATATCTTTGGTACTTCAAATAATACATTGTTCTATTTTAACCCTCTTGTATCATTATGGATGCTTTTGTCTATTCAGGTAAATTTTTCCTCTTCTGCCATCATTTTGGCTGCTAGTGCATATTGCTGGTTTTAGTAGTACACAATAAAATGACAAATTTCAGCATATTTCTTAAAAATGAAACCCTAACATGAAACCCTGTTTGACTGTGTTTAATAAAAGTGTTTTTAATGGGACATTTTTGTCTTAAAATGACTTAAGATGGCAGTGAATTATAAATCTGGTAACACAAAATCTAATAAGGCATCAAAGTTGAAAAAATAAAAAATGTTGGCTAACCCTAAACATATCCAAAACACATAAAAATAAATAAATAAATAAAAAATAGCTCCCCACCAACATTTGTTATATAGAAAATAACATTTTTTGCGTCTTTTTTAAAATCCCAAAATATTGGCATCATGCAATCAAAATTCCATTTAAAGGGTTAAATTCCTGATAATTATTAATATTTCATCAGGACTGAAGCTGAAACAAAATATTTAATCCAAAAAGCAAAAACTTATAAATCTGTACTATTCTAATAATAGTTTTTTGGAAGATGACACTCTTGTCTTTAGTGACTTCAGAGCATGGTAAACTAAAATGCACATTTTTATTTCTTACCAGTAAGAAAGCTTTTTCATCAGGCGTCTGAACAGAGAAGTGGAAGATGCTAAGTGAGTTGGACAGCTTCAGTAGTCTGGCTGCTACTGTCCTCTCCAAGAAGAGAGACCTGTCCAAAAAAGACAAGATTTATTCTTTAACATACTTCTGTCATGTTAACCTCTTCGCCATGCTTTCAGAGTCAAGCTGAATGGAGGAAGTATAACTTTTAACAAAGACACTTGTCCTGTTCACCAAAGGTTTCAACTTGTGAGCTAGATATATCTAGGACTTGTTAGAGGCTATATACCTGTAGCAGAAGGGCACGCAAAGCTAGCAGCAGTTATCAAGCATCCAGTGGTGGTAAATGAGCAGGGTAGTACTTATTCAGCCTGGGTGGTAACACATGGACTTAATACATCTAACAAGTTGAACAAAAAAAATAAAAACAGTTTTGCAGCAAATGTCAGTAATTTCTACCTGTGCTTAGGAAGGCGGGTTTATTTTATATAATTCACCCACGATGCCCAAGATTGTATCCTTTTTATTAATTTATTTTACCTGGAAACTCCACTGAAATCAAATGGTTTTTTTTTTTTTTACACCTTGTAACAGTTGGTTAGTATATTGTGCTAACAGCCACATACTGCCCTAACAAACTGCACAATAGAGAAGAAAACCAACCAACTTCGCAGCTAATTCAGTTAGCTTAGGCATGCTAGCAACCAAAGCGATAGATGGTTTAGTCGCGTACCAGCCTCTTCATGCTAAACCCCAGCTGAGACAACATAGACAGATTCATGAGTTACCACCCAAGTCGAAGGTGTAGGCACCGTCTCATTTGCCACTCCCAACTGCTTGATTATCAGCACTGTCTTCTCTTTGGATCACAGTCTGACTTCAACAGGGATAGAACCTCCTGCTAAACCTGAACGTCCTACCTCAGTCTCAGTTTGTCTCTTTTACTGGGTCATTTGATGCATGATACCACATGTCAAACAGCCCATCACAGGACATACAGCATTATCTTATAAACACACACTACAGTCTGCTGTAAAAGACAAATAATAAAAGACAGTGAGTCACAAATGCTGAAGCAGATTTTTAAATTATTCTGATGCTGCGGTAGATGTGGTATTAAAATGTTTAATTCAGACCCACATTTTTGGGTCATGATCATTTGTGAAAAAGCCTGATTGCAGTGCCGCTGATAGCCTTCATTTCCCAGAGTTTCATCGAAATCTAATCAGTGCTGTGCCAGATATTCGAGACAAACATACAAATGAACCTGAACTGATTTATAGTCCTTGTACTGATAATGTATGGCAGCAGTTGCAGCGATTAACCTAGAAAGACTGTCTGTCACTTCTTTTCTTCTACATCATCTAAATATAACAACCACTTTCAATAAGCTTTCACAGTCATAGTTTCTACACTGTCACCATCAGCAAGTTGGATTAAAAACCTGCCTGTTCAGTGAAGCTTCTGGCTTTCGATCTCCCACAGCGGGCTCCACCACCACCTGTGTGATGTATAGTTTCAGCGTCTCTGTGAGATACAGCAGGGAAAGGTTCATACATACTGTTGAATAATATGTAAAAAAATCTACTAGAGAGGTGCATACCTGGTGCGACGGCCTCTCCCAACACTGATGCACAGCTTGCACAGGAGATGAGTGCCAGACGGCGGCAGGTTTTCTGTGCAGACAACAGTAAAAACCAGAAACTGTTTACCACAATACACACGGGCATAATAAATAGTAGCAATAAGCAGGATGTGGAACAGAAGAGAGGGAGAGATGCACAAATTGTTTTCCTGCTCTTTCTATTTCTCTCAGGTGCAATCATGCAAACTGCCTCGGTTGTAGAGACTGAGTAATGAAAGAATGAGGAGATCAGTCTTCATCTAGTTGCTGCATTCAAACTTCATGTAGCTGTATGAGGACAGAGTGGTGTAGGTGAGTAATTCCATTAACATTATTTGCACCTCCCTCACCTTTGGTTCTTGACTGTCCACTGTGTTAACAGCACTTGCTTCCTCACTCAGTGTCTGTTCACAGCTGCCATCACGGGCCAGGAGGACAAAGGTGTCACCCAATAGACAATCCTCTGCTCGGGGCAGCAGCTTCTTGTTGGCAAATGGATCGGGGTGACAACACCACTCATCCACGATAGAGTTCCAGTTACCATTAGGCAGAGGAAGCACTCGCTTAAAAACCCTGAAGAGGAAAAAACCAGACACAATTGAAATGGTTCACTTTATTACCCTGCAAGAATATTTAGGCAGTGAATTATCTGGTTCACCTTCAATCAGTCAATCAATCTATCTTTATTTATAAAGCAAATTGCAACAAAAAGCGCTTTACAATAAAAACAATAAAAAACCCATTTTAACCCATTGTCCTCTAGACCACAAACCAACAAGTCACTTGTACATGACATATACTCACTCATACATACAACCACACACACATATATATAAAATTATGTTCTCTACAAGTGCTATCCCAATCCTCACCAATCACATCGGGGACATTACAACACTGGGAATTTAAATATCAGCTGTCTGAGGGCAATATACATTCAAAATACGGAATTATATCAGCCAGGCTAATGCATGAGAAGAAAATCTAAAGCAATGCTTTGAAAAACCAAAAATCACAAAGCAAATAAAACAGGCTGTTTGTAGTAGAGGTAGTAGTTTTCCTAACTTAAATAAACTTCAAGGAGTATTAAAAAAAATAACTGTGGACATTCACAAAAGCAAAATGGAAAGAGCTCTTCTGGAATATTGTATTATATGAGTTTCAGCTCTTGGCTTAGATCGGAGACGTGGTGGGTAAAGCCCTTTCCATTCCACCTCCTGTTCATCAAGTCTTCTTCAAACAGACTAAATCAAGGGTTTTTTTTTTTAATTTCCCAATAATAAAATCAACATGTCTTGAATCCTGTCTCTTCCAGCCTGTACAAATCAGACCAATGTTGACTCTTGTCTTATCTCTTGCTCTGTCACTTTCTTTTTTCGTCCTTCTCCAATAATGTCCTCTTGCATTTCTTTGCTGAATCAGACATAGTGTGTGTTCTGTACAGCCAATGTGTTGCTATCCAGCTGCTGGCTTGTGACACGGTGCCATTCAGTGAAATGTTGGCAGTAAAAGAGGCGCAGAGTTTTGGGGGTTAAGAAAGTTATGTAGTGCTACTTTACATGGTGTGTTGTCATTTTACCCATCTTCTAACTGTAAAACTCTTGGTATGAACTTATTTTTAGGTGCTGCAAGGAAGGCACACTAGGGCTACAGTCAGTGCATTTATTAGCACCTTATTTTGATGAAATTCTAACTTTTTACCTTATTGAGCACTTTGACTAAAGCTTTATTGCTCCTAGGCTAAGTTGAAAGCAAGAAGGAAAGGATTTTGGCAACACTTAGTGGGTTACTGCTGAGAAACAATGCCAGAGGGCAGGAGTCTCCATAATGCAGCCACTGCAATTTTCAGCATGTCACATTGCTTATCAGAGAGAGCTACAGGGCAGCAGAAACAATACCAGTCCAGCTGAACCATCTCATGGTAAGAAACTATTTGTTTTAATGGGCAGTGCAGATCTTTACGTCACCTACACTCTATAACTCTAACCTAGTCAGGCTGACAGCTGTGGACTCCCCTGAGCAGCCATCCATCAATTTTCCTCTCCCAGACTATCGCTTCTACCGGTGGCCCATCAATAAGCAGTCGCTCCACTTCCTGAGAAGGAGGGTGTAAATAAAACCCCATCTCCACTGTCCCGTCTGCTCCTTACCTGTCCTCAAGCAGCCTGGTCGTGCAGCCCTGGCAGTAGAAGCAATAAGTCTCTTTTGCTCTGAGAGTTTCCATCACGCTGTCAGAGGCGTCTGTGGAGGGCCGAAGGCAAACAAACAAATGAGGCAGATGTGGTGAAAGGGTGCTAACCTTCTACAAGTGAGCACAAAATCGATCAAATAAAAAGGTGGTGAAGTGAGCAATCAATCTGATTTTAATTGGACTGTCACTGACTGTCCTTAGCGGGAACTTTCTATTATGATGACATTGCTCAGGATACAGTTTCAGGAAATGCCTAAAGATGGAGGTTTATGAATTTCATGCAACAACTTCAGCTGATGTCATTTCAAAAAGTGAATTCCCTCGTGGCTGATCATGAATCGCTTGTGGGAAGAATTTATACCTTTACGGCCTCATATGAAAAAGCAATTCAGTCCAGTTAAATCAGGGGTTGTCCTGAACATTACCTTCATCTGTCCCGCATGTGGCAGTGATGCGCAGTCTGAAATGCAGTTCCTCTTCACCGGATTCTCCTGAGGGCGTCGAGATGCAGGATCCCTGAACGAAGGCGACTCCTGCAGGTAATCGCAGGCTCAGCTCACCTCTGGGAGTCTTGATGTGGAGGGAGGAATCTTGCCCTGTCACAACCACATCTGCAGGACATCTGGCCACATTTTTCCTGGAGAGTAGATGGAGCACAAGTTAAAGTTTGCACACAAACACAATATCATGGGTTGCTCCCATCACCTCATTAGTTCCTCAAAAATCAGTGTGGTTATTATTCACTATTTGCTGACTTTTTACATGATGAAACTGAGAAAAAAAAAGATGAGGCTACAACTAATAATTATGCTGAATGACAATTAGCTGTTTTATTTCTACATTTAGTAAAAAAAAAAATTCAAATAAAAATTGCACAATTTTTCAGATTCCAGGGTGACAGAACAGAATAAGTAAATTGACAAATGATGGAAATGAGTCACTGATTAACTTAATATGGTCTAGTAATCTTCTATGAACCAATCAATTAATGGACAAATCATTCTGCCTCTGTTCGTGACCTTTCTGCTGAACAGGGTGGATCTTTTTGCACTCTCTCTTCTTGTCACACAAAATGCAAAAATACATTTGTCCTTTGTCTTATAAATGTGGAAAATATATATAGATTTGTAATTAAAGACACATGCATCACAGTTATTAATGAGTCAGCTGTGGCTGCAAAAGAGAATCAATTATTTTTTTAATAAATGGAGACATTTGAATATCATATATTGCAAAGAACTGTAACTAATAACACTAATGCAACCATAAATATTGCAATATCCATTACTGGATGCTATCTTACCTTTTTATTGTTTTTAAATAATTCTGGCTTAATTGAAATGATTGCGGGCTGAACAGTTAGCGCTTAAAGGAATTTATTTTAACATGTTCTCTCTAATGAACAGAAATTTAACTTGTGGGACTACTTAGTGGTATAAAATACAGACAAATGTTGCAGCTGGGTACTGTGCGGATTCTGTTTTAAACTCAGTCCTTCTTAAAAGACAGCGATAAACCAGGGCTCCTTTTTGCTGCTTTTCAAATTTCATTGGCGCCATCTAGTGATGTTAATTGTGAACTGCATGCAGAGCTCTGGGCTTATGTTTGGGCTTTAGCGAAAGATAAGAGATAAAACGTATTCCCCTAAAGGATATATTACAAGAATAAGTCTTAGAAGTCACCATCCAACAGTACCATATATCATACAATTGCGATTAATATTTTTAAAAACTGCGATGAACATCACTGCTGTTTGGTTTACATTTACAATATCCAATGCATTTTGCATTGTGCATGCACACACTCACGAAATTGTCACATTCCATCACAGACGTAAAAGTGGTACCAAGTTCAGAGTACTTTGTACACATACCAAGGCACTTACTCTCAAAGCCCGGAGAAGAAACATTAGATATTTGAATCAGATGTCATAAATCAGTGCAACATGAGGGTGAATCAACATGATGGCTGGCTGGTTGGCTAAATGAATGAATGAATGGATCATACATACATACAGCCATCTAAAATGTAACCATAAATATTTTTCGGACCCAATATTTAAACTGCATCTTTGTCCGAGTATGATGTAAGATATTAGTGCACAGCATCATATGAATAGCTCATTCAAGCATCATACGAATAGTTAATCTGACAAATATCCAAGATTATGTGGCTGTATCATGTACGGTATCAAATATTTTCTGTCATAATTTAAAAAGATATTCCCTGAAACATCAAAATAACTAAATTCAAAGGGAAATGTATATATGTGTGTGTGTGTGTATATATATATATATATATATATATATATATATATATATATATATATATATATATATATATGTATGTATGTATCTATTATAGGCAAAGCAGAACTATTCAAATAAGGTACAAGAACCTAAAAATTGTACTTTAGTTCAGCACAGTGGTAATTTCAGTTACCACAGATAAACTAGTCAAGGTCAGTCCATTTACAATTTAAATATTAAATATAAAAATGTTTAGAGATTTTGCCAACCCTTCCAGAAAAGGGATATGAGTCACTGTTGTCCATAGCAACGATTAATTATAATGCTAAGCTAACGAACACGTCCAGCTAGCCTAGCTTGAACCGGAATGTAGCGAAGAAACTCGACAATGCTAAGTGGTTCCACACCTGTGATTCATTTTAACTATCTAGATTTTACTCACCCGACAATAAGAATTCCACTCTGAAGCCTTTTCCTTAACTCTAAGAAAACTCCAACTCCATGTGTCTTAGCTGGCATCTCCTCTGCCATTCAGAGAACGGGTTGTTTAAAAATTTACAAAGAAGATGAAGAAATAAGAAAACATTAACTAAATTAAACTTTAAATATCATTATAAAGTCAAAAACTTATAAAAATAACTAGACTCAGTCTCCGAACTAATTGAAACCCAACGTCTGCACTCTTCAACGCGTGAGCAATACAGCCGGTGTAATGACAATATGGTGTACCCATCACAATGTGATACACTTTTTTTGTTGCGCATGCGTACGATAGAACCCAGCAATGTTCCGCATGCGCTGAACATAACACATAACAACGGTGTCGGGCCAAGCATCGCTAGTTTAATGCATGTAAACTGTTTATATGTACTTTTTTTTTAAACTTTATTTGTTTTTTTGTTTTTTTTAACTATATTAGTTTTTATAATTGCTTTTAATTTAACACTTTGAAAAAATAGCATTGTCTTTACAATTATGGTGTGAATGAATGTACATACAGTAAATGTTTCTATCTGACAACATACTAGAAAGTTCATGCTATTTCAGATTACTTTATATTAAATATATGTTAGTCTTTTTTTAATGCTTACCATTTTCACAGTGAAAACCAGCCAAATTCGTCGATGCATTTGCACTTCTGGTGTGCTATTCTCACAGGCTATGCGAGAGTGTTTAACACCGGTGTAAAGTAGATTATAGTAAACCAAGAATATCCGGTCAGAAGGTGAAAAATTAAAGCGTTTCAACTATCCATTTAAATGCTCATAAACTCACTGTTCTATGTTAAAATAGCAGTTTAAAGTTTAAAAATACTTTTTATTCTCAGTGATTTGTTCATTTGAGTCCCAATATTGAAATAAAAATAAATAAATAATAATGCTGATCATTTTTTTTTTTTTTAGACTAAGAGCTGGTTTATTATCCACAATTGATGCCTAAACAACTCACTTAAAATCTTCCACTTGATCCAAAAAATTTGCTTCCAAAAGTCTGATGGAACACATTTCTCCTGTTTAGCCTCCCTTCACTGGCTTCCATTAAATTTGGAATACAATTTAAAAAATCTTACATATCACAGGAAACCAGGCACCATCTTATATAAAAGCTCTTGCTCCATATTTAAAGCAAGGAAGCAGAGCTTTTAGTTTTTAGACTCCTCTCATGTTGAACCAGCTGTGAAACAACCAGTGTATTTGAAAGCTCCTAATTTAGGTTGAAATTTTAAAGGGGCTTATACACTTTCATATTGGGGATTGCAATGTGTCATTATTTATTTAGCAAACCATAACAAATACATGATATAAATTGCCATGCGTTGTTCACTTGAGGTTATAATTCCCCTATTTTAAGACCTGGTAAGGACCAGATAATTCTTTGTTATGTTCTTATATGTAAAGGTTTGGAACTAGCAGAGGGTGGACTTACTTTTTTACAGCTCTGTGCTCTGTTACCATATTTTTTTCAGATTTTGAACCTGTAAAAGTTACATTATGTTAAGAAGTGTTCTGACAATGCTTCTCAGAGGGTGCAATTAACTTTATCAGAGCTTCAGTCTAAAGCTTACACTTTGAAAAGCTTTGCAGTTTTACAGGTTTGGGTTTGATCTGCAGAGCTCTCTGAAAAGTTGTAAGTAGGAAAAACAGAGACAGCTGATAATAGTAAGTACAGATAACACAGAAAATAAAGCTGTGGAATAAAGATCCACCAATTATTACATCATTGAACCTCTTACAATCTATCTATCTTACTATCAATCTTACTATCTATATATAAAAGGGTCTAAAAGAGTCAGAAGTAATTCACTGACACAAATAGTGCATGTCATGTGACAGCGTGGAACAGCTTCATTTAATGAATACAGAGCCGAGTTTGTGTGTGAGTCTGCAGTGAGTGATGTGGCTGATTGTTGTTGCTTATCTTTTCCAGGTGGAGGTGCTCTAGGTCCAAAAAACAGCTGTAATTTTCAATGTGGCCCTGCTGTGTTACTCATGAGACGACCTGGTGGTCCCAGTCTCTCATAGGTGTACCATAACGATACCAAACAGTGCAGAAACCTGATCAGCACAGTCCACTGATCCACTGAAAATTGCTTTCCATGGGTTTGCCTTTAAGAATTGCTCTTTATTTATAGTTGTGGATAGCTGTAGTTTACTGTAACAGACTGGTATCCGCGTCATTGAAGGATCCTCCAAAATATTTTTGTGCAGTCTCAAGTGGGTTACTAGATGTATACATGTACTGTACCAGCCCCCACTTAGCTGAGGGCTCTTTTCTTGGTTTTCAACAAGGTAGTAACAAGAGCACATACTGACAGTTCTGTGCTACTTTTGAGAAACACATAGGTATTCTAGTAATAAAATTCAAATCATTACAGAATGTTGATTTGACATTTGAAAGAGGCCCTTGGCTGCTTGGGGCCCAAGCCGATTGCTGACCTTTAACTAAATGTAAAGTCTGCCTCTGGTGATGTCATCAACCTCCACAGCAGCATCTCAATAACAGACGGGATGTTTCAGTTCAAGTGTTTTATATTCTCAGAGTGTGTTGATGAATATTATATCAGAGAAGAAATTGCATCCAGTGTGTAATGTAACACAGTCTCTCACCTGACACAGACCCTTTTACTTCAGCCCACAATTTTGTTAAAGATGTTGAGTGGAGTGCAGGGTGGTGTGGTTGTAGGCACCATCTCCTCACATGAGAAGAGTTTTCACGATCCTCCAGTGCATGCGTGGGTTCTCTCTGAGTACTCCAGCTTCCAGTGCAAAAACATGCATGTTAGGGTGACTGGTGGCTTCAGAGTGTGAGTGGTTGTTTGTCTCTGTGTTGGTCCTGATGGACTGGTGACATGTTCAAAGTATACCCTGCCTTTTGCCTTGTAGCAACTGGGTTAGTCTCTTTTCCACATTTTCAGATTGAACAGGAAATAAAACATGATAGCCGGTATACAAGAATACAAACAATATTAGAGACAGACTATCAGTGAACTTCCATTTTTTAATTTCTGGAACTTTCCATGCAGATAAAGTGCACAGATGTGTACTTCTTAGCCAATATAATGTAATAACAGACTATATTCAACCAAAAAGTCAATTCAAAGCACATAAAATCCATGACATTAACATGTAAAGAACACATCCATGACAAAGAGAGTAAAAGCTTAATGTAATGAGAGAGCATTCAGACCTACATATGAAACAGAATATAAACAGTGTTTTTATTATGTAGTAGCACCAAATTATTTTACAAACTTTTTGAATATTACATAATCACTTTTTTAAATGATGCCACATCACTATTATGTAATCATGAAATTAACCAAAGGTTCTTTTGATGTCATAACCACAGCATTGCACACAGCTAAGATTTTTATTGTAACAGCTTCTCCAATCAGACCTTCTTGAAGTTTGATTGTACTTTTGGCCCATTTAGATGTTTTTTTCAATGGGCATTAACCACTAAATACCCACGCTAAATATAAGCATTGTTTCAGGAGACCAAATCATTTAGGTGTCACATTCTGAGCTCCATCAGCCACTCAGATCCTTAGGCTTCTCCTATTTTTCCTACTTTCTCAACAGCAAATTTAAGAACTGAGCATTCACTTGCTCTCTGATGTGTCTGAAGCATTAACAGCTGCCTCTGTAACATATTGACTTACATATTTGTGATCTTAATGTAGTTGACTAGTGTAAGAGGACATTTTTTTCCATTTTAATTAAATTGCAAACCAATGCCTTTTTTTATACTAAATTTCAATTAACTTTATGAGGTGTGTGTTGTGATGTCTTGGCTGATTGACTCAGTACGCAATACCTTGTAGATCTGACTGGAAAAATCATGTATTCAGATTAGAATAACCAAAGAAGAATGCTTAATTATATCGCAGAGGATGTGTCCCAATAAGGGCCAAGACACTAGAGCAGATGTGTAGTTCACCATCACTTGTAATGAACTTAATAGTAAACAGAATCTTTATAGTGTTTTTGAGACTCAGCAAAAGCTGATTGTTTCATGCAAGTATAAATGATGGCAGGGGAGTTATAAAATGTCCTCATCCAGTCAAATCTTCGACTTTTATTTTGAAGACGAAGCTCACAATTTCCGTGGGTGTTCCGTGTTGCTGATGGTGGAGACTCCAACGCGGAAGCTGATTGGCGGAACACGTCCACGCGGAACAGTAGTTGGTGGATCGGGGTTGGACGTACAGCTAATCTGCAGTGCAGTCTGGGAACTGTCAATCGTTTAGCTTTTGTATATCCAGTGATGGAGAGCTGAAATAATTCACCACAGTTTATTTATACACAGAGGAACAGTTCGAACAGAAATGAGAATATGTAGAATATAATTAGCTACCATCTGCTTCTAAAGTGTTCTTGTCAAGAGACCTGAATTACATGAAAGGGTGACAACAAAACCGGGCCCACCTTTAAAACACTCTGCTAAACAGCTAGCATACAGGACACATTACTGACGTTGTCAGCCGTTTTTATTCATCGACTTGGATATATGGTTGAATGACAGTCGCTTCTCCGTTAACGGTAAGATTTTTATACTCGATTTGTTTCTTATTCTTTTCCTTTTACGCTAGAAGGTGTCATGTTACAAGCTTTAGGTGAAGTAACCTCATCTAGTGAGTGAAAAGGCAGCCCTTAGCTTGATTGTTAACAGTGTTGTGATGCTAGTTTATCCTCTCCTTCATAAAGAATAACATAGAGGTCAATAAAATATTTAAGGCAAATGGCGGTGTTTGCTAATTATTATTATTATTTAAAGTTTTCCTACCGTTGAACTTGAATATACACATACCCTAACCTGCCTCATCGTTTCTTTCTTGTTGACAGTCTCATTCAAGCTTGTCACCCAATAGATACAGTGTTGTAGCTTTTTTAGCTAGTCACTCACAAATAACATTACATTTTCGTCTAATTGTATTTAGTCTATATGCCTATTTTTAGTCGCATTATCTGCTTGTTAAACCTTAAAAAAACAAACAAACAAACAAAAAAAGTAAATTTCCTTACAGTACCTGCCCACGCACAAAAGCCAATAAATTAGGTACACCTGTTCAGCTGCTAGCAAAGCTAAAGCAAAAATCAAAATCAACCAGCCGATCTGTTGAAGGCCTAACCAGGAATTACACTGGGGAGGAGAGATGATGTTGGGAAGTTACATGAATATTAAAGAAACTGCTGATCTGCAGGGACTATTAACAGAGGATGGTTGGGTTTAGGAGGGGAAAAATCCTTTTGCTAATGCTTTTCTCAGCAATAAATTGCCTTTTTTCTTTTGGTAAAGGTCAAAACAGACTCGCTGAACAGGTTATAGGTGATAGAGATGAAGCAGTAATTCTTCTAACCAGCTCAGATAACCAAGTTTAAGTATGGTGAAGAGCATACTTGGGTACACAACATAATAAACTTGGAGCAGTTGGTCTACAGCAGCCAAAGGTCACTCTGGTAACTGCTGTTGAGAGCTAAGAACAGGAAACCGAAGCTGCTGTGGTGATAGGCTCACCAGCGTTGGACATAAAAGTGTTGTAAATGGAAAAAAAAAAATGTAAATCACTTGGTCTGATGAATCAGCTTCTGCTTCAACATTCCAGTTGTAGGATCAATATTTAGTGTAAACGACATGAACACATGGATCCAACCTGCTTTATACCAGGATTCTGGCTGGTCATATGCAGATATGGGTTCATTGAGCACTGTAAGTTCAACGATGCATAATTTAATATTCAGTATTCCTGGCTAATTGCAATGGGCTTTCCTATGTGACGGTGCATCTATTATTGGCTACTTTCGGCAGTATAACACCCCATCCCACAAGGCTTGTTTTATCTCAGATAACTTAGTTAAACATATCAGGAACTTTTGCACACACAAATGGCTTCCACATTAGATCCCCATAAAATTTCTTTTCCTTCTTATAAACATTACTGGATGCATTTAACAGAAATTACACCCAGTGTACTTGATATCTATCTTAGAAATTATATCAAGAACTTGCAATTTTTCTGCATATTTAATTTAAGATTACTTCATGTGACTATACAAAGCGTAGGGAAATTTCCACGGTGCTGCATATATTTATTGTCCAAACTAATAATGTAATGTTTTTTCCAGCCACTGGCCCTGACCAAGCTAGCTGTCACATTTCTAAGTGAGCATGGCCTGATAGAATATAATAATCACTGAGATACCATTTAATTTTTTACAATGATAAATCTGTGTAGGTCTTATCACAGAGTTTTTAAGAATTTAAGACACAATGAGCATTGCAGAAATGATGCAGTGCTCTTTTACTGGACTGAGTCCACATTCATCTGCTGATAACAAAAGGCTGTGATACATTTGTAATTTTCAACTATTTCTATCCATATTATTTGGTTGTTAATAAAGCTTTCTGCCTTGTAATGTGTAAACCAGGTTGAAAACTATTTGCTAACCCATTGGTTTCATATACACTTCTGACATTGCACAGAAACCAGCCTATAGAAGGTGCTAGAAGCATAATTGCACCAACAGTGTGAAACTGTCTATAAATACCTTGATCTTTGAGTGTAGTTTCCAAACTTGATGCTATAAAGACATTCAGCAGTTCTGACAACAGGACGGCTCAACTATCAAAGTGCATCTAATAGAGGGTCCTGTGATTTCGTTTTTCTTATGCCAGGAGAAACACAGGTGTAAACATTCATTAGTAATCACTGTATAAGTTTAATGAAATTGTTTAACTTCTAAATCACTAATAGTAAGTAATTCCACCCTCTCTGTTTGGACATTTCCAAATCTATTTCTGCAGATAAGACTCTTTACAGATATATGTAAATTTGACTGAGCCCCACTTTTAAATTGTTAATATTTATCTTAAGTCCCCTTATCTTCCATTGAACACAAGTAGTTATATAGCTAGGACTTGTGTCAAAACTTATTCTACAAAAATATTATATAAATAAATAAATAAACCACTAAGATAAATATGAGATATACAAGATTGTAGTATTTATAGATAAGCTTAACTTCTAACTTGACTATGAACAGCTACTGTACAGCAGTTTGTTTACTGATGTGAAAATGTTAATAAACAAGACTAGAATGAATTCAAGGGCTGTCTCACTGTTTATTTGTGTCTCCACCAGAAGGTGCTGGCAATTAAAATTTTCAGTGCAAAAATGTCTGGTGGTCATTCAGTGACCTTTTATGTATGATTTTTTTTGTCAAAACCATGTTTAAAATTCATTTGAAAACTTTGTTGAATGTTAAAATATTATCAGTCATAAAACACCAGTACTGTTTGGGTAACCATTAGTATTTAGATAATAGAAGTCATGACTTTTTTGTTGTATTTGTACAGACTGTCTTTACAGAAAATCACTCTGAGAATCCAGTCTTGAATATTTCTATTTTTAGTTTAGAAACACTGGGTGGACATGAAAACATTCTGTAAAATTATTACTGTTTTTGAAAAAAAGAAAGAAAAGAAACATTATTAGTTGATTATTAGTTGTTAGGTAGTAGGGACTGACTCAGTAGAGGTCATGCTGTATACATGGTAAGTCTAACTGTATTAAATCCCCAGTGAATGAAAGAAAGGACATGTTAGTCTAGTCCAGTATTTAAGGATTTATGCAGGCTGACAAGCTGTGATTAATGCTTTGCAACCCAGGGAGCAGGGCTGACATGGGTTTTAGTCAGCCATGTGGACAAAAACATCACAGTGTGACAAGAAGAGCAATTTCACAGTAAAGCTCTTTTCAGATGGTGATCAAGAAACTGTCTTTAGAAATATCTTTCCTCTAAAATATAATAAGAAGTGACAGCAGCAGCACTGTGCTAAAGTTAACATTAGAGAGTATCTCAGTGTATCAGCTCTGTTGTCTTACTACCAAATATAATAAAAAAATGTAGAAATGGCTGCTTATATAAAATTTTGCACACACTAATCCATATGAGTCAGTTTCTTGAAATGTTTGCAGCCCTACCCTTGTTTTAACTGATAGGCTCATGTTTTTTGTGTCATGGTCAGACACGAAAACAAAACTCTCATAATCTGTTTATTTTTCAACTCCCTTTTTTATGTGATCCTGCTTTTCTTTGATGCAGGTGTGATGTACGTATGTGTGGCTGGTCCTGTTCATTAGAGTACTAACCAGACAGGAGAATGAATGCAGAGGAAGTGGAGCTCCTCAGCGACTCAAAGTACAGGAACTATGTGGCAGCAGTGGACAAAGCCCTCAAGAACTTTGAATACTCTAGTGAGTGGGCAGACCTCATCTCTGCACTGGGCAAACTCAATAAGGTAAGAATCAGATGAGCTTCAGTACATTTAAACCTAAATATACATCAGTAGATGTAAATAACTTTAGTTATATATTTATTGTTCATTTTTAGACCATTACTGATTTACTCTTGTCATCAAATACACATAATGAAAATTAGGGTAATATTTCTTGACTATTAATGTGGATAATTTTCAACTATATTTCTTAAAAAAAAAATTGCAAATGCAGGTTTTGCAGAACAATGCAAAATATCAAGTTGTTCCCAAGAAGCTGACGATAGGCAAACGGCTGGCTCAGTGCCTCCACCCTGCCCTGCCCAGTGGGGTCCACCGCAAAGCCTTGGAGACCTACGAGATTATCTTCAAGATCATTGGACCTAAGAGACTGGCCAAAGATCTCTTTCTGTACAGGTAATGCAGCACTGTCAGCTTCAAGAGCCAATACAACAAGCCTGTGACTACTGTTAGGTTTTAATATCCGCAATCTATCTCATCACTGCAGCTCTGGGCTCTTCCCTTTACTCTCCAATGCTGCTATGTCTGTGAAGCCTGTGCTGCTGGGGCTCTACGAGACCTACTATCTGCCCCTGGGCAAGACGCTAAAGCCAGGTCTGCAAGGGCTGTTGACCGGGGTTCTGCCTGGTCTGGAAGAGGGTTCAGAGTATTACGATAGGTAAGGAGAACAGTAATGAAATGAAAAATATTTAGAATGATCGGAAATGGGCACATACAATATGTTGGGTTTTTAGCATTAGTCCAAGACATTGTATTACATTGTATGGAAAAGAGCAGATTGCATTACGGATGCATGGCTTAAATGAGCTTGATTAATATTTCAAACTGAAGATTGTATTACACTTTTGTCTGTTTAGACTAAAAGAAAAAAAAAAAACTCATGAAACACAAAACATCCATATGAACTAGAGAAGGGACAAGAAACTGGGAACTAGAGAAATATTTTATTTCACTCAGTGCAGTTGTGATTATGTATACAAGATATTATGAATAAAATGTGCAGGAATGTGTTATAAAAACAGACACCAGAGGGTGCTGGAGTTGCACTAAAGTCATGGTGGAACTGGCCAGTTGGAGTGCTCCTTTATATCTACATGTTAGACTGTTCAGCTTGTATTAGCAGGGAAAGGAAATTTGGCAATATGAGGAACCTGCTGTGGAACCATCTTAGTTAATATTGTAAATACTAATTTTAATGAACATTTGATTGTTGATTTGATTTCATGTCCAAGTTCCAACTTTGCTCTGTGATCTGCTTAATTTTCAGTTGCAGTGTGGTTAGAGGTAAATGCTTGTATGAGTTTAATGAGGCTAGTTCCTGAGTCTCTTCTGTGATCCCAACAGAACCAACACCTTGTTGGAAAAGGTGGCTGCAGCAGTGGAGCAGTCAGCCTTCTATTGTGCCTTGTGGGGCAGCATCCTGACCAGCCCTGCGGTTCGTCTTCCTGGGGTGTCCTTTGTTCTGCTTCACCTCAACCGGAAGCTCTCCATGGAGGACCAGCTGTATGTCATGGGCAGTGACATCGAGCTGATGGTACATGACTAAACTTCTCAGCATGTTGAAAATACTTGATGACAGAATTGTTTCTCCATTAAATAGAAACAAAGCTCTCCTTATATTTTCAATGTGTCTGTTACATTTTAAGCTTGTCTGTGGTAATACAGACTAGTTTCTTTCCACCAGGTCCCTGTAGCTATTGTTTGTCTCAGACCAGCAGCTATGTTCTGCCCGGTGTGATCTGGAAAAAATGAGTCTAGAGACATTTCGTTTTCACGCTGAAATCTGCATCAATAAAATGTAGCGCAACATTTATATACGGCTCTATGATGCAGCTTGACCACAGGCCCGCAGCGGTGGTGAAACATTGGACTGTAGCCACGTCCTTCACACCACCCTTACCACACTCATCATCCAGGGCAGGAGAGACCCTCCACTAACATGGAGACGAGATGGCAGTGATGCCGTTTGTCCAGTGTGTTGATGAGTTTCTTAAATCCCGGGTTGTTCACTGTGTTAACTGAGAAAAAGTTCTGTTTGTTTATAACGTTTATCTCTCTGTGTCTCTGGATTATTTAGTCGCTACTCACAAAAATTGAACATTTTTCTATTTTCTTGTGTTGCGTCGCAAGCCCCCATGTGCACGTCTGCGTGAACGAGTGCAACATTACACATGCATGAATGTCGCCTGTCGCTTGGCTGGAGGAGGGCAGCGATTTCCGCCTCATCACGCAAGATCGATAGAAATTGAATGGACAAGGAGCAACGTCACCTCCCGTGTGTCCAGCCCATAACTGGCGAGGTGTTTGCAACTCACGCTGAATAAAACTAAAGCAGACGGGGCTGATGGAGGAGTCTGCAGCAGAGTGCTGCAATGCCTGCTGCGCTCCATTTGCAACTGAAAACAGCACAAGAGGAAACTGCGAAGGACAAAAATAATCGAATCCTTTCTTTTTTATGAACGTTGAAAACCCAGATCGTAATTGCGATTAAAATTCGATCAATCGCCCAGCCCTAACTCATGGTGGTCCTTACTCAGAGCCCGTTGTATATCGTAGTCAGCTTCCCTAATAAAAAATTTAAATACAGATAAAAGTTTCTATGAGCATTTCGCTTGTTTCTATATTTTGTAGTAAACGACCCAATTAGATCAATTGTTGTTAAACAGTTGTTCAGGTTTTTGTCTATGAATGGATTTGAATGGGCTCATAGTGTTGTGATTTTACTGTCATAAACATAATTTTCTGCTCTTACCAGGTGGAGGCGGTCAGTACATCAGTCCAGGACTCAAGCGTTTTGGTGCAGAGGAGCACACTGGACCTGATCCTTTTCTGCTTCCCCTTCCATATGAGTCAGGTAAAGGACACTGTGATAGATTAGGCTGAAACTAAATGCCTATGTGGTACGTGTAGTATTGAAGTGACGTACGCTCACTTGCCGCTTTATTTGGTACACCTTACTAGTCCCAGCTTGCCAAAGAGTGAGATAAATCTTTAAGCAAATGCTGTAGCCCCTTGGCTTCAAGGTTTCCCTTAATTCTTGGTGGCATAGCTTCAATAAGGTGTTTGAAATATTCCTCAGAGGTTTTGCTCCATATTGACATAACAGCATCACACAGTTGCTGCAGATCCATGATGAGAATCTCCCGTTTCATCACATCCCAAAGCTCCTCTACTGCATTGAGATCTGGTGTCTGTGGAGGCCGTTGGAGTACAATAAACTCATTGTCATGTTCAAGAAAGCAGTTGGAGATGATTTGAACTTTGTGACATGGTGCATTGTCCTGCTGGAAGTAGCATCAGAAGATGCTCCACTGTGGTCATAAAGGGATGGACATGGTCAGCAACAATACTCAGGTAGGCTGTGGTTTAAACCATGATCGGTTGGAACAAAGGGGCCTAAAGTGTGCCAAGAAAATATCTCCCACACCATTACACCATCATCAGCCTGAACTGTTGATACAAGGCAGGTTGGATCCCTGTATTCATGTTGTTTCCACCAAATCCTGAGCCTACCATCTGAATGTGGAGCTGAAATGGAGAATCATCAGACCAGCGACGTTTCTCCATCTTCTTTTGTCCAGTGTTGGTGAGTGTGTGTGAATTGTAGCCTCAGTTTGCTGTTCTTAGCTGACAGGAGTAACCCGGCGTGGTCTTCTGCTGCTGTAGCCCATCTGCTTCAAGGTTGAACGTGTTGTGTGTTCAGAGATGCCATTCTGCAGATCTTGGTTGGAACCAGTGGTTTGAGTTCCTGTTACCTTTCTATCATCTCCAACCAGTCTGCCCATTCTCCTCTGACCTCTGACATCATCAAGACATTTTGGTCCAGACAACTGCTGCTCACTGGATATTTTCTCCTTTTCAGATTGTTCTCTGTAAACTCTACAGATGGCTGTGTGTGAAAATCACAGTAGATCAGCAGTTTCTAAAATACTCAGACCAGCCTGTCTGGCACCAACAACCATGGTTCAAAGTCACTTAAATCCTCTTAATTTAAGTGACTTACCCAGTGAGTTATCTTGACCATGTCTACATGACTAAATGCGTTGCGTGTCTGTGATATGATTGGTTGATTAGCTATTTGTGTTTCACAATTGAACAGGTGTACCTAATAAAGTGGCTGGTGAATGTAAGGAAGGATGTAACATTTGCATTTCCGATGTCTTCTATCAGATGAGTAAGCTTGCATACAGAGATGCAGATGCCTCTCAGGCAGCTGGCCTGGTGACTCATGCTGGCTGCTTGTTAAATCATTCTCTTCCAAACATTTCTGGGCCTGTCAGATCTGGGACACACATCCTATTATCTGTGCATGTATGTACATATGAGATGAAAACACTGGCAACAAAGTCACAAATGTTATGTGTTTTATTCAGGCTACCCGACCTGATATGATCCGGATCCTGTGTGCAGCTTTACATGTGGTTTTAAGAAGAGACATGTCCTTGAACCGCAGACTCTACGCCTGGCTGCTGGGTGCGAAAACACACTCACACACACTCATTTTCCAATTTTGTGGAATTAAAGATTAACCCAGCAGAAAAAGTCCAGTAAAGACATTTAGCACTTCTCGCCTGCCACCATTTCCTCCTTAATATTTATAGGTTTGAAAGCAACTTTTACAAGATAATTTATTATCATTGTCAGTCACAGAGAAAATATATTTAGAGCATTATCAGTCCATCGACATACCTTCTGAACTACTCTCAACAAAAACAAGAACCCACACGGAAAACAAAATGGCAGCTCTCCCCTACAAGGCCAATCCGGAAAACTAAAGATAATTCCTACCACCAGACATAACCAAAACCTGAACTTAAATCGACACAAGATGCAAATGGCAAGAGGCTGAAAGGCCCAGACGTGTAGATCCTCAGTTCTTTTATAGGCCACTCCCAGGCATGGATTGGCTGGAGGCGGCCATCACATAGTGGGAGGAGGAGCACCTAGAGAAGCAGCACAAAATCACAAGAATCAAACACATTCCCGTAACACCAGTACTGCTGCCTTTATTTATAAGCTACAACACTTCTAGACTTTTCACGTGGACATTGGCGGGAACTTTTCTTCCAGCCTTTACTAAGATATTGTTCTCATCTGTGATTCTTGTATAACCTTGATAACTTTGCTTTGTTTATCTTTTCACCTCTTGCTTTTAAAAATATACTGATTGATTGTAAATTGGTTAGTCACTGTCTTACTGTAATTTCTCTTATTTGCTTCTCGTTGTGGGCGAACATACTGGTAAGTATTAGCATGTCTCAGAGAGCAGCACTGAATGTGTCAACCTCAAGCTCGGATCAATAAGTCATTCCATTATTTCATTATGTTTACTTTCTGAAAACAGAAAATACTAAAAACAACCTTATTCAAGTCTTAAGATAGAGAAGCATAATAGACTATTATCATTAGGAGCATTTTTATTTAATTTTGTGGTGAAATTGAGGATTAGCTGGATCTCTGAATGAAATAAAAGCATTTAGAGTTTAAAAAAGGAATAAAGAGATGAATAATGGTCAAAGAAAAGTAATGCCCAGTTACACTGAATAAAGATTTTACTCAATCCCAAATTTCTTTATATGTTTGGTACACATTTTACGAGATTAATGACTGTCTGTCTTTGTTTTTTAAAGGCTTTGACAACAATGGGGTGATAATAGGCCCCCGCAGCACTCGGCAGAGCAACCCAGAGGAGCATGCTAGCCACTACTTTAACAGTTACTCCAAGGACATGCTGGTCCAGGTGAGGGTTGACACTAAATCCACAATCAGGTCCCTCGTGTCTCGGGTGATAGAGTGGTTATCTTCCAGGTGGAAGATTGGTGGTTCAGTCCTCAACCCCACCACATGTTGGTGACCTTGGGCAATAACTTGAACTTTAAGCTATCATCTTTAAGCTATGATCATGTCTTTTTGCAATGATAACAATATCATTGTGATATCAATAGAAAACCTTTAAGAAAACTGTATTGCTATCAGATTCATTTGTTTTTTTTTTTAGGTTTTTTAAAATGTAAAAATAATCTGCATTCAACACGATGTACTGTGTGCCGTATGAGTGTTTGTGTGATTACGTGGGTGAGAAACACATTGCAAATTTGTAGAACTGAGGTATGGTTATGTGTTACTACAAAAGTGCAAACTATTTACAGTAAAAAAAGAAATAAAAGTCCCAAAATTATTTCTCTTGAGACCAAACATGTATCTGTGTGGGGTTGGGAAGTGTTTGTTTGAAGGGGTTGTCCTAAATTGTACAGATCTTTCCCTGCTAGTTCATCTACGCCCTTATATCATCCCGTTCCCAAATATCCTCTTTGGGGGTTTTGTCTTCTGTAAGTCCTGCTCCTGTTCCTAGCTTCCAGAGCTTTGAAGATAGTTTCTAACTCTTGTGTGGTCTGTCCTGTCATGCTCAAAACTGCTCTAGCCCTCCTGGCTTGTGATCCACTCTGGTACTCCAGGGGTTGGGACCTGGGGCGCAGAGAGCAACCAGAAAAAAGGAAGTTTTGTTTTTTCAAAGTATTTTTTTTTCTGTTGTTGTATAGCCATCTGCTCAAAAACAGCCATTGAAGCTCCGTTAATGGGGAAAACATTGGTACTACAGGGACTCTCTGTGTCATGCTTCAGCCAATTATGAGACAGACGAAGCGTGAAACAGAAAACTAAATGAAAAACACGTCAGTGCAAACATGAAAATGGTTCTGCCAAAATTTACTGAGAGTAGAATGAAAGGATAAATATAAAAGCAAACAAATCTCTTGTCAAAGGGGGTTGTGGATTTAACATATAACATAGAAGTGCATGCAACTTTATGTTTGTGTGTGTTACTCTGTGTTGTTAGGCTATGGTAGGAATACTGCAGGGCAAGGCCCGAGGTGGAGAAGAGGAGAGCATCCTCATGCATGACCTCAAGCCATTTCGTATCCTGATCAGTCTTCTGGACAAACCGGAACTAGGTAAAAATGCTCAATATGTTGCCATCAATAGTCTCCTAAGTGTTGGAAAAATCCTCACAGCTGGTCACAAACTTGAGTGTATCACGTGCATCACTCTCCTCTCCACACATCTCTGCAGGGCCTGTGATCCTAGAAGATGTTCTGATTGAGGTTTTCCGGACTCTTCACACACAGTGTCGAGCAGAGTTAGACCTTCAGAACCAGAGTCCGTTCAGCAAAGACCACACACACCTCAGCAGGTCAGTCCAGCCCACGGCTCAGAGAGCCGATTAGACATGAGATGTGATCATATCCAAATGGATCTTCAGGTGACAGGTTTTTATTTATTTATTTATTTTATTTATTGCGTACTAGTAAATATTGCTTTAAATGATCCAGAGGCTATTTTTAATCTTTACTTCCTGTACACTTTAAAAGGACGTACATGCACAGATATTTTACATACTAAATAATAATGCTCATCAGTAAAGTTCCATGTCTGCAGAAACAATTCAGACAATAACTAATGTTCACCTTTTTTCTTTTTTATTGACAAAGGAGTACATTTTGAATAAGAGTCGAAGAAACTGGGCCCATTAAAAACAAAATGTTCAGATAATCGTTGTCTTCATTCCAGTCACCACATAATTCAATATTTGGCTTTAGAAACACGATCTACAGGATTCATGTTTTTTCTATTTTTTCTAGTAAACTACGAGAGAACAAGAAGACAGCAGAACTGATTAAAACAGCCAATCTCTTGTTCAACTCCTTTGAGCCATATTTTATGTGGGACTACATCGCTCGCTGGTTCGAGGAGTGCTGCAGGTGTGTATTTTAGAAGGCTGTGTGAGGAAAACTGAAGCTGTTATGGTTTGAACTACTTTGAGATGATGATGATCCAAAGTCCTGCAGGAAGTCTCGTTATTATGGAGATTAAAAGGGGAAAAATGGGATGCTGCTTCCCTTTAGGACGTTGGGATACAGGATCAGTGCCCTGTTCAGCCTGATGTGTGTCTACACTGCATTTTATTTATAATAATATGTGATATTTACGTGTTGCAGGAGGACAATGACCAGCAGCACGTGTGCTGCACTGCATGCTGGGAGTTTAGATCCCCCTGAGCTGTCTTTGGTGGAGTTTTGTCAGCTGGTGGATTTTCTGCTGGATATTGTGTCCTTGGTGAGACTTTCTCCTCCTGTTTTTCTTTCTCTTTAACTTTCTTTACCTCTTTTCTCCCCTTTTCTGTCCTTTTGTGTGTCTTTCAATCTTTCCTTCATTCTCTTTACTATTTTTCAACCAAAACTCGGTTTCTGATAAACTCATTCTGTTACTTGTTTTCTTATTTCTCACTCTTTCAGATTTTTTTTCTCTCTACTACTGTTTCTTTGTTGTTGTTTTTTCTCTTAGGGATGCCACAATACCACAGATTTGCTAGTCATTATCAGTACCGTTGAAATTTCATGGTTCTCAAGACTAAATATATCACCAAAGGAAATTAGTCAGATATAGTTAGTGGGACTGCTTTGGTGACAGCCATTTGTGTAAAACATTCCTAGATAGCTGTCAGCTGTCTGGACCCAGGAACATTGATGGTAACAGTGCAGCGATGGAATATTATTAAGAAATTCTGTTATTGTTGCAAAGTGAAACTTAATTACCATGAAAACGTTATGAAGCTTAGTGAGTTTTAGAGCTATATTTGTTTTATTGTCGCACCTTTTATTCTGTGATCACTTCTTGGAATCTCAGGCAGAAAGCCGAGTTTCTGTTTTGAGGCTTAAAAGGTTCTTGTGTCATCTGTACTCTTTACTGTTCAGTCTTCCCTGTTCATTTATCTCTTTTACAAATTTTATTTCTCTCAAACTTTCTTTTCCTTTTCTACTTTTCTCTGTAATTCTAAACTCCTGCTTGAGCTTTTTAGTTTCTCTCCCCCTCTTGGCACACACACACCTCTTTTATATTCAGCATGTTCACTATAAAAAAGCACTGATGGACCTTTACAATGTAACGTCCACATTGTTGGATTTGTCATTTAATTTTTGGGTCCAGTTTATGGATGGTCCTGCCTCCTGTGTGTGTGCGTGATCCTCCTGTCTGTTTTGCGTCTGTCCTGTGTGCAATCCCCACATAGACTCCAAAGTCCTACGTGGGGATTTAATCTCCCTGCCAATATATAGTTTGTATCTTGTTGGATATAACGCTCCCCTATAATGTATTTCCAATCTAAATAGGTTGGAAATCCCACAGTGTTTTCTTATCCTGTTGAAACGCTTTTCTGTGTGTGTGTGTGTGTTTGTGTGTGTGAGTCAGAACAAGAAGTTAGAGTCCTGTGTGCAGTGAGAGTGTGAAAGTAGACTGTGTGCTCTGCTTGCTCCTGTCTGTTCAAATTATCTGCTCTTTCTCCTTGAAGCCTACTAGAAGCATGAGGGTAATCTGCCAGGTAAAGTACTGCTCTTTCCTGCTTTTTCACCTCACCCTGCTTCACTGAGGCTACGATAACATTTCTGCAACGTCCTGCCAACATCCCTCAGGCCATCTTTGTTCCTTTGCTGCGTTGAGTGATCATATCACACTGACCCTCTCGTTTTCATACATTAATGCTAAAAACAGGAGAACATGATCCCAAAGGATTATGATCATTACATGTGGCGAAAACTTGCTCTGGCTGTTTGGTTTGGATCTTGTGAAAATGAAATCTTCGCCCAGTGTGTATGTGCTTTTTGTCAAGCATGCATGCAGTTATATGCTACTGTTATTTTCATATATTTCTAAGAAATATGATCATTTTATTTCATCCCATGATTTAAGGCTTATTTTCTAATTTGGATTTTATTTTTGCTTGATTTTTTTTATTTATTTTTTTTATGAAGAGTTGTTATGCTTGTTGAAAGACTTTATACATCTGAATGGCTGGGTAGGTGTGTCCTGTATTTCTGTTATATTTACACTAAACCCATCAAACACCAAGTTTAGCTAACAGCCTTGATAGCATCAGGATAAAAATAATGAAAGAAATCATGTTCACCTCCTCTTGTATGACCAGGAGCTGCATTCAAAGCTGTTTTATTCATTATTTTTTCTCAACGTTCCAGGAAACGTACATAGAAATCCAGACGGAGCACCTCCCTCAGCTGCTGTTGCGTATGGTGGCAGCTCTCACCTGTCACCTGCAGGCTCTGGGCCTCGAGGAGCTCACCCACTGCCTTCGTCTCTGCTCCAAGATCCTCAGCAAAGTGCAGCCTCCGCTGGTGTCCCCTCTGGCCCTGCCAATGGGCCCCCAAGCTCAGGGCCTCTCCAACTCCACCTGCAACTTGTCAAACTCTGCAAGGGACAAAAGCAGAGATGTGGAGGACAAACAGGTAAGCAAATTATTATTATTTTTTTTTTTATCAGTGGATGGCTTTTTAATGAAGGCCAGTCATTAGTTAGCAAGTGTTAGCATTGGTATAAACTTTTCCAGAAAATGTAATAATGTTTAATTTCTGCTCATTTCAGTTGCTAATTAGAAATAAAACTTGTTCAAAAGTAACAAAACAAAAACTAACCCTTTGCCAGTCTCTGATTTCTGCTCTTTTGTCTCTGATCCTTTCAAATATTTTAAAATAAAGTAGTTCCTCCTTTATGCATAGACACATCAAATCTCCTTGATCCACTTCCCCTACAAGTTAATGCCCAGAAAGCCATTACTTTAGGCTCTGATGGTGTGTCCTGGTCCCTGAACAGAGCCTCTTGTTGCCCCCTGCCAGCCTTGCGGCCTGTAGCGCAGTTGGCTGGGTGGCCATCTCGCACTCCCTCGACACAAGGCATGTGATGACTTGTTCAGAACAAATGGTCCGTTTGGTTTGTAGTAGTCCTTCTGGTCCCCGTCCAACAACCTGGCTGTTTAAGTGTTTTGGAAGCCACTGAGCCATGATTAAAAGTTCAGTCCCATTTTTAGAGATGGATATGGGCAGGATGGATTGAATTAGGACCCGTGAGGAGAGGAAGAAAGGATGAGTTGAATGATAGAAGATGGTTACCTAACAGCTGAGCCCAGCATGCCTTTTTATCCCCTGAGGAAGTAGATGAGTAAACTAGCTTGAGACGCCTCCAGGGTGTGCCGTATCCATCAGAGTGGAAAACATCCACTAAATACTATTATGCCCCACCCCCACCCTGAGGATAACGTTGTAGCTAACATGCCATCTGAGTCCAGGCTGCAATATGCGTATGTTGCCTCGATCAAAGTGTAAAGCCCCCAGGCCCCCACAGGACAACTGTAACAAAGAAATGCAGGAACTTGAGTCTGTCAGCCTGTCTGCAGCAGGATGCTACCCTGAGGTTAAGTTCAGTGTATACAAGTCCCTCAGGTCAGACCCAGCAGCTGTGTGCACAGCCTCACTTTTTAAAGCCCATTATACAGTAAACTAGTGAACCCTACCACTGAAACTCTACAGCAGTCACTAAATGGGGTACAAGTATTTAACGTTACTACAACTTGAGACATTTACCACATTTACTTAAATTTTATTTGTCTATAGATACAGTTTTAGGTCAAAAATAGTTTGCATTAAAATGAGGTCATTTAGATATCCAATTTATGTCATTTAATTAGAAATCCTATAAATTTAATTTTGTTATTAATTTAGACATTGTGTTACTCCTTGCTTTGATTTTATACAGATTTATGGTGAATCATTGCAGAGAAATCAGTTAAAACTGCTGCACAGTAGTTATTAACCTTAATTCATTCTGCTAAAAATGAAGCTTTTTCAAAGTTCCTGACATTTTCTGTTCTAGCTGAACTAGGGTTGGAACTTTTTACTCGTTTTTTTATGTTATAACAAATCAAAATATCATTTATAATATTGTTTTAAATATGAAAATGAACTGAACATTTTTTTTATTAAAAAACAGTGAAAATAATAGACATTGGTCAAACGTGGTTGCGAAGATGAAAATAAATATTTTTGTTCCTCTCAAGCTTTTTTTTTATGCTGCTTGCAAGAGATTTTATGTTGATTTATATTTTCTAAATAGAATTATGTAGTTTTTTTCTTTGAAATTAAAGTTAAATAAAATTACACTTTAAAAAGATTTCCAGTATGTCACTGGGTTAACTTATTAATTTATTAACTCATTAACACTTAAATATTTCAATTGGAATTATTTTGTAGAATCATGTCATGGCACGTCTACCATGTGGACTTTTTGTTTGTATTACTAAATAGCAAACAGACATGTATGTATATTTTTTCTGTTTATGTTTCTCTATTTATTTCTAATAAATCAATATTTTTTATAATGTGTTGCATCAAATATTAAGTCATTATAAGTCTTACAGTATACTAAGGTTTTAATAATGAACAATTAAATTGTTGACAAATAATCATCTAAAAATTCAGTATCATGTCTGCCTTATTAGATCCTTTATATTTCTTTTTTTGTTTATGCTTAATTATTTATTCACTGTGTTTTGTTTTATTTGTAATTTTGTCTGAAAAACATGCTGTAAAAATGTTCTTTATTAAGTGGTCATTCAGGTAAACTAAAAATGTAGCTTTAAGCATTTGTCTTAAACCAGTGCAGTTACTTTCATAATGACCCATAAAGAAAGGTTGTTATTTCTATGCTCTGTGCTAAGTGTTTTTTTTTCTCTTTGCCTTTGTCTTTCCTTGACAGACTCATTGCTCTACTCTGGAGATACCTGGCAGTGGGGAGGTGTTCGATGATGGGGAGAACCCTCCCAGCAGTCGCTCCTCTGAAAGTGGCTTCACAGATTTTGTCCAGTACCAGAGAGATGGCCCAGAGGAGACATTGCAAACCCCCCATTCCCACCCTGTGCTCAGAACAGGCAGCCGCTCCTCTGGCCTGTGTCAGACCAAACCTTTAGATAAACCAGTCATGCAGTGCTGCCTGGAGCACTTTCAGCAGTTTCTCTCCCGGCTCGTCACCTTGTACATCATCCCTCGACAGGTGGAGAAAGCTGAGGGTCCGAGAGGTGAACTCGTGCCCTCAGGAACGCTGGTTTCAGAGGTCTCCCACCACGGTGACCATGTAGAGTCAAGCTCAGGTTCTGGGATGGTCCAGAGGGAGCGCATTGCTGCCTTCACTGCTGCCTGTCAACTCTTCTTAGAATGCTCCAGTTTCCCAATCTACATCGCAGAGGGCAATCTCAAGTCCTCCCCCACTCAGGAGGAGCAGTCTGGTAAGTCCCGACTTCTTTTACTAAGTGTAGTATGCCCACTGTTGCAGTCCTAAATAACATTTAAACTTTTGAAGACAAAGGGAAAAAACATAAACCAAAGAGCTGGTTAAAAAAAAAAAGTATTTATTTTAAAAATAATTTTTTTATACGTTTAATTTATTGGTGACAACAGGGACCCTTCTCTTGTTGGACTTGCTGATACTCAGTGAGATCTTAGCATATATGCACAACAAAAGGTTCCTTGTGTCATTTCTGTACAAAATCAGCCTCTCTCATCGAGAAAATGCCAAAACTGGATTTTTAAAATGGCACTCGCAATAACTTTGTTTCTGGTTTTAAAAATAACAAGAAGTTAAACTACCACATGTGTACATACTCCGAAATAAATCCGATACTGGACTGTTAAATGTAGACAACAATCTTTCGAATACCCTATTTCAGAAGTGCATCACAGTAATCTGATTACTCCCAGAAATCTGATTTTAATGGTCATGTAAACAGGCTCAGTGTTTTATAGAAACAGTTATCTGAGAATGTCCTTAATATTCAAGAAAACTGCATTAAAGTGTGGTGTTGTTACATAAATATCTGTGAATTAATTAATTTTTAAACAAATCAAATCAAAATCAGGCTGTGGTGTCAGGCTGTGGTGAATCTAACTGAATAATTCAGTGAGATGGTGGTGATACCCAGCCCTACATCTGAGGGGAACATGCTCAGTGTTTTGTTTTCCACCTTCATCTCTGCAGACAGTGAGCTGGTCCGGCTGCCGCTGTGGCTGCAGACACTGATGGATGCCTGCTGCCTGGCCAGTGACTTCAGCCTCCAGGGCGTTGCCATCTCCCTGCTCATGGACTTAGTAGGACTTACTCAATCAGTTGCCATGGTTACCGCCGAGAGCGTGGCATCTGCTAGCAGCTCTGAGCCTGCCCAGCCCATGAGTCCCAGCCAGGGTCGTGTAGCTGTTGTCATCAGGCCTCCACTCACTCAGGGAATCCTAAAATACATCGCAGATAAGACGGATTTCTTCAAGGTAGAAGTTATGGTTGCTTCTGTTGAGCCTCTGTTGGTCTTTGGTCTTTGTATTTGATGTTCCTTTTCTTTTTATTTTTGCTCAGACTGTTGCTCTGATCTTGTGGGACCAATTGGGTGAAGGGACACCTCAGCATCATCAGCGGAGCGTGGAGCTCTTCTACCAGCTTCATAACCTGGTTCCTTCATCCAGTATCTGTGAGGATGTCATCAGCCAGCAACTTATGCACAGGGACAAGGTCAGCACAGTCCATACATTACCTGTCAGACTAAACTAAAAGATAACACACATACACACAAATAGAAAACCCCTGTTTTCCTCTGGAACGAGCTGTATCACATTAGGACAGCTAAAAAGCTGCTGGAGCTCATTGTGAAGACAGTGCAGTGCGTAAAAATAAGTTTCTTTTGTATTTGAGAGCTGATAAGCCAGACAGCTGGTCAGAACCAGAACAGCAGACAAAATCTGGTACATTTTTTAAAACCAAAAACACCGGGACAGGCTTAAGATTATATATCATGTCATCATTTCTGCTAGCACCAGGCTTTAAGTCAACCGTTCAGAGGATTTTTCCTTGGATAACAGGAAGTTGTAAAACGCAAGGTGTTATATCATAAGTTAATTGATTTAGTAACTTGATACTTTAGAAAATGACAGTTGCTTGTCAGGATGTACAATTGAACACAAAATTGTGAAGATGGAGAAAAGAAACTGCATTGTTAAACCCCTGTCACCTGAAGGCTGCCTCCTGGCGGTATCTGTGCCTCATGAAACTTGTATGAATTGATGATTAAATATCTTTTTTTCTTTCAGAGAATTCGTTTGGAAGCCCACGTGAAGTTCTCTGTGTTGTGGCATTTAACCCGAGATTTGAACATCACCAAGTCTTCTCCTTTCAGTCGCACATTTGACAGGTAAGTTTCAATCTGTCAAGCACAGAATTGGTGCTAATGATGTCTTCTTTTGTTTTTAGCTTAACCGTTACTGCATAATGTTCACACTATTTTCCATCCTCCCTTCCTCCCACTCTGTCGTTCAGGTCTCTGTTCATCATGCTTGACAGCTTGAGTTATTGGGATCCGTGCACCAGTGCGGTTGGTCGGGCTTGGCTGAATCAGGTCCTCCAGAGACATGACATTGCAAGGGTCCTTGAACCACTTCTGCTTCTTCTGCTCCACCCCAAGACCCACAGAGTCTCTATTCAGAGGGTACAGGCACAGCGCCACTGGGCCCGGGTGTTCCCTGATCCACCTGAACAGGATACATCAGAACCAGTCCAAACCAGAGACTCTGGCTTCTCTGACAGTGAGCACTTGATGTTAACTATGATTAAAAACATTCATACCAGTTTAGCACTTTATTTAAGCATTTTTTTTTTTCATTTTTTCCCCCATTAGACTTCATTCAAATCCAAAGTGAAAGGGTTGGACAGGAGGAGCTCCGGGGCCTGGAAATGAGTGACATGGAGCCTTTCTGCCTGACCGTCAACCCTTTGAGTGACAGCTTGTCCATTCTGAGCCTGAGCAGTGAAAACTTGCAATTATCTGGTGAATATCAGCCTGCTGACCAGCAGGGGGAGCCACAGAGCTCAGAGTCCAGTGGTTCTCATTCATCTACAGTCGAAAACGGCAGCTTGGAGGAGGCAGACACAGTAAACGGCTCAGAGCAACAGCCTGGCTCCTCAGATGACCTGTCTGAAGACTCCATGGAGGAAGTCGTGTCCTGTGTTGTTAAAGACCTCATCGACAGAGTTCTGAATCTAATAGATGAGGAATCTCATGAAGTGTCATCTCAGCCTGAAAACTGGCCCCAAACTGATACTGATAGTACTACTTCAGATTCTTCCACTGGTCCTCGAGTGGACCCCTGTCCTCCTCACAACTCCAACCACCAGACAGTGCCGGAGATGTTAGCTGGAGGAACGCTGGAGTTCTTCTCTGTCACACCAGCTGAAACATCAGCTGATGAGCGGCACAAAGAGGGCATCGCCCGCCATAGTTCATCACCCTCCATCGTCATGCTGCCTGACAGCTCTGATCCAGCCACCCCAGACCACACCCTCCAGGTGGATGACCTCCAAGCCCGCAAGCGTAGCCATAGCAGCACTCAGCTCAGCCTCAAGGGGAAGATCATGGAGAGGCTTGCAGACAAATCTCCAGGGGCAAAGCCAAAGATCAAGAAGACTAAGAGGAAAGAGGAGGAGAGGCTAAGAAAAGCAGCAATTCAAGCCGAAAAGATGCATCCACCCAGTATTTTCTTCGGGGACAGTTTGGATTTGGAGAACTGGTACAGCTGTGGAGAAGGTGAGGTGTCAGAGATCGAGAGTGACATTGGCTCACCAAGTGGGGGCTCAGGAGGAGCTGTCGGTGGTGTCAGTGTCACAGGACGCAGATCTTCTTCTGCTCCACCTCATTTCAACATCCATCCTCTCTACCAGCACGTCCTTCTCTACCTCCAGTTGTATGACTCCTCCAGGGCCTTGCATGCCCTGTCAGCCATCGCAGCCATGCTAAGAGCTGCTCCCTCGGGCTTTGTAAGTGCTATCTCCACCACCAGCATCAATAACACCTACACTCCACAGCTCTCTTTGCTTCAAAACCTACTAGCCCGTCATAGGGTCTCCGTCATGGGCAAAGACTTTTACTGTCCTATTCCCCAGGACTCCCACTCCCATTCCTTCCGCAGTGCCATGTATCTGGAGATCATCATCTCGCTTTGCCTCTACTTCCTAAGAAGCTATTATTCTGCCCATGTGACAGCAGGACCTCAGGATTTGGCAGGGAACAGGGCCATGCAGCTGACCAGTGTGGAGGTCTTAACTCTTCTCTTCAGTGAGTTATCCAAAGTCACAGGTGGCTCAGCTAAGGGCTTTGCTAGTTTCATCAGCGACATCCTCTCAAAGTGCAAAGTTCAGAAGGTGATTCTCCACTGCCTGCTCTCTTCTATATTCAGTGCTCAGAAGTGGCATGAACAGCAGTCGGCAGTAGTTAACATGGCCACCGTGGAGGAAGGTCTCTCTGAGGACAGCGTCATCAACATGTCAGAGGACCAGATAGACAGCTGTAGTGCCGTCCAGTCCCAGCTGCTCAGACTGCTGCAAAGTCTAGTTGTTCTTGAGCACAGAGTCCTGCTGCCACTTGATGAAGGAGGAGAAGGGGGACCTGTGGGAGGAGGGACAGGTGGTGGAGGGACTGGAGGCAGTGGGGGGTCAGGATTTGAGATCCTAGGTGGGGAAGTGGAGCATGTCAACCCTCAGCAGCCAATGACATCGCTGCAGTACCTTCATGGACAGCCTATTACAGCACAGGGGATGTTCCTGTGTGCAGTGATAAGGGCTCTGCATCAGCACCACACCTGTAAGATGCATCCCCAGTGGATAGGACTCATCACTGCCACTCTACCTTACATGGGGAGAGTGCTGAGGAGGGTGGTGGCCTCAGTGACTCTGCAGCTGTGCAGAAACCTGGATAATCTTCTCCAGCAGTACCGTTACGAGATTGGGATAACTGACACCAGGTATTGACGTTTAATTGCTCCCATTCACAACACACTGCAGTATGATGAAATATAATTTCAGGGCTCGGTCACCAGATGGCACCACCGGCCATCATATGCGATGGCTCATCTGTTTTGTTTCTTTGCTTTTTTTGTATGCTTATATGAAATTCTGAATTTTTGTGTTAACATATTAAATTGCTGCTTGTTCTCTATGTGTGCTTTAGACCACAGTGGATGGCTCTTTGTATTCCTCCCGACCTGATTCTCACTGTGCTGGAGGGGGTGACATCCATCATCCACTACTGTCTGCTGGATCCCACTTCCCAGTACCACCAGGTGAGGGCAGCGTGCACCAAGGGATTGCAGTAGTCTGTATCGCCAGTTCTTTACATGCACTTAATTTACTGAAACGTTTCTGAATTGAGACTTTATTGGTTGTTTTGTCCTTCTCTAAACTTGTGCAGTGTTTAAAATACTTATTGCATAACAGGCTGCTCTTTAACAAAAAAAAAACAATAGAAGTGTCTGAACCATGAATCGACCAGTGAATGTTCTGGTCTGATGACAGCTTGTGTCTAAACAGTCCTCTTCATCATAACTTTTTACATTTAGACATCATCAGACCAAGTCAACACCTAATACATATGAAGTTATTGAGGCATTGACATTTTATGTTGTGGTTTCTCCACCCCTACCTTTAGTTTCTATATATTGTTTGAGATGTAAGAATTACAATTGCATGATTCTGCTTAAATGTAAATTTATTATTAAATTAAATGAATATTAATGTCTGATGTCTGTTAACAACATTGTCTGTTTAAGTATTTTTACGATCTGAGGTTAATATATTTAGCTGTTTGTCTGTTGAGATTAAACATGTGTATTTGAGGTTTGTGAAAATCAGCATTTTAATGGGGCTTTATTTTAATAAAGCATTATTGCTGCTTGTTCTTCAGTTATGTCTTAGTTGGTGTTTTTTTTTTTCATTTAATCACAAAAAAGTGAATTTTATGAGTACCTTGTCCACAAACAAAGCTGAAAATTGGAAAATTTTGGTCACCAGCTGATCAATCAGTGCATCCCTAATAAGACAGTTTTTATTTTCCTCTCCGCCTTATCAGTATTGATTGTCTCATTTCATCTTATGTTATCAGTTGCAAGTGAGTGTTGACCAGAAGCACCTGGCTGAGGCTCGTTCGGGCATCCTGTCCATCCTGCACACCATCATGTCGTCTGTCACCCTGCTGTGGAGCATCCTCCACCAAGCTGACAACTCTGACAAGCCAGCTGCTGCCTCTGCAGCGTCCACTTCCAATATTAACCTGGGCTCCACTAAAGTACGTCAAACGATTTGTTCATGTTTTCTTTCTTATCTGTTTTTATATATTCAGTTCAGCAAAAACAACAAAAGTAATGTAGATGGTGTTTTCCAGTTTTTTACATTAAATAATGAAGCCTATCGCAGCAATTAACTGGTTCCCAGCAACCTTAAACTGGAATAGGTGGTCTTGAAAATGAATAATAGATGAAATAATGAACACTTAGTAATGTGCAGAGTGATTTGGACATCTGAAAGTGAAATCGAGCCATTGGTGCATCTACTGGCATGCAGTGTGTTTTTTTTCCTACACATAAGATGCTCTGTGTGTTATTGTATCGGGGACATAATGGATTAAATTATTGATGTTTCATTAAATTTCATTTCCTCTGATTAACAGAACCTCCGTCAGCAGATCTTGGAGCTGCTTGGTCCAATTTCCATGAACCATGGAGCTCATTTCATGGCAGCAGTAGCCTATGTTTGGAATGAGCGGAAGCAGGTCAAGACCCCAGTGAGAAATAAGGTACAAGTGAAGACATTCACCAATACTTTGAGGGTTATCAAAGTCCTGGTTGTAAACTAAAGTGTTTTTAAAAGTGAAACAGGATTGCAGTTGCTGAAACAATCTCTCAGTGGCATTTTAAGAGAGGACCGGATTCCAGGATGTCTAGGTTTTAGAGTTCTCTTTAGATGTGTTTTCCTGCTACTGAGTGTTCATGGAGATAATCTTTCAGGTGATTCCTGTAGCCAGTGAGGAGCAGCTTCTACTGGTTGAGCTGGTGCGTTCAGTGAGCGCCATGCGCACCGAGACTGTCATGCAAACGGTCAAAGAGGTTCTAAAGCAGCCGCCTGCCATCGCAAAGGACAAGGTTGGTTTTTAGTGTTTTTGTTGCTGAGCTTAAACTATTTTGACTTTTTCCCATGAGCAAAAGGAGTCTAAGAGCCTCTGAAATCTTGCAAAAGGGGTTGTTCACACAACAGAAGCACAGATTATTTTTTTTATTTTACTCAACAATGCTAAAAGTGTAACATTTTTATTGCCATCATGATGTTTTGCTGAAAGGAAATACTATGAACTATAAAGCTTAACACCTGAAATATACACTGACTTAGCATGGTTTTCTGTATTAAATGGATCAAAGTTTATTTTTTGTCCATACAAAGTATATTAGTTATTTTATCTTGCTATACTGATTTTCAGAAACACCTTTCTTTGGAGGTCTGCATGCTGCAGTTCTTCTATGCTTATGTACAGAGGTGGGTGCACTGCTTCATAGTGTTGCTGTTTAACACAAAGGATAGCATTGTAGTTTTCTACACAGATCCAACTGTCTCGTAGTTTTAAAACCACTGAAACGTGTTTGCATTTCTGGTTGCGCTTTTTTTTTTGTGTCCCAGGATTCCCATTTCCAACTTGGTTGACAGTTGGCCGTCTCTGCTGGCGCTGCTGAAGGACTCTGTACAGTTGGGTCTGCCTGCTCCTGGACAGTTTCTCATCCTAGGGTTGGTTTTTTCTTCATGACTCTTCCTCACTGACATCCAGAGATCTGTTTGTTCTTACCAGATCTTGAGAATTAGATGCTTTATTTTACTTAAATTAGTCTGATTGTGGACAGTAGTGTGTTGGTTCAGTACGACTGTATGGAGCACACATCCAGTATTCATGCAAATTTGATTAATTAACTTATTTAACATGCATTGTTTCTCTTGTCTCTAGAGTTCTGAATGAGTTTATTTTGAAGAACCCTAATCTGGAGAGTAAGAAGGACCAACGAGAACTGCAGGTAGTTACTGCAGTTGGTTCAACTCCTTTTAAACGTTTTGTCATTGATGTTATGTCTTATAATTAGATTATGTAATCTCCCTTCTGTTATGTCTTTGTCTGCTTGTAGAAAGGCTAGCAGCATAGGAAAACCAAATGAATTGGGTCAGAGTTATGTGTTTTAATGAGTAACATCTAAACTCAGCAGCGGTGGGTAACAGAGTTGTTAGAAGTCATCCTGCTCTATTATAAATAGACATAAAGAAATAAAAGGGCTAAAGTAAATCCGATGCTGACCTGTGCTCTTTCTAGCCCAGTGGTTCCCAAACTTTTTCTGCAGGGCCCGTTTTCATCGACAACAATAATGTCAAGCTTTCCCGATCCCACTGTCACATGCACCCTCATGCTTACAAAGAAACATACGAAGAAATGTACCACGAAATAGTCTTCAGTTTATTGGCTGCTGCTTCGTTTTCTGTAGTTAAAACCATGTCAGTGGCAGAAGGAATTATTAATTCCTCTGCTACAGTGTGAGGGGTTTAAACCAGGAAACACTGCAAATTACTTCAGGTGAGTTTTATTGATGCGAGGGATGATGCTTTAATAAAACAACTCTGCAATATACGACAGTTGAGTAGGTTGTTTTTAAAGTAATCAACAGGCTTTTTTTGTGTTCAGGATGAGAAGTCCCCAAGTAGCGTTATAACTTGTTTAGTGTCGGATGCTTTTGTGACATACAACACATTGTTTTCTCTCTTCATTACTCACCACTGGCCATTACTAATACTTGACAAATACCTGGTCGCAAGCCTAGGGCAAGATATGCCTCATCCATCTTTAATTGACTTTTTTTTTTTTTTTTTTTTTTTTGGCAGTTGAAATCTCTGTCTTTGAATCATCATCGTTTGCACATTGGTAAACCTGTCCTTGTTTTGCTAGCAGGGCAAAAACTATAAATTTGTATTTAGCCTTGTTGCCCTGCCCCCTCCCGTCATAGCTCTGGGACCCCCCCCCCCCCAAGATGTCAGTAGATTATTTACTGACTTGTGGTTTGGCAGCATCTTTAACATATCTAAATAAAAGACAATACGAGGAAGACGAGTCATAGTGGAAGACTTAATGGTGCAAGAGTTTCATTAATTTACTAATTTACAGTTAAAAAGATTAGTTACAGGAAGAGGGAACGTCTTGATCAAGTAGCTTCCAGCTGGGAATCTTTTTCTCTAGTAATGGATTGTAAAATGATCAGCAGTAAAACACTCATACTGAACACGGTAAGAAACGTCTGAGTCATTTTCCTTTGTGCGTTCAGGATGTTACTCATAAGGTGGTGGAGGCCATTGGGACGATAGCTGGTTCCTCTTTGGAGCAAACCACATGGCTGAGGAGGAACCTGGAGGTGAAAGCGTCTCCTCAGATAGTTGTGGATGGAACCAACCTGGAAACTGATGTAGAAGGTAATCTGTTTACAAGGACCTGCTGCTTGAATCTTATAACTGCATCTAGAAAAGTGCCAGCAGTGCTAATAGCTCGCTGATTCCTCCGTCACTGGTTATTGATCATGTACCTAAGCTCTCGCTAATGTTCGTCTAACACGAATGACCAGATTCTTCAGTTAATGTTAGAAGTCAAATGAGGTGTCATTCATATGGATTTATATAATTCAGCTAAAGTTCAGTTTTAATCTTAATGAGAAACAGATTTATGTGGCTAAAGTCAGGTAGAGTGAGTACTTGTCTGAAATCTTTTGTATGCTTCAGCATGGCAGGTTTGTGATCAGCTGTGAAGCTGCCGCTAACGTTTGAGATGTATGTGTTTTATAGATTTAATGCTCACAGTGATGGAGGCCTCCAGCTTCACTCCATCAGTGTACAGCGTTCACGCCCTCACACTGTTGGCCGAGGTAAAACACCAGAGTGTCTGTGACTGAGCTCGACCCTTCAGTCTGTGGCTCTGCCACCCATTTCCATTTTCCTTCTCAACTGTCTCTATTCTCTCTCGCTCATATTTACCGGCAATGTTTGGGCCTGTTGCTGTCAAGCACACTAACGCAGTCCAGCTGATTCCCAGCCACCATTCCAACCATTAAATCATTAATAATAAACCAATAAATTATGTTATTGGTTTAATTTGAGCTGTGGGAAGCATCTACCTAGTTGCAGCTTGGCTGTTTTTAGCTCAGTGTGGGTTTAATTAATGCAGATGCCTGTGCTCCACTGATATGACAACTTAACAAGGCCATATATCAGAGCTCAGCTGCAGTGCTGCAGCTGGTGAGAGCATTGCTTGGTGCAGTGATGTTGCATCCATGTACTTGTATAGTTTCTCAGCCATTTCAGTTGTTTCTGAAGCACTTCACTTGGTGTTGCCAGAAAAACTGAAACCATACGAATGAAGTCTGACTCACTGAATAATGGATCTAATTGGTAGGTGCTGGCTCATCTGTTGGACATGGTGTTCTACAGTGACGAGAAGGAGAAGGTCATCCCACTGTTGGTTAATATCATGCACTATGTAGTGCCCTACCTCCGCAACCACAGGTCTGGATACACCTCTGTTTGTCTGTTTTCTCATCGAGATGCCAAATCTGTTGAATAACTTGAACCTAAAACTAACTTTATGGATCTTTTTACCAGAAAAAAAGCTGAATCTGTACGGGAAATGATGAATATCAGTTAACTGCCAAGTTAAAAATGAGCTGTAACTGCAGCTTCCAATTTAAATAGCTTACTTGAAAGTGTGCTGTTTTATGTTTCTTTTGACAGTGCACACAACGCCCCCAGCTACCGGGCTTGCATCCAGCTGTTGAGCAGTCTTAGTGGGTACCAGTACACCCGCCGTGCCTGGAAAAAGGAAGCCTTTGACCTCTTCATGGACCACACCTTCTTCCAGATGGATGCCTCCTGCGTGAGCCAGTAAGAAAAGAAACAAAATGTTAACGGTTTTTTTTTAACATAATGTGAATGGAAAGACTGATCCCTGTCGGTTATAATGGCCATCGGTACACACATGAACGGACTGTCGGCAGTCTGCCTTGTGCTCAAAAGGTACCTCAGCCACAGCAGAGGTGCATTTTAAAATGAAAGTAAACATATTTTGTATTATTTTCCTGTTAAATAAGATGAAAAGAAAAGATCTGTTTTGTTAGTTTGACTCTTTGTGCTCATGTAATATTACTTCACCGTCATTTCCTTTATTTCTAGCTGGAGAGCGATCATCGATCACCTAATGACTCACGACAAGACCACGTTCAGAGACCTCATGAGTAAGCTTTATCTATAAATAGATGATATAAATATATTACCACAGGATGTTGTCACAGAGCATTTACTAGATTTTTTTACTCATTCTCACAGGTGTCATTTTGCTTCTTTACACTGTGTTTCAAATTATTATGCATATCATCATTGCACATTTGTAATCATTAGAAATGATATTAGGTTTATAATAATCTGGATTTTACTGGACAAAGCTACCAGTGATGAAAACCACTTTTTTCCCCCTAAATATCCAGTTTTCCTAGTTATTTTGCATAACAGCTTCAAAAGATTAAACAGGCAGTAAAGAACTGAGAATATTCTCATGTTTTTGCATTATGTAGGAGATCTTTTTTCTAAAAACAAATTTATTAAATAGAATATTTAGTATACACTCTCTTTCTGCAGCATGGGATGGAGCGTTGTTTTTAACTGCAGAAGGAACGCTTCTTCCTTTTATACCATGGCAGGAAATGGTCAGTTAGAAACCTCAGGCTCCCCATTCTCCATTATTAACGGTCTGAAAATTAGTCTTCATGTATTTCAGAGCCCACTGCAAGTGTTTCTCTTTGTAAGCATTGGCTAAAGGTGGCTGAAATACAGCTTTATGCACAACTTCAGCCTCTCGAGTATCCTGCATGGAAAGGTTTTTGGAATTCTTGGGATTTCACTGTTTTTTATTTGCAGAACGATCCTTTTTTCCCCCACACTCCATGGAAACTGTGACTAGTCTAATAATGTGGCAAAAACTCCTTAAGTAGTTTGACTTTAAAGAAACTAACTTGGGAAACTAATTATCAAACCTGTGTGAGGATTTTATCCGGAATCTAAACAGACAGGAGAAAAAACACGAGCTAAATTTTCTGAGAAAAACTTCAACACACATGTTCATTTAATCCTACCTGCAGAGTAATATGGAAAAGTGTTTACATCTAACTTGAGTCAGAATTACACAGGGGGAGGGGGGATATACAGAAGGCTGTTTGATAGCAAGACAGTGCTAATGTGATGCAGATGGTGGGGGCTTAATGGTGATCCTGTGTGTTTGCCTTTAGCCCGAGTGGCTGTAGCTCAGAGTAGCTCTCTGAGTCTGTTCACCAACAGAGATGCTGAGCTGGAGCAGAGGGCCATGCTGCTGAAACGACTAGCCTTTACTATCTACAGCAGTGAAGTTGACCAGTACCAGAAATACCTGCCAGACATACAAGGTATTCACACACATGCATCTAACTAGCACAGCATCAGAATATTGTGAATATTAGTTCTGATTTAGGTGTGGATGGGGTTGATGGAGGCTAAACTAATTCACTGCCTGTCACCAGAACAGTGGTTAATCACCAGACATTTGTTTGCTTGTTTAGAGCGCCTGGTAGAGAGCCTGCGTCTGCCTCAGGTGCCCATTCTTCATGCTCAGGTGTTCCTGTTCTTCAGAGTGCTGCTGCTGCGCATGTCACCTCAACACCTTACCTCACTGTGGCCCACCATGATCACCGAGCTGGTACGCACTAAATGCTAGACGGACTCTCTCGTGTCATTTTTACTAGACCTTCAGTCGTTTTACAGACACATACTCTGTCTGCTTTTCTGCAGGTTCAGGTGTTTCTATTGATGGAGCAAGAGCTAACAGCAGATGAGGACATATCAAGGTAAGTGACCTGCTGGATTGCAGCAGAAACTGAACTTAAATAACACTTAAATAACTGTTCTCCAACCTGTTAACCTCTAGGACATCAGGACCATCTGTTGCTGGGTTGGAGACTACCTATTCTGGAGGGAACGGCTTCTCCACCTCCTACAACAGCCAGCGCTGGCTCAACCTTTACCTCTCTGCCTGCAAGTTCCTGGATCTGGCCTTGGCTCTGCCTCCTGAGAGCCTGCCTCAGTTCCAGATGTCAGTTCAGATAAATCTTGTTTACTATAGGTTTTGCATAATATAGAAATGGGTCAGAGGATCAATAACAGACATTTTAAAGTGGAAATATGGACCTGTTTGTCGATATTTATAAAGCTTTAGGGACTCTTTTACTAGACCAAAATGGTTTTGTTTCTGATTGAGTGCTGTTTTATTACAGGTACCGCTGGGCCTTCATCCCAGAGGCCTCAGATGATTCAGGACTGGAGGTGAGACGTCAGGGGACCCATCAGAGAGAATTTAAGCCCTATGTGGTCCGTCTGGTCAAGTTGCTGAGGAAACGGGCCAAGGTATCTCATCTTCCAGCTGTCTGTACAAGTTCTGTAAATGATGGAGACAAGTCACTGTCAAAAACAGGAAAACTCTAAATAAATAGTATTTGTTTTACTTTCTCCCACAGAAAAACCCAGAGGAGGACTGCTCAACCAGAACCCTGTCCTGGGAGCCAGGCCACCTGATGATAACCCTCTACGTCATCCGCAGCATGGAGCAGCTGCTGCCCTTCTTCAACCTGCTCAGCCAGGTGTTCAACAGCAAGGCCAGCAGCCGCTCAGGTCCCACCTACTCCCACAACCCCGCCAATTCCTCCTTTCCCAGCCACAAGGAGGGCCACAAACTTGAGAGCCAGAAGGTCTTCTGGAGTCGTGCTCGACAGAACATCGAGGAGATGGTGGAGAAAGACTTTCTAGAGGGACTCATCAAGACGTGAGAACAGTGCAGGGGGAGGGGGAGGGGATTAACACTTAACTGACCACTAGTGAAAAACCTCAACTTGTACATTCAAGAACAATAATGGGGGATTTAAAAACGTGGGAATATTCTGTAAATTCCTTTTGTATTTATGATGACTTCACTTTTGAAAAGCTACTGTATTTAATTTTAATTATTTGTATATATGGAGCAGTTTTGATGAGTTTTAACATTTCATGTGGGTCCGTTAGGACAGAGTGTAGATGCTGTGGCATTCCATATCAATGTGATTTAATAATAAAGATTTCTAATAAGAAAGCTACATGTTCTCTGTTGATATCTTGACTTTTCTAAAGCACTTGTGATATTTTATCATGCAGTCTAATGGAAACTGTTCTGAGCCTCTAGATAGCAGCAAGGCTTTAAAGGGATAAATAGACATTCATATTAAATAACTGGCACTTATTCGCTGTGCAGTAAGAAGAGATTAGGGAGTTTACTGCTGGAGTGATCAGTCCACAAAAACTTAAAAACAACAGAAGACACAAACAGAAGCAAGAATCAAAACAGACTCCAAGCTAGAATTATTAGAAAAAAAATTAAGAGTTGCCTAAAACAATAGGAATAAAACCTAGCTGTGTACTCTTCCTAGCCAAACATGATTACAACAGCACCTCTGAGCATGTGTCAAAATACGTAAGGTAGGTGAGCATTCATTTCAAACTAAACCCTGGCACAGCCTCCATCTCAACATGTACCTTCCACCAAAAAACAAAACATGCAAATAATAAAAGCATCAGAGAATTCTTAATAGCTCGTGCCTAGACCTCAGCAAATAAATGCAACACACAGCTAACATTTTTACAGAGACCGAGGCCAGCTGCCCACAACAAGAGGCAGAGTGGCAGCTGCTGTGATTGGCCAGTTTTCAACCCTCCAGGCCAATCAGTTGTCTGAGGAGATACACGGGTTTCCAGGTAGCAGGGATGGGATCCAATCCCAGCTGGATGTTGAACCAAAGTCTTTTCCTTACAAGAAAGATTGTACATCGATGAGAGTCTACATAAACACACCTATGATCATGCTGTTCAGTAGTATTTTCATCTATGTTACCTATTTTGGGGGGTTGATCATGAACTGTGCACATTGGTGCAAAGGTGAAGAAGTTTTTATATTTTTCTGCTGACGGAGCGATGCTGCAAGTCACACAGACCTGTGTAAGTACAGGGCAAGCATTAATGACTTGATACCTAATCTTCTAGGACCCACAGACTCTAAAAGGGTGTTAGTTAAGTCAGACAGGAGGCCAGTTAATCATTGAAAAGGTCCAGGCTGAATCTTGTTGTTGCTTCAACCTTTTTATCTGGTTTTGTGGTCTTCATTTCAGCTTTCATTACCTCGGCCAGGTTTCTGAGAACTAAACAACGATACTATCAAGTTTAATTTTTATGTGAAATTTGCTTAAATAAAAATAAGCTTTATTTGCAGACACAGGTCCATAAAGTTAGAAAGACTCATTAAACCTCATTAGAGTGACTTAACAATTACTATGATATTTATTGCTTTAAATGTCTTTTCTTAAGCTTGGGCCTCATCATCTCATTAAAGAGAGAAGAAAGATTTTGTTTTATTGTTCCCCCGAGGTCAGTTATGTTGTTGCAGCATAATAATAAATTATTGATACTTATCCCCCATCACAGCAAGTCCGGACGCAGCTGACACGAGCGCAGTCCAGTCGACCCGCCGCCAGGGAGTGGAAGGAGCGGGTTAAGGAGCAGCCCAGGCAGTGAATCACGGGGGGATGTATCTGTAGTTGTGTACTTGAGTGTGGTTACTATTACTATTACTATTATTATTATTATTATTACTTATTATTATAATAATATATTTTGACAACATTTCCTTAATCCAACACAGACAGAAAACATAATAATAATAATAATAATAATTATTATTATTATTATTATTATCATTTTGTAATTAATTTTATTGTTTTTAATAACTACTACAACACTGCAATTTCCCTTTTAGATTAATAAAAGTTTTGTTTATTTATTTATTTATTTGTTTGTTGTTTGCTTGTTTGTTTGTTTATTTGTTTGTTTGTTTGGCAGGCTGCACACTGGGAACACTTCCAATACATCTCACTACCTTAGGACAGACCAAAAGACAATGAGATTAACAAGTCAAACACAGGCTAGCCGTAGCTTAGGGGGGTGTTGGGTGGTATTTCCAGACTGGTGTGCTGTGATGATGCTGGGGCTGTTTGAGGGTGCCCTTGACAGCACGACATCCACCCCAACTAACTGAACCTGCCTCCGATGGTCTTGGCTGGCTGAGATGATGATGATTTTTGTTTTTTTGTTTTCTCTTCTTTGCTATCTGTATGTGTGTATACAGCTTATATACATAATTCCATCACATTTTCTCTCAGTCATTTACTTACTTGCTTCTGTCTCTTTCCTCTTTCTAGAACGCGTAACATCTCGTCACACTCTGTCAATTTTTGCTGATTTGTAAATGCATCCTTATCACACACACACACACACACACAAATCGCTGAGCTTATGGAATACCCCCTTCAGGGAATTTCTCTATTCAGCATTTTTTGTATTAATTTACATCTCTATTACATTATTACATATTTTATATGCTTGTTAGGGCTGTTTACATAATGTATTTCACAGAATGCTTTTTATAAAATTATATTGCTTCTGAGGAAATTACTTTATTGGGTCAGATTAAGGTAAAACAAGCAAACAGAAAAATAATTCAGTAAAAGTACAAATAAAACAGGAATCTGATAGATTAAATAAAAGACAAATGTAATATTAAACAAAGAGCTTCAGTTTATACAGGCGACAGAAGAGATCAGTACCATGGACAGAGACGAATACTCTACAGAATTAACCATCTTTTTCCTTTTGTTTCTTTTAAATTAGTTTTCTTTATTCACAAATGAGCTCACGTGACCACTAAACATTGTGCACCAGTGGTCCCTGAAGCTGCAGGCTTCATTTGACCTTCATAGCAAGGCAGCTATTTGACAAGCATCAAGCAGCCGCGTGAACCTCGTGTTTTCAAGCGTTTTCAACCCCGACCAATTTTCTCGTCCCCTTTCAAGTCTCGCGATGACAGGCGCAGCAGCGGGGTTGGTAACACTGCATCACCTGACCCAGAAAAAGGGGCAGGGCGTGCGGAGAAATATAAATACTTTAATAATTAAATAAAGAAGAGGACGTAAATTAGCCGAAAACGCCACCATCCAACATCCCGGTTTGAAGCGCATATCTCCGGGGCTAGCAGGAGGCCGCAACTGGAGTGGAGGAGGGGGCTGCACTGGATGGTGGGGGGATAATGATGATGATGCCAGTAAAAGTCTAATTCTCCCCTGAACACCCTGCTGATACACAGGACTACTGGGGCTGCTGCTACTGCTGCTGCTGGTGGAGAGGATTATCCAGGAGGAAGGAAGACAGGGAGGAGGGGGAGGCAGCATCATCCGGAGAGGACGGTTTTGTCAGGAAGGCTGGCCGTACGGTAACGTGGAACAGTAAATAAATTAATCCAAAATCAAAGGGAAAACTCAAGATTTAAGGCTTGGAAAGGGATTTTAATGTTGGATGTTTTCTTTAATTCTTAAATGTAGGGATCCTGGCGTTGAAGAGGAGAAAGTCAGTACATGATTGTTCCAGAAACGCGTGCAGATCCAGCAGGACTGAGAGGGAATCAGCCACTACCAGGTGTTATGCAATCACATCAATCGTGGCTCCTTAGAAAGTATCCCTCCATCCCTTGTCGACTGTCGTGTTTGTGTGGTGATTTCGAGGGTAGCTGGGATTACTGAGACTGGTTCGCTCATTTCCGCGTGGGGGGGTAGGACCATATTGGCGGCTGTATAGTCGAGGTTGGACTCAGCGGATAGAGGAAGATGTCGGGGCAGACGCTGACGGACCGCATTGCCGCGGCTCAGTACAGCCTGACGGGATCCGAGGTGTGCAGAGCTGTGTGTAAAGCCACCACACATGAACAGACAGCCCCAAAGAAAAAGCACCTGGAATGTAAGTCTATCTATCTATCTATCTATCTATCTATCTATCTATCTATCTATCTATCTATCTATCTATCTAATGCCATCCTCATAAACAACTAGGCCATGTAAAGCCATCACCCCCCCCCCCAGTGTTCCCAGTGTGTGCTAATGTGCTTTAAGGGTTTCATTCAGCAGTATATGCCAGCACATACACATTTATTTAAGCCAGTCCTCCTTGAATCCTCAGTCAACCCTCACCCTTAACAGCAGAGCTCCTTTCCCCATTTGTGCCAGAGCAAAGAGTCATAGTAAACCACATGCTAACTGTAAGTCCTACTGTCTTGAGACTGCCTCCCCATGTGCCTCTGCTGCTCGTGAATGCATAATTTAAAAGGTTAAATGTAGTGTTATACAAGCAAGCACACAATTGTTGTTGCCAGGGGCTTCATATTGAAAAGATATTGCAGTATTCTCATCAGTCAGTTCATTAGGTTTACCTTGCAAAGCTGCTCTGTTGGATTGAGATCTGGTGACTGTGGAGGCCACTGGAGTCCAGTAAACTCATTGTCATGTTCTAGAAAGCAGTTGGAGATGATTTGAGCTTTGGGACACGGTGCATTATCCTGCTGGAAGTAGCCATCAGAAGATGCTACACTGGTCATAAAGGGATGGACATGGTCAGCAACAATACCAAGAAAATATCCCCCACACTATTACACCACCAGCAGCCTAACTGTTGATACAAGGCAGGGTGGATTCATGCTTTATGTTGAGTCTACAAAATTCTGACCTTACAATCTGAATGTGGAGCTGAAATGGAGACTCATCAGACCAGGAAGCGATTTTCACTTCAACCAAGGTGGAAGTTGTGTTTTTAGCTGCATTTGTTTGTCTGTCTTTCTGTTAACAACATAACTCAGAAAGTTATGGACAGATTTTGATTAAATATTTAGAATATGTCACAAATGGAATAAGGAAGTGGTTAGATTTTGGGGGTAATCCAGATCAGTGGGATCCAGGAATATTTGAAAGGATTCTTTACTATTGGGATAGAGGGATGATTTACAGTTCTAACTTAACAGATAATGCCCAGAATCAATAAAATTTACAAGATGACATCATGGTTCAATACAATAACAACTAACCCAGACTGGGGCTAACCATGTTTGCAGCCATTAGAGAAAATGCAAATTTGTTTAATAATTTCAAGACTATTACAGCCATTTGTTTCATCTTGGTGTCTAAGGGTATAACAGAGGATGTTTTCATGGTCAAGGATTCAAAATAGGATGTGGCATCTGTCCTGATGATGGAAAGAGATTGTGATATTAGCTTGAAGTGTACATAAGAGTGCTGGCATGGTCTTGGTAACTGGATGGGCTGTTGGGCCTTTTGGGGTTTTTCTTAGGTGAGTGACCCTATGGCTTGGTGGAGGTCTGCTACTAATTTAATCTTTTATTGTCCAGTTTTGGTGAGTCTGTGTGAATTGTAGCCAGTTTCCTATTCTTAGTTGACAGGAGTGGCACCCGGTGTGGTCTTCTACTGCTGTAGACCATCTGCTTCACGGTTTGACATGTGTGTTCTGTCATGGTATTCTGCATACCAGTGGTTTTAACCAGCAGTTATCTGAGCTATTTGAGCAGAGCTATACAGTCTGCCCATTCTCCTCTGACCTCTGACATCAACAGGGCATTTTAGTCCAGACAACTGCTGCTCACTGGATATTTCCTCTTTTTTCGGACCATTCTCTGTAAACCCTAGAGATGGATGTGTCTGAAAATGATTGTATTCCTCTCACACACTCACACAAACCCCCTTTTCATAGAAACAATAAAGTCAAACCCCCCAATCACAGTACCACGTGCACCCCCACACTGACAAACTGTACAAAGAAATTTGCTACAGAAAAGTGTCCATCCAACAACTATGCTGCATTGAAAGAAAAAAATGTATACCTAATAAAATGGCCAGTGAGTGTATGTTATACGTTTTTCTTTGTGCAGTTTGTTGATTTATTGTTTTGTCCAAACAAGGGAGTTCAGCTTCTGAGGTTCAAAGGAAAGCAGAAGTAAGGAAACAGGTTTCCCTGTACAGTGAAATTCTTACTTTGCCGTCCACACCGAATGCCATAAATATTCAAAGTATATAGAAAAGACTAATTTAAGAAGAGCATGCAAAAGAGTAAACATAAAATATAAACTATAGGTAAAATATAAGTAAAGTAATCTATGTACATAATGTGCAGCGTGCTACATAAACTGTGCAACATTCAGCATTGAACGATTAATTGTGCAAAAAAAGAACTGTCATGAGGTAGACGGTATGATACATGTGCAAATACTGAATAATAATAATAAGGTGCATTGATAATGTAAACAGTCAGTATGTGTAAATGTACAGTCCATTGTTACAGACTCCAATCTGATGTTAACTATTAAGGAGTCTGATGGCTGAGGGAAAGAAAGAGTTTCTGAGTCTGCTAGTCCTGCATTTCACCCTCTTGTACCTCCGGCCTGAGGGGAGGAGAGTGAACAGTCAATGTTGAGGGTGGGTGGAGTCTTTGATGATGGAGGCAGCTCTCCTGTGGACTCTGCGCTGGTAGATGCTCTGCAGAGAGGGAAGGGGAGTCCTGGTGATCTTAGATGCAGTCTTCACCACTCTCTGCAGGCGTTTGCGGTCCGTGACGGTAGAGCTGCCGTACCACACGGTGATGCAGCTGGTCAGGATTGACTCAATGAGGCAGCTGTAGAAGTTGCTGAGGATCTTCGGCGACATACCGAACTTCCTCAGCCTCCTCAGGAACTACAGCCGCTGCTGAGCCTTCTTCACCAGCTGTGTGGTGTTAAGTGTTCAGGTGAGGTCCTCTCTGATGTGGACCCCCAGATATTTGAAGCTGCTCACCCTCTCCACTTCCAGCCCGCAGATAAGCAGTAGATGATGAGGGTTCCTCTCCTTCCTCATGTCCACTATCATCTCCTTGGTCTTGTCTGTGTTGAGAGTGAGATTGTTGTCCTCACACCACGTCACCACAGAGGCCACCTCCCTCCTGTAGGCTGCTTTGTCCCCACCTGTGATGCGTCCTATCACAGCGGTGTCGTCTGCAAACTTCAGGATGATGTTGTCCTTGTGGGAGGCTGCACAGTCGTGGGTGAACAGGGTGTAGAGGATAGGACTGAGAACACACCCCTGTGGTGTGCCAACGTTTGTGATGATACTGGCTGAGGTTCTGTTCCCTATCCTGACAGACTGAGGCCTGCCAGTCAGAAAGTCTAGAAGCCAGTCACAGAGGATGGGGTGTAGTCCGAGGGAGAACAGTTTGTGGGTGAGCTTGTGAGGGATGACCATATTGAATGCAGAGCTGTAGTCAATAAAAAGCATCCTGATGTAGGAGTCTTTATTCTCCAGGTGTGAGAGGGAGATGGTTTACAGTTGGTCACAATCTGATGTTACTGTCATTATTCCAGCAGAACATTCAAGTGTTGTGTTGACTGAAATGTGCAAAGACTAATGCACAAAGCTGGCAGGAAGTAGTAGTAACCTACCTTGTAGTGAGTTCCTTCCCTCACAAGGGTATAAAAATGACAGTCTCATTTTCTCAGTCTGGTTGTACTTTATCCCACTAACCTGGGCTGCAGGAGCCTTGTAGGTGATTAATGTTTCAACTTGAGATGAGGGATGAAAGGAAGGAACAAGGAAGCCTTGTCCTTGCATGTTGCTGGCTTAGCCTGCTATTAGCCTGTTAAATTACTCCTATTGCCAAATTTAGCTAACAAATAAAGTTAGCATAGATGGCAGTCAGCCTGTTTAGCGTGCTAACTAGTGGTATCTTTTCTCTATTAGGGTTTAGCACAGCTAAGAAAGACTTGTTTAGCTTAGTTAACAATTCAGCTTGTTTAGTTCACTAGTGGAAAAGGGGCATAACTGGTGCTCTATTTCTCTGTGTGGCCTAAGAGTGAAGTCACAAAACCCTCAGCAGGTTTAACAAAACTGGTGATTCTCATCCTTCAGAGTCGGACACGTTCAACATTTGTCCAGTGTGTCTCAGCATCTTGCATTTGAAAGCAGAATTTGCTAGCATTGAGACTTGTGACGTTCCTGCCCAGATTGTTTAAGTACTGTTTGAAGAGAATTGAAACCACAGATTATACCGACCTGTTCAACTTTAAGCACAGTTCATTCTCACTCTCCAGTTCCACTTTGTTGTTCGCACACAGCCACTTCTTCTGGCTTAAGAAGCACTTCAGCAGTTTTATTGTGCCTTCACAGTAGAAAACATGTTTGGCTGTCACAGACAACAAGACTCAGTAAGGCTGTGCAATATCTCAAATTTTGATATCAGTTTAGATTTTGGCTCCAAACAATCACAAAAACAGTGACGTCACCAGAACTGATTATTATTACAATAATTCTTCCATATTACGCTCCCTTGTTTTGTTATGGGTTTCAAATGCGTGCACTTACTTCCGAAAGCCAATCTGGGCAAATACCAAAAGCAGACCCTCCACCATTGCTGCAGACTTAGTGATTTTGTTGCTATATTTAGTGAGTATTCAGATCTTTCAGCAACCCTTTAAAAAATGAGACTAGCGACAAATCTAGTGAGGAGGAAACACGGCTTCCTACATATTCTCCCAGACCTAATGGGAGTGAAGGGAAGGTAAAGTCCACTGTGAGGCGAGGACCGCAGAATCCAATCCAAAAAAAAGGTTTTATTCATCAATCATAGAATACATAGAAAACTCACTCCTTCTGTTCTATGGGTAGTCCAGTCACCATCAGCAGCCACCCCTCAAATGAGCAAATCCTCCTCATTTATTCTCTGCTGCTGATTGGGCTGTACCATTCCTCCAACAGGTGCATTCTCAATTATAACCCATTTCTCTATTAAAATTAATTCTACAAAAGCTAAAAATATTCACACACTATATACTTAATATGACAACCATAAAGTTAAACCAAAAACCCAATATACAAATAACTCCCAAAAATCTTCCTGCCACATGGTCCCTCCCAAATCATTAAAAGAAATCCAGGCCACCTGAAACCCATTTGCCCTGTCACCCTGGAGAGGCCATGTGCCAGGTATGTAAAGCTCCATTACTTCATTAAATTACCTATGACTTCAGATTTACACACAATGTTCTGCCTATCACTGTTAACGGCTGTCTTTGCAGGCATCTGTAAAACAAACCACATCAGTATTAAATAAACAGTTCAACCTTTGTGCATAATTGTAATTCTTTTAAAGTGCCAAACTGTAAATTAATGTGAAAATGTACATGAACCAATTAGTGTGCTATACAATATTTACAAGTCCCAGGTAACGTAACGAACCTCAGCTTTGTTACATGAACATTAGCTTATGGTAGCTAAAGTAGCTTAAAAACTTAAAAAGCTGTGTCATTGACATTATTGAGATTTATTTTTTTAAATGGGCAAGTACTACCCTGCATTTTTCTTTTGCATACTTTGAGCAGACATAAAGCCAACTTTAAAACATCACCCCTAAGAGTCTAGTCTAGCATTCTTGCTGCTAATTTTGTTATAGAATGGAAAATTTCTCTGTCTTACCTAAACGTACGTACAGATTTGAGAAATGGATTAAATCTGTACATTGGATTTGCTACTTCAGGGATGTTGTCTGACATTACATCCTTTTTCATCCACAGCAGATATTAACCATGAGAAGCTGTGGAAAAAAATGCCTACTTTCTTTTGAGGGCATTAGAAGAAAGATAAATCTTAATTATAGATGAAACCTGTATTATCAAGATTCTCAAAAGTTTTTATTTTCCTGTCTTGAATCAACAGGCTGGAGTCGACCATTATTCCCCTTGCAACCACATTTTGAGTTATTGTACCCAATATACTGCGATTTCTACACTTTACTCATGTTAACCACACAGTCACATGAATTTATTTTTGGCTCTTGGATATCCTTAATATTTTATGATATGGTATTAAAATGCTTTAATTGAGGTGCAAAAGAGTTGCTCCTCAGTCTGAAACGTGACAGATCAATCAAGATGACTAGAAGAGATCCTTTATCCTCTTCCATCAATTGAGACATCCATTAGATAATTAATTTAGTCTATCTGTTATCAAAGCAGTTACACGTAACAAGTATTATAATTAACCTTTATTTGACCTTACTTTATTTCTCAACCATTTTTTTTAAAGCAAAACGTTTTGAATGGTCAGGACTGGGGAAGGTTTGTTTTCCTGGTTTAAAAATGTCCCTACTGTCTGCCAGATGTGTCAGTCTGGTTCAAGCAACATCCAGGACAGTTAGCTAACTAATGCTGCGTTTGTAATGCTTCAGACAAAAATATCAAGGAGAAGAAAAAAAATCTGAGGACTGAATCAGAAGCTGGTTTGAAAACCTAAGCAGCCATGACTCAAAAAATATTTGATAAGATCTTGCAATTGTCTGTAAATGAAATCCCCTAAAACATGCCTCTATGTCACTGAGTCTAAATGTTTTGTGTCTTATCAGGTTTTGGGGAGACGTTTGTTATTTAATTTTAGAACCTTAGAGATAACTGTGTACCACATTGAGCTTCCTCTAAACTCTTTAAAGATTAGAGTTGGCTCTGACCGTATCACAGATAGATCCTGATATCTCAGATGCTGCAAGCCGCAGGTGTCATTTTGAGACTTAAGTGTGATGCAGCTGGGCGTCTTTTTTTGGCAGGAATAGGATGGTGCAAGGGTGGAGATGCAGCTGTGAGTCAAGTGCCTGAATTGGCTGAAGTTTTGATGCCATTAAAGCTATTACTCTCAACAAAAACGGAACGACTCAGTGAATAATTAATCTAATTAATATTCATTATGAACAGAAATACACTGGCCACTCTTAGAAAGGCTGGTGTAATTCATATTTCCTTTCAATGAACAAGTTGCAGCAATGTGCTTATTGACACATTTTCCTCTTACACAGCATGAGACAGCCTCAGATGAGGAATATTATGATATTAATAAATACATGTCACCATGATTCATACTAGTGATTCATCATATGTGTGTTTAAGATACTGCCGTAGTTTTGTCTTCCTGGATTGTTACTTCAGATGGCAGGCGGCCACCTTGCTGCATTGCTCTGTGGTACTTTTTCTGTTATTATGTGTTTTTTGTGTATTGGTCATTCCCTCATCCATTACAGCATGACCTTTCTGTGTAGTGATGTCTTTCCATGTGAGTACAAGGTTTAACTGACACCCGATAACAAATTCCTTGTGTGTGTGAACATGTTTGGTCAATAAAGCTGATTCCTATTCTTTCTTCTGTATGACTGCACGAGTATGTTTTATTATGATCTAGCCAAAACAATAGCTGCCAAATGATGACAACAGAATGATATACAAGCAATATTTCGCTTTTTTTTTTCCCCCTGTGAGGAGTACCTGAGTGTGCTATTTTTCTGGTTTGGTTTCTGACCTTTTTTTTTTAGCTTGAATGGTGAGAAATGCAGAGTCTCTGCAGCTTGGAGGGAAACAACTAGAACACTGGTGAAACAGGACTTGAATGTCAGCCAAATGAAGATTGGTCTCTTTCCAAAGACAAGCCCTACCACTCCTGTTGCTCCTAATAGCCTCCTTTTTTATCTGATGCTGCTCATGTAGCCCTTACCTCTTAATCCTCCTGCAGCAATAGCCATGACTGGAGATGTTTTGAAGGTTATGTTTTAGAAAATCATTTTCTTGTCCACCTTTTCCTCCTGACATCTGCAGTGTTTAAATCTAGTGGACATTGGTGATCATGGCCATTTCACTGAAGGTTGTGGTTTTAGATTCTGGCTGTATTTTCTGCAATAATTATCACCATCTCTGCTGCTGCTCTGAATCTAGTCGCTCCAATTAGCAGTTTATTTTATCATAGAGATGTGATTCTTCTCTGCTCAGGGCGAGAGCAGCACGTCTTACCTGCTGTGTGTGTATGTGTGTGTTGATGAGGGAAGGGAAGCAGCACGGCGAGCTATGAGAAATATAAACAACATGCTGTGTCCCCTTTGGCTGCCAGGGTGCTGTTATCACCACAATGAGTCACCATCAATGTGTTCCCACATTTGGGAGACAGGCGGTATCCTTGAAGCAATGAGGACGAGGATGGAGACAGGGGCTCTGATGATGGTGTCATAGGGTGTGTTCAGACCTGGAGTTAACGTCTGATCACAAATAGACAGTATTAAGTGTGAACGAATGAGGACGCATTAAAGCTCTGTTCACACTGCAGGCAAAAGTGACTCAAATCTGACTTTTTGTCCACATGTGACCCATTTCTGATCTTTTTTATTACAATCCAATTTTTTCAATCCCACCCAGGCTACTTTCACACATGGTAATAAATTGGATAGATACCCAATCTTTTTCAAAGCAACCTCAGTCTGAATTTCATCCAAAGTTTATGTCATAGAAGTGGGATGGACATCAGAACTCTGAGCCTGAGGAGACAGGACTGAATGTAAAAAAATTGAAGCAATAATGTTATATCATCTTATTTTTGGAGGGGGAGATGTGGGTCTGATAGTACAACTTTGAAACTGATACACAGGCTAACAAATAAAGCATTCGTGTTTTTAGAGGTAAACATGCAGCGGATCACCTCAGGGCCATAGAAAATTCATAATGGAGTCTGATGGACATTGCAGTTAAATAATAATCTGAACAACCATTAAAAAAATTTAAAAAAAACAACAGTTAGTCTTATATCTGATGACTGGGGCCTCATTCAGAAGTGGTGCAGGGGACTTTTGGGGGACATTTCTTTTAGCAGTCTGAATAAAATGTATCCTGGGCCACATTTTAACTCAGATAGCTCATAGACTAAACCACAGAGTTGTAAACACATGACAGCTCATATAGTTTCAGTTGACCATTTGTAAATAAACAAATTTATTTTAGTTAATGTATCTTAACATTTAGGCTTACTTTAGGTTTTTCATCTTAAGTGAGGTTATTTTAGTTTGGATAAAAGGCAGAAATTAAAGCATTCTTATTAACTTGTTTGCGTGCCTGTTTCCTTGTTGTGTTTATGAACATATGTTCAGTAAACAAAAAGACATATAGTTAGCATGGCATAAATACTGTCTATCTGATAAATATACTCATATACTGTATAGCTTTGCTACAAACCATTGTGGTATAAGTTGTTTGCTTTCCTGCTAAAAATGAGAAACACAAGTTATATTGCTCAGTAAACATGAAGAGATTTGTAAGCATTACCATAGAGACTATGTGGAAATGCCTCAATTAGCTAATTAAGCTGCAGGTTTATTAGTTTCACACTTTTGTTTTTGTTTAATGTTTTTGTGGATTTAGTCAAAAGGATGTTGATTTGAAGGTTTTAGAGATGCTGTGTGGCAGATTTAATTTAGCAGATAACCAGCCCAGAATATCAGCTCTTTTTTTTTCCTTTTACTTAATGCTAAGCTAACTTGCTAAAAACATTTAACGGCATTAAAAATGTCTGATTTCTCCTTTTATTGTTTTTATTTCTTTAGTAGCAACAGATGACAGCAAATTTGTAGTTGCTAAAGAAAATATATTTGAACAAAAAACTTTTTACCACCCGGACGTGAACAGAGTTTCATGGCTTCCAGCAACAGTAATGCAATCTGCTGGGTTACAGTCTGGCATCTTTTCAGAGTGGTGGACCATCTTTACAGCTCTGCTTCTCTTGCTTCCTCTCCTGTAAACTCAGTGAGTACTCTGGTTTTTAATGAAGGGTTGCAGTGAACAGAGGAATGGAAAAGGAGCTTGTTGAGAAAATTCAGTATTTACTTCAGCTTTGCTCTCACAGCAGTTGTCTTGGATAGCCTCAAAATGTCTCTCCAATGTCAAAGAGTGTGTGGGAGGTGGACTCTCCTACCAACGGTGTGTGTCCAGACTAATGAGCTGAGTCAACGATGCCCCATTTAGCTATCACACCATTATCTACAGTACTCTAAGTCTGAGCAGCTCATTCATATAGATGTGCTTCCCCTCTCTTACCCTGTCTCTATTTCCTGTGTTTTATGTTCTTTAGATGTTGTAAGGATGCTTGCCTGGGCTAAAGACATTGGTATGTCAGTCCAGAGGAATCTTATAGGCAGTGTGGTCCCCAGGACAGGATGCAGGTAAACAGATCTTTTGCCCAGTTATGCAGGTAAATGTAAGCAGCCTTTTCACATGCACAAAACAAAAAAAAAAAGAGGGGATGTCTGTACCCTTACTGCATATCAATAATGCAATGCAGCTATTGTTTCCTGCTGTATTGCTACTCTCTCTGAATGCTGAGTTCAGCCTCAGGACTCAGCTTTGCAAAAAAGGAGCAAAGAGTCACAAAAAATGTTTTCCCCACTGACCCAATCAGACACAATGGACCCTATTAAAATATTTTGACTGCTTTTTAAAAGTTTATTTCCCTGGAGTCTAAACATATTCTGGAAACGAACAATTCACAAATACAACATGGTTAATTACTGTTGTTACGCCTGTCTCCATCCTTATTAGACTTACTGTGTGTACAACTTTCAGTCATAATGGTGGATGATTTAAACATTAAGCTCTCTGACTTGCTTCAGATGCGTCCTTCCCCATGTGTTTAATACAAAACACTGGTTTTCAGCATGGTCTCTGGTAGTCTTGAACAGAGTGGAGGGATTACTACAGGATCCACATGGTGCTCTTTCATTCTCCAGATTATTTGATTGCTAAAATGGCAAAAACTCCATAAACTCTTGGGATGATTCCTTTAATCTGTGCACAACTGTGTAGACCCCCAAGATCATTTTGTGATCTTGAGAAAACAAATACTCTATCACTTGTAGGTGGTTATCTCGAGAAAAGGAAGATTTTTCAAGATGATGAGAAAATTTTTGTTTCTGAAAAAGACATGTAGAATACAAGGCCCTGGTTAATTTGGCACATAATCAAGATTTTGTCAGATACAAGCACACAAAAACAAATTAAAACAATCTAAATACTGACAATAGAGTTGTTTTTTTTTTTTTTTTGGCTATTGTCCTGCATGTGATTTTTTTTCATGGATGCGGTGTTCGGTGTCTGTTCAGACATGTACAGTCTATTTGTAGCTTCCAACAACATATTGGTTTCTCTTTGTCATAAAAAGAAATGGACATTACAAAATATACAGTATAAAGTACATTTGTTCCTTCTCTGCTGAATCACATTGAACTGTACAATGGCACAGAGTAATTAGAGGATTATTCATCAATGAACACAGTTGGTTAAAGCTGATCTATTCATGTGGAAAAAGAGATTTATAATAATACCGTATCAGTGTTTCATGAAATGATGAGAGGATTAAGGATTTTCATAAAAGTGTTTGATTCTGATTACACGGAGAAACCTCATAGTAAACTCATATGGAATAGATCAATACTTAATTAACAATATAATCAATTACCTTTATGGCATATAAGTCACCTCATTTCCTGATGTTGTCAATTAAGTACAGTTAAATATCACCCTCTGAACATACAGCATTACAGGTTATATGTAGGTTTTACATTTATGTAAGACTTCATATTAGGATATTTGTTTATCTTACAGTTACAAAAAAACAAAACAAAAAAACCCAAAACAAAACAAACAAACTAACAAAAAACCAATAAAGCAACCATTGTCATCTATTCTGCTCTGCACTTCATTCTTTGTCTCTTTAAGGTCCCCCTGCCTTCTTTAACCTAATTTTCCCCCTCATCTGATTGGTCAACACAAGAAAGCCTACCATGAGGCCACACCCACTCCTTGTGAGCCACATTGTCCATGCCCACTGGGCAGTTGTGCCTGAATAAAGACATCTAATAAGCTGACATCAGTTTTGCACAAGAGTTGGGAAAAAATATCTTTTCAAGCAATTGTTCAAGTGTGACAAGAATTTTTTTTTACTTTAATTATGGATGATATGAGCTTTACCACAATATCACAGAAAATGATAGAAATCATAATTTAAGATTAGATCTTTGACAACAAATCATGTTATCATAGCTAATCTTTCTCCCATCATCCCCACAGTATGTGAGAAGCCTGAATTTGCTTACAAGTAATTACTATCATGTTTTCAAATTGTTTTTCAATCAAAACAAATCTGCTCCTCAACTCCTTAAACCAACAGATATAACCATACGATATTCATTATAGAGGATGTGAGTAATGATGGTGACATTTTCTCTGAAATATATTATGATTAAAACGGTTTTTCTGACTTATTATCAACATAAACAAGAAGATGAGGTAATAGGAAAAAAATGCGGTTACATGTAGGATTTTCTGCACATGAGCAGGAAAGAAACAGCAAAGAAACTCCCCCAATAACCGTACAGAACAGTATAGAGTCCATATGGAGACAGCACAGCTCTGTTATCTGTGTCCAGCAGCAGCCTCTATGTGACGCCTGCTCATTCTCATATATCACTTCCAGACTCCACAGCGTCTGCATCTCATTGGCTCCCTCTTTGTTTAGCTGCCATGCCAAACTGGTGCTGTGCTACACTTGCTTGCAGTGCATTCTGGGTATTTTTTTCCTTCGCCCTGTATGTTGCTTTAGGGAAGGTCTAAAAATAAACAAAGTGCATTAGTGGTTCATTCATGTGTAGCTCATCACTGACTGCATCATCCATGCAACATGGCTTCTTTCACACTTGGGGATCATGTACGTAATAAACTGAGCCTCGTAACATAACATAAATGTTTAGCATAGAAGCTACATGAAGTGTAACGTGTCCATGTGGATTCAGAATTGAATCTTTCAGCTGGGATGACTCATATACATCTCATTTTGGCTCCATGACCCTTTCAGCTCATTTCTGTCAAGAAGATTTTAAAGAATTTTAATGCATCCTGCAAATATGAAAGCCTGTTTCCAGGGAAACCACCTTGGTATGTCCCTAGTGGGGCTTTGAGATTTGTAAAAAATTCATCGATGTAAAAGAGGAGGATACTCTGTATGTGTTGTGCAGCAGGCCTTCCTACATGCTTCAGTGTGTCTTCTGGTGCATGCATGTTTGGTGGTTTGCCTTCAGTTGTACTCACACACAGCAGCATTGATATCACTTACAGTTATTGATGAGTTACAGGCTGCTTGTTGAAACTGGAGTCATGCTGAGTATTGCTGGGTGGGTCAGGCGCCGTCCTGATGTAGTATTCAGTGGCGGTTAACTGACACTGTGTCGGTCAGCAGAGCATGAGTCCAGAGTGAGAGAACTTCTCAGTCAGTACTGTGTAAAAGTCTTAAAACAACATGGTAAACATTATCAGGACAAATTGCTAAACTTCAAATGGAGCATGTAATGGTGTGTAATGCCACGCTGGCATACTTAATACCAATGTGGCATTGTTTAAACACCACAGCCTACCTGAGTATTGTTGCTGACCATGTCCATCCCTTCATGACCACAGTGTAGTATCTTCTGGTGGCTACTTCCAGCAGGATAATGCACCATGTCACAAAGCTCAGATCATCTCCACCTGCTTTCTAGAACATGACAATGAGTTGACTATACTTCAATGGCCTCCACAGTCACCAGATCTCAATCTAAAGGAGCTTTGTGATGTATTGGAACAGGAGATTCTCATCATGGATGTGCAGCCGACAAATCTCTTCTTTCTTTTTCTTTTTAATTTTTGGAGACCATGTACAACAAACATAATTTTCAGAAGAGAAAAGATGTACCACATTGTACCACATTTAGCCAACTGCTTAGTTCCATCTGCAGTCCCAGGGCAGGTAACAAATAAATACAGTCAAAAAAAAAAAAAAAAAAAAAAAAAAATAGAAATGTCAACGCAAGAACACAAAAGTATAAAAATGCTACTAATACTTGGAGAAAAAAATATTTATATAAATGTGTAGCATCTGTGTCTATGTGTTATGTGCAATATATATATATATATATATTAGTGCTGGACAACGATTAAAATTTTTAATTACGATTAATCGCATGACATGCTGCGATTAATCGCGATTAATCGCATCGTTACGCGCAAAATGTCTCTAAAAAAATTAACGGCGTTAATTAAGCGTTGCGATAACGCGCGATTTACGCGTTAACGTGCCCAGCACTAATATATATATATATGTATATATATATATATATATATATTTCTACATGGATGACATCAAGCTGTACGCAAAGAGCGAGTGAGACATTGACAATTAACAGCTATGCCCTGCCGGTGATCAGATACCCTGCGGGGATAATAAGCTGGCCAAAGGAAGAGATTCAGACCACAGATGTGAAAACACGAAAGCTCCTGACCATGCATGGAGGGTTCCACCCCAAATCCAGCACCCTGAGACTGTACACTAAGCGCAAGGAAGGAGGCAGAGGACTAGTGAGTGTCAGAACCACTATCCAGGATGAAACATCCTTGAATACATCAGGAAGATGGCCTCAACGGACGAAGTGTTCGGTGAATGTCTCAGGCAGTGGAAATGTTGAAATGTGGTGATGGAGGAACCATCATGGGAGGAAAAGCCCCTCCATGGGACGTACCACCGGCAGATAACTGAACTGGCTGATATCGAGAAATCCTACCAATGGCTAGAAAGGGCTGGACTGAAAGACAGCACAGAGGCACTGATCATAGCTGCACAGGAGCAGGCCTTGAGCACCAGAGCAATAGAGGCCCAGATCTACCATACAAGACAAGACCCCAGGTGCAGACTGTGCAAAGAGACCCCCGAGACAATCCAGCACATAACTGCAGGGTGTAATATGCTGGCAGGGAAAGCTTACAAGGAGTGTCATACTGATTCTTGTGGCACTCACACATTACTGACACTTAATGGTGATTAAATGTCATTTAGCGATTAAGTGAATGATTATTAATTCAAACATACTGAGTACTAATTAATCAATAGGATTTTATGACTTGATAAATAGAATCTGCAGCAACCGTTTGATGATCATGTCAATATAGAGCAAAACCTCTGAGGAATGTTTCCATCACCTTGTTGAATTCATGAAACCAAGAATTAAAGCAGTTCTGTAGAGAAACAGGGTCCAATCTGGTACTAGCAAGGTGTACATAATAAAGTGGCTGGTAATGTGGTTTAAAAGTACAGGCACTTAAAATTCTGCTGAAATGTCACCAGAACTTTCCCGTCGGCACAAACGCTCATATTTTCCTTATCACCGTCTGTCTGAACTGCATTAAAATACAAAAATCAAACACAGATGTTGCCAAAAGTGATTTTATCAGACAACATTACACTTCAGTGTAACTGGTGGCTCAGGTGGAGTCTTGACTGCTGATGTTTCAGTCTTTTTTTCTGATTCACTGCTGACAACAGAAAAAAAATAGATAAGACAGATGGTGGCTGCTGAACACTGCTTTACAACGAAAGCACGTATCTAGTGTTTTATAGGACTATTATCTGTATCACAAGAGTACAAAAGAGTAGAAAAGAGTCATCATGTCATCAGTTCTAATTGTGGCTTTATGTAAAGGCTAGACAAACATTACAGGTTTTTTTCATTTATGCCTCATTTTTAAATGTTATTCACACCAAAAAGTTATTTTTACTTTAAGTTACTGCATTTTTTAAATGGATTTTCAATTTAAAGATAAATTTCCAGCTGTTTTAATGTGGCATTTGAATGATGTGCGTTTAGAGACTATAGTCATTACTGGTCTTTTTTTGTCTTACTCAATAAATCAGATGAATAATCGATAGAATTATCAATTATCTAAATAATTATTTCATGCTTCCCTATATGTCTTTGCACAAGAATTCTTGTGTTACCTGTAATGTTCTTTCCAGCTCAAATTTTTCAGTAATGTTCCTCCCTCAGCTTCATAATGAGTGTAGAGAACATGATCACGTCAGATCTGAGGCTGTGCTGCGGCTGTAAAACTAAGAAAGGATGTATACAGTATGTATAGTGTGTGCATGTGCTGAGAAACATGCTCTATATGTAGAAGAGTGTGGAGGCTGTTATAAACCACATGCCATGAATAATCTTGTGTAACAGCTGAAAAATCCTCGGGCTTTTAACGAAGGACACGAGCTGTTTGCAGAAATGTTACATTGCGACCGCGGCACAAGAGGACTGTTTACCTCATGTTGAGCTGAAACTTTAATGTCTGGTTCAAAGAGGTTTTCTTGAATTGCATACAACCTAAACTGAGGTTACAATGTCTCATTATGATGACACAACAGAGCCACTTATCTGTTAGCAGTTTGGCTTCATCTGTGTGTGCATGAGTGCTAAATTACAGCCTGAGTGGTGGACTGGATTCTGTAGATTTAAGTCTGGATATGTGATAATTACAGCAAACTCTTACTGCAGGATGAACTCACAGGGCAGTTAACTCTCAGTGGTTCAGGATCATAACTACTCCTCAGCACCTCTCCCTGTTCCTACAGTCCCATCAGGGTCTTTTTTCTTCTTTTTATATTCATGGTACAGTTTAATATTGCATCCTCTGCTGTTATAATTGTGCAGTAGATCTGCTGTGTGAGCTCTGATCAGCCACAACATTAATCTTTTCTTGATGAGAACCCCGTGTATAGGCCGCAGCAGTGACGTACGGTGAAGTTTATGGTTGGTGAGGCACTGATTTACAATTGTAAGAACTGAAAAGAGCATCTTATTTCAATATTCATTCAACAGCATGCAACTGGTAATGCTTCATATCCTATCAGCGTTACCCTTTCAATTACACTCACACACCTACTGTTACTAACTCTTCAGTGAGAAAAGTAGCTACTGGTTGTCCTAAAAGTTGCTAGAAATCGCTAAATGACATCATCTAATGTGTATAATAGCCTGGTACATAGTAATGGAGGCTGCTGTGGAGAGGAATGTCATGGGAAAGGCAAAAATGGACAAAAAGACAAGCTAAAAATGTTTTAAAAGGCAAAACTAATAATAATAAAACAAATTATTTGGTTAATATTTTCTTTTATTCTAGTTTAATTTTATTAAGTGTAGGTTGTTTTGTAATTAGGAGGCTGCAACATTTCACAACGTATGTTTTCCTCCACACTCTTCATTAATAAACATTAATATCTGACGGTAAGCCAGCGCGAGATCATCCTGCACCAGCTTTGAACTTTTCATTTTCAGCCTGGTCATGAAACAGTTGATCATCTCCTGCTCTGAATGCAGCTACTGCTGCTGCTGCAAGAAGCCTCTTCTGGTTGCTTTTGGACAGGAGAGGGGCCTGTGCAGCAGCACCCACTCCTCATTGAGAAGAATAAACTACTTTCATATACGTCAGTCTACAGAAGTCTCCAATACTGAAAAAGTCGCTAGATTTGTTGCTAGTCGCTTTAAAAAAACAAACAAAGAAAAAAAGGTCGCTAAGTTGGCAACACTCACACACCTTGTTGGTGTGAGTGCGCCCCCTTGAGGTGAGGCAGAGTACTGTTTGCCTCACCTGCTGACTTTTCTCTGCACTTTATTGTACGATAAACGGGAATATTTATCTCACAAATACATTAAATACATTACACAGACTGTAGAGAGCCATGGTGTATAACAAATATTTCTGTAAAGTTCATAGTGGCGATATGCTGAGGAACAGAAAACAGCATGTGTCATGCAACCCAGTTTGTATTGGATGGCACAGTCAGAGCTGAGGCACAGCTCGCCCGTACCTCCACCGGGTTTCTGCACTGGATTTGATCGGGAAATATTTGGCCATTTTTACTTAATAAACTGTCAAAAATGTGTTAGAGTCATGCTGAAAATGCATTTTTAACACAGATCAGTGGAAAATATTAATATCCCCTGATCGCACGTCACTGGGCCGCAGCATAAGATATTTGGAATAAAGAAGATCTTTACACACGTTAGGAGGCACCAGTCTTAACATGAAGCATACCAAACTCACAGGGAGAAACTCAACCACATATTAGCATCCAAACAAAACACAGTTTAGGCCCAAAGCAATTATATGGAAATGTAACAAAAAAATGAAAACAGCACTGTCCTTTTTAGAGCTTCTTCTAATTTCTCTACCTAAAGTAAACCACACAAACAATGCATCATATGAAAGCAGAGACTTAGCTAATTATAAAGATGTCTGTCTCATCACTGTGGGACAAAGACTCTGCAAACTAGCAGGCAAAAACAAAATCATGTCTTAAATCATGTCTTACTTTTGCTGTTTTGTGGCCATAACTATTTATATTTGTACTGTGTTCAGGTGGATTTATTCTGACACTGTAACACATATCTTGATTCTGACACTTCAGTTGTGATCTCACACGTCTTAGCTTTCTTTCGAGACCAAGATTAAACATACAGCCCTTGTAAATGTGAAGATTTTTGGGGCGCTTGTCTTTTCAGACAGGAGGCAGAAAAAAGGCCTCGTGAAGGGAGGTGAAAACCAGCAATGTGCTGCTGTATCCTGGCATTCATATAGATGTGACTTGGCTACTTATCTCAACAAACACCCCGGATCGCAGACATGTTTGGGCCAAATCTGGGCTCCTTTTGGTTCTCTGTGTTATTGTGTTATTTTGTGTTCTGTTTTATTGTTAAGCACTTTGTGATTTTTATCTTGAAAGGTGCTATATAAATAAACATTTACTTTACTTTTTATGGCTAAGTTACAGCACTGGAAAGTGTTGTGTGGGCCAGAAGTGGATGAATAGCCCTGGACATAGATTACAGCAGTTTCCTTGTGGGCCACATGTGGTGGTCATGTGGCCAGTTTTATCAGTCACAATCACATTGAGTCAGTTTGATAGCCAAGGCCAAATAGGGGTCAAACAAACTTCAGATGTGGGCCATATTTGAGGCAAACATTTGCGATTTAGGACACCCATGGTCGTAATGTTTTTGGCTAATTGATATAAATTCCTGCTTTAGGACATTTACCACAAGCTGACCACCTGCCAGTGCATTATTCTTATAAAGCTGCCATGGTTACAATGTTTACTAAGATTATTGAGGTGTAAAACAATGAATATCATGTTTTTTCACCATCTCTAAGCTTTCTGCTATTTTATTATTGCATCAGATTGAGTTCAGACATCAGTTGTCGAACAGCTAATTATGATTCCATCTGCAGGATATTGCAGTCGATTAAATATGGAATTTAAACATGCAAATACAATTTAATTAGTAGTCAGCGTGACTCTCTGTGTTTGTGCTAGCACTCAGCCATGCCCACACCAGGTCCTCTGTGTATCTTTCTTACTCACACTCATGCATATAAATAATAAAGTAGAAAAGTGTGGGAGCGGAGGGCGGGGGCGGTGAGTCAGGCGTTGCTGCTGAACTGCTGCTTAGCATTTTTATCAGAGCAGACATTCCCCTCCTACTTTTGCTCCTGTTGGATGATAAGGATTCTGTCCTGTGTCATATCCAAATGTTTCTAAAGACTTTGTCTTGTACATCATCAAACAAACTAATCTTTCTTAGTTTAACACATTCAGTGAGGTGGGAGTTCATGAAAGATTCATAACTGTTTTCTCAGTTCCTTAAACAAATGATTTCTTTAGCTGCAGTGTCTTAAAAAAATGATTCACCCTCTTAATATTTTCTCTTTGTTGTTGCTCACAAACTGGAATTGAAATGGATATGATTTTGGATTTTTTGAAGTCCACCTACCCAACATTACTGGATTGACGTTAAATTTCTAAAGAGTGAAAAACTGAAATGCTATTTATCCATTTGTTTTGAAGAACTAAATTATATAATTGTCATATTTTCTGACTGTATATGTGAACACACCACCACCATCAAGATTGCATGAAAACAGAAGAACCCCCCAAACATGTCAGGGATGAACTTCCATAAAAACATAGATCAGGGGTAGTTTGTCACAATGTACTGAAAACTTGTGCCATTAACCTTTATCTTGCAATTTACTTATTTATTTTTTTAATATTGTGTTTTCTTTTTAAACTTGCTGTTTACTTAATAAATTCAAGTTTGATAATTATTATTTATGTTAATGTTTGCAGATGATATTATGTTCTAGTTTTGCCTTTTTTAATATGAATTACTCAGTGCCTGAATTTTCCTAGTGACGCACTTTACTGACTTACACTGACTTAATATTAAATACATTATCAGAAAATAGAAAGATTGTGGCACCCTAACAAAACTCCAGAATGCTGTACACTCCACAAAGATGGACAAATTCAGTTCAAATTTACATCAATTTCAAAAACTTTATTTATTCCCAAGGGGTAATTAAAAAGGCAAAGAACAGAGAATAGCATCCCCACAGTGAAGCATGGCAGTGGTAGCATCATGCTGTGGAGAAGCTGAATAGTTTGACATGGAAAACTTGTCAGAATTAAAATTATGATTGATGTTGCTAAATAAAATCTCAATTTAAAGGCTAAATAAGTAACATTTTTTCTGTAAAAATAATTTAAAAGGTTCTCATTTGTTGCGAGCGATAAAAGGAAGCTTCCCTATAAACAATCTGTCTCTCTACATCAACAATGTCTTTGTCAAGCTTTTTTCCTTTCAAAATAAGAGTTACGTGATGGAATAACTTTCGGGGGACTGTGTAGCTCTTTACTACTTCCTGGTTCCTTAACCAATCATATGTGACTCCCCAAAGGTTGGGAGGAGGGAGGAAGAACGCTCTCCGAGTTTTTCTCTTTTGACTGCAGTTCTGATTTGAAACATTACGTGTCAGTGCTACTTATTTTGCCTTTAAATCTTTAAAGGTTTAAAATTGAAAGGTTTACTTCTGAGATTGATAATGACTGTAAATTTACAGCTAAAGCAAAACATTTTGAAATGTCCAGTCAAAGCCTGTTATGTGGTATTATGTAAAAATTGCCATTCAATGACAGAACAGTTTGGCAGAGCTGGAACCGTTTCTCCTTGAATAATTAGCTAAAATCCCTGAGGCTAGCTGCGCCCAATTTATACTTTTAGCTATCCTTTTTAGTTATTTTGTCCTTTACCTTATTTCTCAACTTAAAATGTTTTGCACCTGTGAGGCAGTAGGAATGGCTTCTTGATCAAATGACAAAATCCCCACTAAAATCCATTTTGAGAAGTCATGAGGAAACAAAAATAGGAAAAATGCAAAAAAGAGTGAAACTTTTTAAAGACGCTGTACACATCTTTTTGATGCAACTATTTATGGAGATGTTAGAAATAGTAGCTTTGCTTTTTGTCTCACAGTCTGATAAAAACTCTCACCCTCTCAAAAGGAAATACAGAAATACAGAGTGAGACAGACAGAAAGACACGGGGAGATGAAGAGCGTAGGATGATGCTGGCTGCTGACTCATCAGCCCTGTGGGGATTATCCTTCACACATTGTGTGTGTGCATTTCTGTGTGTGTGTGCCTGCTGTCTTACTATCAAAGAGGAAATGCACAGCCATCATTACTGCATGATGAGAGCATGATAGAGGAAGCAGAAGAGCCAACAGGCTTGTAGCATGACCATCAAAGACAAAGTGTCCCTGAACTTATTTCTACATTAGTCATTCATGGTTTTATCCTGATACTCATACTATGCATTAATGCATTCAAATAAAGCAGTTGACCATCAAGTCAGAGGAAGTGCTGAGTAGTTATTGTCAGATCCTCAGTGTATATCAGGCTGATTTTGGCTGTTTTGAAATGTCTAAAGTCATCATCTGAAGTTATTTCAGGTCCACCAGGCTAAAGATGCCCGACATGTGAATGAAACTTCATGGAGTCTTATATATCTCTTTTATTAGGTTTGATTGTAAACCCAAAGAGTTAATTATTGGTAAATTATTGTAAATCTTTAATAACCTAGATTATGAATGTCTAATGTCAGATGTCAGGAGGGCCACCATCCTGTAAGTTTTTGATGTTTTCCTGCTCCAACACACCTGATTCAAATTAAATGGATCTCCTCAACAGTTTTTTGCCTAACCCAGGTGTGTTGAAGCAGGAAACATCCACAGTGCTTTTTAATTCCGATTCTCAAGTACCTCTTCCCTGCATGTTGTAGATGTTTCAGGACTTTAACACACTCGGCTGAAATGAACGGCCCATTCACAGGCTGGCAAAAAAAACCTGATGAGGAGGTCCATTAATCTGAATCAGGTGTACTGGAGTAGGAAAACATCTAAAACATGCAGGGCAGTGGTAACTGAGGACCAGAATTGATCTAGAACCTGCAGGACTGGCACTTGAGGACTGGAACTGGACATCCCTACCTTAGATGAATGTAAAGAAGCAAAGTAAGCAATGCAAACAGCAACAGAAGCGGTCACTGCTTTTAGCAAACATTAACTGTGTGTACTTTAGATCTCTCTCCATTTTGGTAATTTCATTTGCAAGATTTATTCAGAGCTCAGCCATGTACAGAAGTACATTTCATCCACTAAAGGAAAAAGAATATAGCAATTTTTATCAAATATAATAATAACTCACCATCTGATAATACTGAGAAAAGCTAATGTAATTACAATGTCACAGATAAAAGAACTCGCATGAGGATCATCTTATATTAACCAAAAAAACTGCAAAAAGTTAAGACCTAGGTTTCCAAAATGTTAACAAATATTCTGTAAAATCAGGATTATTATGTTGATCTATAAAATGGTCTTACAAATAAGATAATTTAAGCTGCATTGAAATATCAGTATAAAGTATGCAGACTTCTGGTCTGTTGAGTGGATGTTGACTGTTAGGGGACTTTCGTTGTGTGATAGTATTTTCCAGCAGCAAAATGCTAGAGTTTAAATGAATCTGTTAACTTTGCAGGATGAGTTAGTATTTTCCTTCACTGAAGAATATTTTTTCACATGTAGCCAGATCTTGTGGACGTGTTCTGTAAGACCTTAGCAAACTTAATTTACTTCCAATTTGTTTGAGAAATGCCAGTTTGGTCTCTGAAGACTCAAAGAAGCCACAACTCCCAGTCAAGATTGTAGGACACACAACATCCTCCAAAACTGCAAACATGCTGTTTTTTCCCGCTTTTAAGTATTTATTGTATGAATTATATGTTGTATGTTCCAGTGTTTTGACAAGGTGTCACCTGCTAGTGGCACAGGTGACGGAGTGGTCCTAGTTGAGGAGGAGTCTACTGGCATTGACAGCCTTATCTGCCGTTCCTCTGAGCAGTTTTCAGGGCCACAGGAAAACTATTGAGCACTATTAAGACAGAAGCCTTCATTCTGCTGTGGGCACTGCTGTTCTTTTAAGTATATGTCCTCTTTAAAACTTGTTTACACTGACTGTAACTCTTTGGTGTTCCTCCACTGGGTGTATAACAGCAACCATCAGTTCATGTATTGGGCCAATGTTGTCCAAAACTACAATTCTGGGCATTTGCCACAAGAAAGGTCGGGTCACAGCAGGTCTGTGCAGTTGTTGTGTTAGTGGTTTATGAAGTTTGTGGGTTGAATTTATAAAAGTTGTCTCTTAATCTCTCTCTCAAACATTCAGCAGAGCACCACTGGATGCTTGGTAAAAAAACGCTTTTTGGTTTCTCTTTTTTTTCCTTCTCTTTCATAAATCTTTCAAGTTATTATCCTAAATGCTATTGTGGTGTCCATTGTTATGTTGAGTGTTATGTTTTGATTTTTGCTCATTTGGAAACTCAGAAACACATAAAACCAAATCAGTGAAATATTTTTTGTTAGATGAAATGTCTCCGACATTTGGATTACATCTGCTGTAAAAGTAAAACTTTATAATTCCCAAACTTTATAGCTCATTACTGCTACTTTTTACTACTGGCAGGCTGCTCTTGTGTTAACAAGCTCTAAGTGTGTAGTGCATGTAGATTAAATCGATCCTTTGAGGAAAATTCAATCACTTTCACTCAGTCTGCTGGCAATAAATATGCAGACTTGGATACGACACTGTTGTGTTTTATGTTTGTAGGGAAGATTGATGTAAAAACAAAAGCCAGAACAGACAGAATATAAATTTCTATTGATATCTAAAACACTTTCTGTTAGCCTGTTGGCACCAGACGTCCTGTGGGCGGAACATGACAAATAAATATGTATTTTTCTCAGTGTCCCTTCCAACCTACATGTTTTACCCCACTGGAAAGCTAAGATTCTTGAGATCTGATTGAAGGATGCTATTTTAGCCTACAGTTATGTATGCAGGTTCAGTAAACACTTATTTCTGACCAGTCACACATTAAATTTGTCTTTGAAGCCATACTCAGCAAGAGTCCAGTAAAATAGCTGGTCCACAACAAGTTTTTTTTTTTTTTTAATCTATAAAAAACCTGTTTTAGGCAAAAATGAAAGGGTTTTAATGAGTTAAAGCCTCTCTTCTGTGTGGTCCTAATCATCAAAAAGGTTTCTGGAAATGCTTTATGTTTGGGAATTTGGATTTGTCATGTTAGGAAAATGATAGATTTAAGAGTTTTGTTAAAATCAGATATTGATGTCTGGGGAAATTGTGAAAAAGCAAAAAAAAAAAACCAAAAAACAAAAAACAGAGTTTTAAAGGAGGAAGAAAGCAGCTATCTGAATGAATCACAGGAATAACAGAAGTCATTGGACATCTGTCTGTTTTTTTACCATCCCATACCTTACCACAGGCCCGGACTGGCTAAAAGGAGAAGCTAGACATTTCCCGGCAGCCTAAGCCTGAAAGTGGCCTGACTCGCCTTCTTGTCAAAAGAAATAAATAATCACGGTACATTACATCAGGGTGGCTGATGGTCAGTCTGCCACTGACACCTGTGCACAGACAAAATAATTTGTACTCGTCAGTTGTCACTAATAATGGCGATTGCGATGCAGAGAAACGTGGTGGTGAAATGGACTCAGAATAAAAAGATGAATGGGGGAAAACAGATGAGGAAGAGGTGGGCAAGTGTTGGAAAATTTAGGATATTTTCAAATCAGCAGCAGCGATATCACGTGAGTTCAGTGTTTGATGAATGAGTGATAGAGGAGAGATGGCTGGAGGGTTACAAGCTGCAAACATCTAAACATGATATGATGAGCACTAGTTGAAACCCTCCTTATGTAGCTGTAATAATGACCCAGGTGCTGTGATAATGACCTTGGTACTACTGGTTGCCAAAACTTTATCCTGTTGGTAATGTTATGGTTGGTTTGTTGCTGTTTTGTTATTTCTCTCATCAGCTCAAACATAAAAGCTACTGGTTATTCCAACCTTTGATATACAGGAAGTCCTCTATGGAATTTAATTACTCCCATCACTGGTAACAAACAACTGGCAATTGACTTGACTGGCAATTTTATTTTACTCACACTTTGGTACCGAACTTATGGAGAGTTATGTGCTAAACTGGTTCTTACAGCACAGCTTCACATAACGTCCAGTCAACAGGCTTATATGTGTCAAAACTCAGGAAATCCTCTGTCACATTTCAGCTCCACAAAGCTTAGGCTTTACTTCCTGCACATTCTTCTGTGTTTTGTTAAAGTATTAGAGGCTAATGTCTAGAAACCTTGATTAGGTGGACAAATTTCCTTCAAAATTTATCTTTATTACAATTTTTGATTTTATAAGAAAAGATTTAGAAACTAAGACACAGATTAGAAGTTAGAGTTTCTAGTGAGGATGTAAAATATGACCTGACAGACCATCATTATATCCTAGAGGACCCCAAACAAAGATCTAGGCTTGTGTTCTTCAGTTCTGGCAGTAGTTTTTGGCATTGATGTCACATGCGCCAATATATGTTCTGAAATGCTGAAGAAGTGATTTTTTTTTACATTTTCTGTCCCCTTTAAAGTCATCTGTCAGAGGCTGACGAGGAGGAAGAAAGTTAGTCTAATTTTTTAGGCACAAGACAGAATTTCTAGGCTATTTGTAGATTTAATTTTCTTAATAAGATTTAGGCAAATGGAGTAAGCACCTTACAGCCGCAGCTGCATTAATCAGCAATTCGATGAGGGGATAATAAATTAAAGGGTTGATGCAGATGTATTGATGGAGCAAAGTTAGGTGGTTAGACTCCAATGCTGCAGAATTAAAATCCTGGAGTTTAGATGCTGATGATAGGCTTAAAAGCAGCAGACTTCTGATGTGACTCCATCTTGGGAAACTGAAGAAAGGTGGTGTTGAGGAGGAGGTGGGATGCAATTTACAGGAGAATGGCAGCAGAAGTGAGATTTAAAAAGAAATGACAATGGACTGATTGGTTGGGTGAGCAAGGAAGCAGATAGATCATTGGACCAGAGCAGTGATGTCATAACTTATGTATAAAGCTGATAAAGTTTAGGAAAAGACCATGAAACATCTCCCTTACTGAACTTTCTCCAAAGTTTCAAGAAAGATGCAGAAGGTGGTTTTAGTAATCAGAACTAGCTGTTTTTGTTTGTTTTTTATTTTTTCCAACGGAAACGTAAATTCAATATTTCAGCCATATTGAATAAAATTCCCTGACTTGGTTTTTGGCAGGTTTTCTGGTAATAAGGGAATTTTGTAATGATATTGTGCTCACATAAAGGTCTGAGACACAGGGAAATATATTATGAAAGGCTAAAAAATGGATGTAGTATCTGTATAGACCGTTCTCAGCTTTTGTCAATGATCATGTGACTTGCACATTGGCGATATTTATGGGTGGCAAAAAGATAAAACAGGCACACTGCTACCCGGCAAGCTGCTACAGCTAGCTTTTTGTATATATAAAAAAAAAAAAAAAAAAATGGAGAAACCCGTTGTCCCCAGCCTATGTCCCGTCCATTTTCGACAGAAAAGGGGATGATCTGGAAAATTTGAAAGCAAGCAAAAAAGAGAAAAGTACAAATTACATTAAAGTTTTTAAAAATGGTCTTGTTCATTCAACAAGAAATACAAAAATGTTCATATGTAACCGGTTGTTTGTGGTCTCAATAAAAGAAAAGTGTCTTAAAATAGCAATATTTTTCCTCCTAAATATATCACCGGGAGATTTACATCAAATCAAATTAGATCAAAATCTGCTGGTTTCTTACTCAGCTTTGACATAAAGAGGAAATACTGTGTTTGGGGCACTTTCCACAGTTAAATGTCTGCTACCCATCAGTTGGATCACGAACAGGAGCACTTTTTTTTAAAGTGCTGAACTGGTTTGAAAGTGTGAAGTCCGCTAGTGCCGTCCCTGATGAGAATAGTCACTATAGCGGACGCAGGGTCCAGCTTTTTGCCACCCAACATGGCGGCGTAAACGAACAGTGTGATGTCACTGAGAATAGTCCATAGTCCATCAAATAAGCAAGCCATGTCTTTTCATTTTTAATTATCTACACACTGATTACTTCGATACTACTTTGCTCATTTACATGTATTTCAGAGGATCAGTGTGTTCTTTTTGATGACCATCCTCAGTACTGAGGGTCTTCTTCTTATTACAGCCATCTATTATTTGTGCTTTACTGTGTGTGCTTGTCTGTCTCTCTGTTGTGGAATATTCCACTCCAGCCTCGACCTGCTTATGCGTTAATAGTGCTTGGCTGTAGAAACAAATCAAAGCAGCAGCCAGTGTGACTCACACCAGGCAATAGCAGCATAATGTGAAACACTCATCTAAATACATTCTGTTATAATGGTAAACTGCAGCTTCCTGAGATATAAACTAGCTCATCTAGATTACAAAGACAAGTGTGTGACTCACTAAATGGAATTTTTTTAGTTAAAAGGCAAATATAACAATTGTAGTAAGTTTGCATACATTGTTATATGAAAACTTTTCAGTAATTTGGTAAAAATCCAGGGAGAAATATCTGCATATGATCAATCAAAGTGAGAGTTAAAACAAAGGAAACATGGCAAAGTCCACATCTGTTATCATCACATCTATTCTGGCAAAGTCCTGTTTGTTATTTCTCACCCATCTGGCCTTTTTCTTCTCCTTGCAGCTGTTTGCATGGTCATGATCTGAGTAAAATGCGTTTCCATTCAGTCCCTGCTAATATCCATCATTGACTTCCTGTTACTTCTCCCCCCCTGTAATTCTCAGACCTGATCCAGGCCACCCAGGAAACCAGTGACAACGTCCCCCAGATGGCTGACACACTGATGGAGAGAGCCGGCAATGCTAGCTGGGTGGTGGTTTTTAAGGCTCTGATCACCACGCACCACCTAATGGTGCATGGCAATGAGGTGAGACTATTGCATGTAATTATACTGGTTTAATTTTTAAAATCCTTGTTCATTTGGTCATAATGAGTCTGAACAGGTGGGGATTACCTATCAGGGTTCTGATATTTCTGTTTCAAAAGGCATATTATGCCATAGCCCAGGCATCACAAATTTATGATATTAATCTTAAAATGGTCAATGGTTTCTATAATATTTAATTCACAATGTGAATTTTGAATAATCAGTCTCTGCACAGGTTAATATATTCAAATATATTGTTTCTAATATGTAGGACTGATGAAAAAGTCTTTACCGCCTTCAAATGACACATGAATCCACTGAAAGCATACATGACCCATTTTTTGAAGAATTTAAACGTAGCATGAATAATTGGATCTGTGAGAAGCTGAGAAGCCTGAAAAGTCTCAGAGCTCCAAACCCAGATGGAAACTGATCCATGAGCAACTATAACCTGATCCGTCAGATCATGCGAGCACACACATTGAACGTTTTGTGTGCACTAGGTGCCAAAATGTGACGTTAAAGGTGAAAATTTGCAGTTAAAGAATCATAGTTGCTGTATTTCTGATATGTGAATGTATAAAATAATTTTACACATGTTCAAATTTCTTGGTATATTTGTTTTCTATGTTTTTTTTTTGTAGGTTGCAGAAATGCCACATAAAAATACAGATACAACATAATACGAAAAGGGGAAAATCAGCAGAAAGAATAACTGTGGATGATGGAGGAATGACCATCACTTTCGCGCCTACCTTTTTCTTCTGATTACATGGAATTGGAGGATTTCTAATCCCAGCATGCCCTTACAGAAAGCAGAAGAGATTTACTGATAGGACAATAACAGCATTAACCTTTCTAGTCATCACAGTAGGCGTGAGGGAGAAAGGGCATGTGTGCTTGTTTTTCCATGAATCACAATGGGATACTTAAGCCCTTGCACACACATAAACAAGCTTGGTTTATGTGTAAATTATTATGTGATGACTTGATTATGTCATGTTTTCCATGTTTGTGATATAATCTCCCCGATAGGGATTTAAATGCTTCAGGAGACAGCAAACCATCAGATTTAATAACAGTAGAGTGAAAGCACCCAGTTCATGTTCACTGCAACTTTTTCTTTGCTCTGCTCTATATGTAAAATTTTATATTCACATACTTTCCCTAAATATGAAGGAAACAGCATTGCTCAGTCATTGCTGAATTCCTATAGAGCCGTCATGTATTGGTTTATTTTTGCACCATATTTTTCTCTCATTTGCTCTGAGGCTTTCTTTTTCAAGCATACACCATGAAACCTAGCTGTAGGACAGTGTTTCTGTCCTTAAGTTATAAGATCTTAGTCTAAAAAAACACTTGGTTTATTTAAATCCAAAGACCCACCTGTTCTCTGCAGCATTTTAACAGCTTTTATTTAGAAGTCCAAATCTACATCTGTTTTTTTTAATCTTGAATTTTTATATTTGACTTTGTTTTAATACTGTTTTAAATGACGTTCTTTCTTTTTACTTTTTCTTTTGTTTTTAATGTTAAATTATGCTTCTTGTATTTTGTAAAGCACTTTGAATCAACCTATTATTGAATTGAGCTACACAAATAAACTTGCCTAAAAACCAAATTGAAAGTAAAGCTTACATGTGTTTGTTTAAAAGAGCAAATATGTAAAATATTTATATGGTATTTGTCTTCTCCTGCAGCGATTCCTACAGTTCCTGGCATCTAGAAACACCTTGTTCAATCTCAGCAACTTTCTGGACAAAACTGGCTCCCATGGTGAGTGGTGATATATTCTATCCATCAATACTATAAATAGTACAAGACTGTGTGTATACAGTCTTGTGTGTGTATATATATGTATATATATAAACAATTCTAGTTCTATATCACAGCAAAAATGAAGTCCTAAAATGGGACTTAACACCTGTTGCACAATTTTCTTACTGACCACCCCCATTTCCAGCTGTCTTGGCCTTTGCTCCCCCTCAGTTGCACCCATCTACATGGAAATTAACACATTTCTCATGGTGTTAAACGCTAGGTTCAAAGCCTCCTGTCACAGATATTTTTCTTCATGGATGACTGCAACATTTAAAAAGCTTAAATGCACATTTGTAATACAATGCTAATTTGATCGGTTTCAATCAGTTTAATCAGTGCAAAGAGACCCATGACAGCAAGTGATTCCTCAGTAGAAAAATTTTTTTAAAAATTGTTATCAAAGTAATCTTTTTAGTAATGTAATGCCATATTCTTATTTTCTTTTTACTTTGAATTAGTTTAGTTAATTCTACAGTATCTGTGAAGTGTTACTGCTTAACCTCTGGTCAATAAGGCTAACGCTGAATCTAAGCTAAGCTAACCGACTGCTGCTGAGATTATAACGGACAACACAGTTAATTTAAATACTGAAAACTCTCCATTTTTTATTAAATATGAAAGAACAAGTGATTACCATAGTTTACCAGTGGAAACATGAAAAATAGAAAAATTGGTTTTGTTGAAATGATCAGTTTACAAAGTTAGCATAGTGTAGCCATGTTTTTCTTTTTTTTTTAACTGAATAAATTCATCCTTAATTTTTCTGTTGTTTATCTCTTTGCGTCTTTGGATAGCTTTGGACAAATGTAATTTTTACTCTAAAAATCAACTATTTTTCCTTCTTTACAATATTTACGATAATCAATATCTCTTAGCTTTATATCTAGGACACTACAAGCTAGTGGCAGAGAGACAGGAGACAATATTGGAGTTATTAAGATACTTATGAAGTCTGTGTCAAGGTGATGTCAGAACTGTACATGACTGTGTGCGTGTCCTCCTCAGGCTATGACATGTCCACATTTATCAGACGCTACAGCCGCTATCTCAATGAGAAAGCCTTTGCTTACAGACAGATGTCTTTCGACTTTGTCCGAGTCAAGAAAGGGTAAGTTTCTCATTTCTCATTAGCTCATCTTTCTGCATGATTATTTCAGCATCGATATTGATTTTCCATGTTTTAACAAGTTTTGTTAGCTTAACAGGGGAGCCCTCTTGCTGACTTGACCCTAAATCTATCAGAATAACTTACATCCCACAGGGGTCATGTTCATACGTAGGATGGGCAGACGTTAAGCAAAGTGCATGGCTTTATACTGAGAGAAGAATTGAACAGGGAGATTTATTGCTCATGCTCACACAGTACAAAGCACTGTCAGCTGGCAGACACAAGGCCACTCTGACTACATAAATACAGACTATAAAACAAAGATAGAGCAGAGATGAGACACAGTGATGGATAGTTTGTACTTGTTTCTCTCCAACTGTATTTTCTCATGTCTTCTATTTCCTGTTGCATCTCAGAGCTGAGGGAGTGATGAGGACCATGCCAGTAGAGAAGCTGTTGAAAGGAATGAACACCCTGCAGGGCCAGATTGATGCTCTGCTGGATTTTGATGTGAGTAACATTAATGCGTAACAACCTCACATTCCAAGGCTACTGAATGTGTTGAAGGATACACCAAGAAAAGAAAAAACTGTCACAGGGCTTATAAAAATTTTAGCAGTAGAAACATCTGTAAAGCCATGGGATGTCATGGCAAATTACAGCCCCATAGAACTATGGAGCTGAAATCAATGTGTGGTATACATTAACTGGACACTTTATTAGGTACACCATGCTATTGCCAACTTTGACCCATTTTTCCTTCAGTACTACTTTAATTCTTGGTTTAATAGATTCAGCAAAGTGTTGGAAACATTCCTCAGAGATTTTGCTCCATATTGACATGACAGCATCACACAGTTGCTGCAGGTTTGTTGGCTGCATCCATGATGAGAATCTGGAGATCTGGTGACTGTGAAGGCCATTGGAGTACAATGAACTCATTTTCATGCTCAGGAAACCAGTTGGAGATGATGTGAGCTTTGTGACATTGTGCATTATCCTGCTGGAAGTAGCCAACAGAAGATGATACACTGTGGGGTTAAAGATGATATTGGTCAGTAATAATACTAGGCTGTGGCATTTAAATGTTCACTTGGCACTAAAGGACCCAAAGTGTGGAAATAAATAACTAGCCTAGCCCCACTCGCCTGAATCACTAACACAAGTCTTTTATTGTCCAGTGTTGATGAATCTGCATGAACTGTAGACTCTGTTTCCTGTTCTTAGCTGACAGGAGTGACATGTGGTGCCTTCTTCTGCTGCTATAGCCCATCTGCTTCAAGGGTGAAAATGTGTGCATTCAGAGATGCTGTTCTGCATACCTTGAAATCAAATCTAATCAAACTTTACTTATAAACTGCTTTTCATGCTGCAACACAAAGTGCTTTACATGATAAAAAAGAGCAATTCATGCATATTAAAAAATAAAACAAGCCTTCTCATGCATCAACATAGATTACATAACAATTAATAAAAAAAAGACTTGGTAAACCTTGGTTTAAGCCAATGATTATTTGATTTCCTGTTGCCTTTCTGTCATCTCCAACCAGTCTGCCCATTCTTCTCATCAACAAAAAAATTTTGGTCCAGAAAACTGCTGCTCAATGTATATTTTCTCCTTTCAGACCATTCTCTGTAAACCCTAGAGATGAAACTCAGACCAGCAGTGGGCCAAAGTGCTGTAAAAAATTGCCATGACCTGTTCAAAATCACTTTCACTCACTTTTTCTTTACCATTCTGAGGCTCAGCTTTAACTTCAGCATATCTTGACGATGTGCTGCCATGTGATTGGCTGATTAGTTATGTGTGTTAACAAGCAATTTAACAGATGTAGCCAACAAAGTGACCAGTAAATCAAAACTGGCTTTGCTGCATTATAAATAAAGATTGTCTGATTATCTAGATTTTTTTAAAATAACATTTTTAATACATTCTTTTTGAGTTGCAGGATTTTTGGGAACACCACCATTTCAAATTTATTAAACAATTACTTATTAAATTGACCGTAAGGCTAAAAGTTTTGGATCATAAATTTGATCTGACATCACTATGCAGGGAAAACTGTGGATAGACCAATTGAGTTGTGTATGTAACTAATTTATTAGTTAGTTTTACATTTGACATAAGCGAATCAAGACCAATATTACAGAATATATATATCTATATATATACATATATATATATATATATATATACTGTATATATCATCACCTTAACAGTTTATCTTGTGGGTTTAACATATTGTGCTTTATGAAGAAGAAATTGATGTAAGGTGAAGATAATTACATAATTTTATTACTAATGTTTATTAATTTTAGACTGTGAGGCTGTAAGCAAACTAGTCATGTTGCTATTTTCTGTACCACAGAACACCATCGACTATTGAAATGATTTCATTAAACTTTATATTTTTGTGTCTTCAGGTGCATCCACAAGAGCTGAACAATGGAGTGATAAATGCCTGCTTTCTCGTCCTCTTCAAAGATCTAATCAAGTTATATGCCTGCTACAATGACGGCATTATCAACCTTCTAGGTAGAAAAAATTAAATTTGCCCTCAGTGGACTGATGATGTTGTTACTCTTGGTTGACAACAGAATCAGAGGGCGTTTGCAATAACTTAATATTTTATCACATCTTTTGTCCAGAAAAATTTTTCCAAATGAAAAGAAGCCAGTGCAAAGACGGGCTCGAGATCTACAAAAGATTCCTAACACGGATGACTCGGGTTTCCGAATTCTTTAAAATTGCTGAGGTAAAATTCAGAGTATTCACTGATTAATTAATTACTTCCACACTACTTTTTAATGTGTCATCTTTGTTTTCCGCAGCAAGTGGGAATAGACAAAAACGACATACCTGAACTTACTCAGGTGAGACTGACTAAAGCTTTTTCTGACCCCCAATCATTTTCAGTAAATGATTATTTATCAGATGTGTTTTCTTTTTTCTTTTGTTTTTACATACTAACAGAGCATGTGAGTTGTGTTGTAATGATCTTGCATGTCGTATGAAGGTCTATCTATTTTCTTTTTTCCCCTTCCTGTTGTTTCCTTTGTGGTTTTATTCTTCTTGATAACAATGAGGCCCTCAAAAACAGCCTCACCCAACCCACAAGCAGTGGTTCTTTGGTTACTGATGGCCCCTTTGCCTCACTTCTCTTTCACTTTCAGAGATGCAGATTGATCATTCAGGCTGAGAGTGTGAGTAGCGAGTAGTGCACAGAGCTAGCTTTTGGGAGCAGCTATAGGGAAGGTCTACATTTTTTAAGTGCTCTGAATTGACACACACACTGCACAGTGTGCACACACCTCGCAAGCAGATGCAGACACTCAGATGAAGCAGGATGATGTGATTGGAAGAGATGACTGGATGATACGCGATGCAATGCTGCTGGCCCGATGGCTGCCAAGAATCTATGCAAAGTTTGCTGCAGAGTTTCCATGACAGCCTGCATCACAAGATTATATTTTGCTCTATTATCATAATTGACATGTGGGCCACTGACAAATACAAGTGTATCCCAGAATGGGAGGCCTGGATTTTGCATGTTGGATTTGATTCAGTTGCAGACTTTTGAGTTGTGATCTGCGGTGGAATCTCTACAGTTAAGGTTATCCTAGTTAACATTGCATTTGCATCAAAAGCATGCTGATAAATGCAAGCTTTTCAGCTCGCTGTAGCACTAGAGACAAAAATCAGATGCACACAATGGCAAATACTACAACACTATAACAGAAAACTTTCATTGTACAGTATTTAAAGATGTTTTTTTTTTTTTTTTTTAGATTTTTAGGCCCTCTTACACGTTTGGTAATTGATCTTGTGTAGGAAAAGATTCCTATTTTTTTGGAAATCCACTCTTTTTCTTCTTTGCCAAGAATTAGCTGCAAATTAGACCCTGTCCTCAAATCTACGCTTTTAAGCTAGATTGCTTGCTTAGATTTCCAAAGGTAAGCATAAAATATTCCCTAACATCATAAAGTTAGACTTTAATTGTGTCTCTTATTTTAGGGTATGTAGCTGTGAGGTGACTGTTAGCTTTTGTTAGCCTTAAAAAAGACTTGATGTTTTTCATCAAATAATAAAGAATAAAGAAAGAAATTATTATTTTCCTAAGGCCAGAATTACTGGCTTTAGGAAAGGGATAATGTGGAAACTAATTTTTTTTTAAATGGTGCCACCCAAAAGAGATGTCAGATCTATTGGAAATTTATCTTTAAAGAAAGCCATCAGTACATTATATTGTTGCACTTTTATAGTGGTAGTAGTAGTAGTAGTAGTAGTAGTACAGTAGTAGTAGAAGTAGTAGAAGGTAGATGCTCTGATTTGATTTATTAACATCACAGAAGGTATGGGGAATGGTATGAGTCACTAAAGAGAGAAGGTTCAGCAGCTTTCATGCCCTCAGATTAGAAATATTTTTGTCTAAGCACTGCAGTAATGGAGCTGCTGTATCTGTGCTCTGCCTGCAGAGCAACTCTCTTTGTACTCGGTGGAGAGGACAGACACTTCAAAATCCCAGGATAATAAACGGTCTATCAGTCCCTCTAAGGGCCAAGACAAACTATTAGGTGCCTGGCTGCCTTGTTGGTCTTTAGTTTTAGGATAATTGGGAGCTTTAAACTGATAGGCCCAGGAAGTAGTGCTGGGAATTAATGATAGTGGATTAGTGACTTTTTTTGTTGGTTGAATTAGCTTTGACCTCTATGAGGAAGCCTGCTGGATATTGAACTATTCTTTGAACTGCATGTTTGGAGGTGATTGTGTCCCATCTAGCCTGGTGAAGCATGCAGCTTTGCATACCAGCTGACTTGAATGATGGTTTTGTTCTGTTTGCATGATGGTTTAACTTATATTTGTTTTCCTTTTCTCTAATCCTCTTTGTTTTATGACAAATGCACCTTCATACTTGATGAAAATATCAAAATGTCAAAATGTTATGGCTATATGAAAAAGAAATACACCCTTTTCAATGCAAAGATATACAGAATCGTCTGGTTTTTACAAGGTCTTAAAATAAACCAAATAAGAGCTCAGATGGACATGTCACATATTACACCACATAAAATCATAATGGAGAAACTGTGTGCAAAAAAAACTTAGAATTAAGATGTCAAGGAACAGCAAACATGTTTACCCAAAGATCAGACCATGTAAAGCTAAGAGCAATATCAAAAACCCAAGAGCTACATTTCAGACTACAGTTTATGAGAGAAAAGACTGAGTAAGGATGGATATTTTGAAAGCGTTGCAGGAAAAATCCTCTTCTCTCTAAAAAGAACAAAGATGTTCTCAGTCACCTTTAGAGAGACGCATTTAACATAAAATAAACACCTTATATCAGTTTTTAAGCACAGTGGTGTAAGGATGATAATTCAAGCTTATTCTGCTGTCACAGGACCTGGACACCTTGCATATACTGAGTGGACCATGAACTTCTGTTTATACCAAAGTATTTTAGAGTCAAATGTGAGACTCTCTGTCACCTAAAGCTTGGCTGAAATTGTTCATATGTCCCAAACACAGCAGCAAGTCTACAAGTGAATGACTGAAAAGAATCAGGATGCTGTAAAGATCCAGAGTCCAGATCTCAACCTGACTGGAGTCAGTCTGACTGGGTGGACTGTTCGTGAAAAGAGAAACTAAAAAGGATGTACAGAAAAAGCTAAAGATTGTTCTACAAGCCTTTGAATCATGGAGTGTGCTTAGGTTTTAACAAACTGATTCTTCATGTTAATGTGGTTCTCAAACTGGGGGTTAGCCTGTGCGATAATTTCAGGAGGTCACTACAGAATTGTAAAAAATGTATAGCGTACATCTATCAAATACTCCTCCCTGAGCCGCCACCGTACTGTGGTGGAGGAGTTTGCGTGTCCTGATGGTCCTAGTGGCTATGTTGTACTCTACTCTGAGCCCCTCCCGAATCACCGAGCTTCTGACCCTATCTCTAAGGGAGAGCCCGGTCACCCTGTGGAGAAAACTAATTTCGGCTGCTTGTTTTCACGATCTTGTTCTTTTGGTCACTACCCACAGCTCGTGATCATAGGTGAGGGTAGGAACATAGATCGACCGGTAAATCGAGAGCCTTGCCTTTTGGCTCAGCTCTCTCTTCACCATGACAGACCGATGCAGAGTCTGCAGCACTGCAGATGCCGCACTGATCCGCCTGTTGATCTCCCACTCCATCCTTCCCTCACTCGTGAACAAGACCCCGAGATATGTGAAATCCTCCACTTGGGGCAGGACCTCATTGCCGACCTGGAGAAGGTACTCCACCCTTTTCTGGAGTTTAGCGAACTACTACAGCTTGACGGCATCCCTCACTGCTGGTGTCCACCAACGAGTTCAGGGGCTACTACCACGACAGGCACCAAAGACCTTACGGCCACAGCTGCGGCTGGCTGCCTCAACAATAGAGGCACGGAACACAGCCCACTTGGACTCAATGTCCCCCGTCTCACCCGGGACATGGTTGAAGCTCTGCCGGAGATGGGAGTTGAAACTCTTTCTGACAGGGGACTCTACCAGACATTCCCAGCAGACCCTCACAACATGCTTGGGCCTGCCAGGCCTGACTGGCATCCTCCCCCACCATCTGAGCCAACTCACCACCAGGTGGTGATCAGTTGACAGCTCCATCCCTCTCTTCACCCGAGTGTCCAAGACATGTAGCTGCAAGTCCGATGATAAGACTACAAAGTCGATCATCGAACTGCGGCCTAGAGTTTCCTGGTTTCGTCCACCGGGGCAAACCCCAATGCACAGGTGCCAAGTCGGGTGGCAATGAGCATGCCCACACCTGCTCGGCGCCTCTCACCGGGAGCAACTCCAGAATAGAAGAGGGTCCAGCCCCTCTCAAGGACAGTGTTTCCAGAGCCCAAGCCGAGTGACGAGGTGAGCTCAACTTTATCTAGCCGGAACCACTTAACCTCGCGCACCAGCTCAGGCTCCTTCCCCGCCAGAGAGGTGACATTCCACGTCCCTAGAGCTAGCTTCTGCAGCCGAGGATCAGACCGCCAGGGTCCCCATCTCCGACAGCTGCCCAGCTCACACTGCACCCAACCTCTATGGCCCCTGCTGCAGGTGGTGAGCCTATGGGAGGGGGGGCCCATGTCACCATTTCGGGCTGAGCCCGACCGAGTCCCATGGGCAAAGGCCCGGCCACCAAGCGCTCGCCTCCGTGCCCCACCTCCAGGCCTGGCTCCATAGGGGGGGCCCCGGTGACCCACGTCCAGGCAAGGGAAACCTGGGTCCATGATTTGTCTTCATCATAGGGGTGATTTTGAGCCGCGCTTTGTCTGGTCCCTCCCCTAGACACCTGTTTGCCATGGGTGACCCTACCAGGGGCATAAAGCCCCCAACAACATAGCCACTAGGATCGTCAGGACACGCAAACTCCTCATCCACAGTAAGGTGGAGGCTCAGGGAGGAGACACATGCCATATTAAAAATCTAAATAAGAATATTCTTTATTGTCATTGCACAGAATGTTACAACAGGATTGGTTCAGAATTCTCTCCCTCGTAGTGAAATAAGTTAGTAAATGAATAAAACATCATACTAAAATGTTTCTAAAAACAGTGTCTCTCTCACCCATCATTCCCGTATTGCACTTATTGTTTATTTATTGTTGTAGTACCTTTTTATTTAGGAAGCTGATAGCCCAAGGGTAAAAAGTGTTTATGAGTCTATGCGTTGTCTCAGAACCATGTACCATCTGCCAGAGGGCAGCAGGTTAAAGAGGCTATGACCGGGATGTGATGGATCCCGGAGGATTTGCTTTGCCTTGTTTAGCCCCTGAGTGTCAGCAATGTCTTTCAGGGAGAACAAGGGGCTGCCAATGATTTTCCGTACTGCTTTTATGATTCCCTGCAGAGCTTTCCTGTCCTTTCCAGTGCAGCCAGCATACCACACTGTAATGCAGTAGGTTAGCACACGCTCCACTGTGGAACGGTAGAAAGTTCTCAGCAGGTGACACTTCCTGAGCATTCTCAGAAAGTGGTCTCTGCTGAGCTTTGCTGATCACTGCTGCTGTGTTGGTGTGCCATGTCAGGTCGTCAGCCACATGAACACCCAAAAACTTTAAAGAGGGGAACCTCTCCACGCAGTTTGACATTATCTCTGCAAAGAAGCTGATTATGAGCATGTAGGTGTCACAGTGGTCAACCACCAGATAATACTTTATCCTCCTCATTTATGAAGATTCTGACAGTTTTCCAGCCTTATATTTAATTAGTAAAAATTAATCGCTGAGTCATCACACAGGGGTGGGAGGTGAACACCAATGTATGTTATCTTGGGGGTCGTGACTCAAAAAGTTGAGAACCACTGAGTTAAATAATAACATGATGTAATGTGTTCTTTATCTAAAGCTATTTAAACCTAATTTTAAGACCTGATAAGGTCCAGATGATTTTTCTTAATGTCCTGATATCTAAAACCTCAGATTACACAGGAGTTTTGATAGTCTAGGGCACCAAAAAAAGGTATTTAAGGACCTTGCCATTGTAACAAAATGGGTAAATGTGGTAGCGACTTCTAAAAATAAATGTAAGATGCTGAATACCACCTCTTTTACTAACGGCCTATTTAAGAGGTAGTCAGTGAATCATACACTGGCCTCGATTGATAGCAGCATCTGTCTATTTTCCTGTAGGCCCCAGAAAGTCTTCTGGAGTCCCTGGAGACTCACCTCAACACTCTGGAGGGGAAGAAGCCGTAAGTAGATCTATATATCAGATCAATAGATCTCTCTTTTTTTTTAACCTTTTTGCTTTTTTTTTTTTTTTTTTTTTAAAGTGGCCCTTGTTTAATTTAATTTAATTTAATTTAATTTAATTTAATTTAATTTAATTTAATTTTATTTTATTTTATTTTATTTTATAAGGGATCATTTACAATTTCAAACACAAATGTTTCCATTTGATGCATTGTACCAGAGTTAGTTTAGGCTAATTTAATCTGCAGTCCCTGGACAGATGCAGAGATCACTCTTCTCTACCACTTCTCTAAACTTCTTCTTTAACTTCCCACTTCCTTTTATCTTTACACAACTCAGAGAAGACAAGTAAGTATTCTCCATCAATAAGAATATCACATGTACTGTAAATTTTATTTGACCATCATTTGATTTGATAATTAAATGAATTATCAAATGATTAATTATCTTCATTCAGTCCATCATTCAGTGATTCTATAGAAAAAACGTCTAAACAAAAAGTCTTTATTACTATGTGGCATAATTTTTTTTAAAGATGACTTTCTATTCAATTATTTTCACACTGAATGACCAAAATATTTTTACTCATTGACAAATTTAGCATTTTATCTCATATCATTACTAACAAATACATCTATGTTTTCATCGACTTTTTTATCAGCCCCAATGTTCTCAAAGCTTTAGCTGCATGATAATAACAACACACAGGTCTCACTTTCTGTGTTGTGAAAGAAAAGCTTTGTTGAAGTGGAATTGGGGGTGAACGTGCTGTTACTCAGCAGTCCACCGTGTTTTAAAATGTGGCTTGTCCGGTAATATTGTCATATTTAAGCCATCTCTCGGTGTACCATCTCACTAACAGCCAATATGTAGCTCTGTCTCATGTGCTACCTTTGTTTGTTGCAGGTCACCCACTAAGGTAAGCCATGTTTCATGATAATGATAATGTTGTGTTAATAATAGTGATCTTTATGTGGCACTAGTAAGAGTTAAAGTATAATAATCTTGAAATCTTAGAACAAGGTAGTACAATAAATTGCTTTATCTCTTACACTGCCTTGTATCCAGAGGTAGTAATAAATTTAAAAACCTGTTGACTCACATCAGCTTACATAACTGTGTTGGTCACCATTTGATGGTTGTTTTCTTTCTTTGTAGCAGGATGCAACAGCCAACAACAGCACTCCAGCCGCCTCAGCTCCGACCAAGCCTGCACCTCCCGCTGCAGCCGGTGGGCCACCAGCTCGCCCGGGGCCGCCTGCCAGACCCACTCCGCCCTCCATCACTCCAACCGCACCAGCCCCCACTACCACCGTTACCAGCAAGTAAGAGTCAAGCAATAATATCACAAGCGTTTGAAGTGAGCTGCATCGTTGCTGTAGAAGACATCCTCTCCTTGTCTGCCTTGGTGTTTAGCGCGCTTGACGACGGGTTCCTGTTGGATCTCGACCCCATGTCGGCTTCTTCTGCAGGGGGCGCTGCAGCGACCTCCACTACAACTGGATGGGGAGGTGAGACTTCATTGCTGATATTCTACCCCAAATAAATGCTTTTAGGGCTTTTTTTTCTGAGTTCATACAGAGGTGAAAGAGAGCAAATATTGCAGCTTTTGTCATTGACTGCAGCTTCTGACAGGTTTAAAGGAAGCATTTTAATGTATCCTAAAAATAAACTTAATATTTACATCCGTAGCGCCGTGGTAAACTCTTACAGACATGTCAGACTTAGTATTTGAGCCTCAGAAGACTCATAGACTAGGCTGCTCTGCCAAATCACAAAATGTAAAGTTTAAAGAAAATGGTGTTCGTTCTGCATAAGATTGTTTTTCTTATAAATATCCTTACATAAGTTGATCCCTCATCTCTTTATTCATTGCATTTAACCTCTTTGGTTTGTGTATTTTGTTGTAGATCTCTTGGCTGAGGGTGAGTATGCTATGGAAACACACTGTTAAAGACTTAAAACAAGAAATGTCTTAAATTTCACTTTCCTGAAAGTCTCTTTTATCTTGAGGTATCCTTGTGGTTACATAAATGAGCTCCCAGCTTCTTCTCATTAATCTCTCACCACTAAATCAGAATCTTTGAACTTTTTTCTGTCTGACACCGCTGTATCCCTCCTATTTCCTGTTTCTCTCTTCCTGTCTGTTTGCTGGGGGTTGGGACTCGGTCGTGGGATAATGGGGTATATCTCAATAGCAACCCCAGCCCCTACCGATGGAGACTCTGAAGCTCTCCTGGCAGGTGAAAAGTCTGCTGATGCCACTCCAGCCGCCACCGCCGCCGCTGCCGTTGCTCCTGCAGCTTCCACGCCCACAGCTGCTGCAGCTAAGCCAGTCCCCACCTCGCTACCCGTCTCTGCTCCTGCCACCACCTCAGCCACAGACATCGACCTTTTCGGAGGTCAGTGTGGGCGGAGGATAGGGTGGAGCTCAAGATACGCAGCATAGAGATTTGCCTGCTATTTGCTACAATTCTCATAATCATTTAGTTATTTATTTACAGGTTTTCTTTTGTAAAAAAATTAACATTTATGGATCCATGGCATTGACAGTCATGCCTAAATCTTTATATCACAACTACAGTGATATTTGTAAGAAATGCAACATCATAACCCCACATAAAGTCAACAGGATTTGTTCCATCAGCTTCACATTCCTGCACTTTGAAGCAACTTGAAAACTTATTAGAAAAAGAAAAACCCCTAGAAACTATATTAATGAACACTGTGGGAGTTTTTAGTCACTGAGCTAAAGATTTTACTACTAATAGTTTCTAAAACTGATAGTTGCTCACCAGCACATAAAGCAGTTTTGCAGATGTTTCAACTCTCATGCTTCTAATTATCTTAATAAGGATTGTTTAAACCCATTTATCACGTTGTAGCCATATGACCGTCCATGTTGCACACAGACAGGTGATAAACCAGAGGAAAAACCGCATGAAATGCCTAGTGTTGGGCCACCAAGTACCACCTGATCAGCGTCACCACGCCTCTGTTGGTGTATGAAGGGTTTCTCAGAATTTATTCCCTGATATATAGTTAAAGAAATAATAATTGAAAACGCTATTTTACACTTATGTTTACACCCTTTTCTTCTTCTTAAAACCTCAGTGACTCCTCATTAGCCTATTAATGGTTAGGATTTCTTATATAATGAGTAAACATAATCATAGGATAAATGAATAATTTTGTGTTGATTCACTCTTAAAGGACATATAAACCGAAAGTTAAAATATGTTTTAGTTACAATTTTTTTTAAGTTGTTACATTTAAATTTTGGGAAGTCATATGCTTTGTGTTGTTTCTACATCCCGCTTTGTTAAGGCCACACACTAATGTACTAACATTATGTGTGGACATGCACTTTATTCATTGAGTACAAGGAAACAGTTATCATTTGGCCTACATCCCAAGAACTACAGTTCATGGTTTCACTCCAGGCTCACAAACACTGATGTGCTTTGTGCATTGTATTGATGTGAATAATGATGGATGTTTACCTCAGATACCCAACTGAAATGTATTGTGTTTCCTGTTATGATGCATATTTTTGTGACTTTTTCATCAGCATTAATAATTTTCTCCCTAAAGACTTACTGTTTCATAAACATGTCAAGATGATAAATAGCTAATTTCCTTCAATATATATAAACAATTCTAACTTTTCAATGACCATTGAAAAGAGTTAAATTTCTTTGTCAAAGAGAGTTTTGCCCTCCTCCCCTCCCCTCTCTTTCCTCCCCTTGTCACAGAGTACAAGTAACTTGTGACAACCAGCCTCATTTCACAAGCCTGCACAGTTAGTGCACTCATGAATGCAGCATTATGCAGCCCCCCCACCTACCAAAAAAATCATCATGTGACTGATGATACAATTATGATCAATGACTTTGATTAACTGGGCTGCATATTTCTTGTATTCTCTGCTTTTTTCCTGATGCTGACCTCTCATTTTTGTTTTCTGTCCGTTCCATCTGTTGACTCATGTTCTGTTGTATACATCCATACGTGTCGGTCTGTTGGCCCGGGTGTTATGTTTTGCGTTTGCGTTCCGGCTGTTGTGGTCTGCAATACCCTAGATGCGTTTGCACCTTCCCCAGGAGACGGTCCTGCTGCCGTGGCTGCGGGCCCTGCTGCTGATGCATTTGCTGGATCTGGTGGGTGACAAAACAGCTTTTTGTGAGAGAGCATGTCTTAAGGCGTGTGGATGTGTGAATGTCTGTGGGAATGTGAGAGTTGTTGATTTTACTATATCAAGGCTATTTCTGTTTCCATAGAGACAGTAGAACAAACATGCGCCCCTGGGGCCTACTGTCTCACCCCAAATCCTGCTAATGCCCCAGTCATGGACCCTCTCCTCCTTCATCTTGACTACTATTCTCCTCCCTTTTTCTCACCAATGATTACTACTGTCAGATGAACAGTTCAGCTATAACCTATATTAATGTACACAATGAAAACTTACCCATTTTGATATCACTAACTCTGCTAATACTGGATTACACTAATCATTGCAAAGCCTTTTTTCTTGTTTTCTTTTGTTGAAGTTACTCTCTTTGGCTTATAGTTTACACTGAAGGACTCTAATAATAAATTGTATTTGTGGGCACCTTTCTTGACACTCAAGGTCACCTTACAGGATAAAACACAAGAATACTGTTCATGCATTTTGCTCCTTCAAATAATCAAAAATTTACTTTACTGTACATTTTCAGGATGCTAAGTTACACATGGCATAACCATTATCAGTAAGAGAGACAGTTGCATATTAAAATTCATTTAACTTTGCATTAACTTTATGCTGCACCCAGCCTGTGCCTCCTAAAATCAGCAGTGCCAAAAGAAAATTCAAATCTCTTCACAATGATGAGCTCATTCAGTGATGATAATTTTGGAGCCTAAATTATCCATGTGTCCGCTAAAGCATATCACCAGTGCCTCAGTTTACCTCTAACACCGAAGACAGAAATAATCATCACATACCATGAAGTGCATATGCATGTCTGAGTACGTTGGTTAGGGGTTAGAAAGGGTAGGAAGATGATTAATTCACTTTGTGCATGCAAAACATACATCGGACAGTGTGACAGACCATTTTTTTGTTAAAAGGCTAACACAGATGATGAACTTATTAATATTATAGGCTAGATAAAATATTGGCAAAATATTCCCGACAAGAGTAAAAGCATGTTAGCTTTTAGCCTAAAGTACTGGTATGCCAAAGCACAGTTTTAAAGTTTTGTTTTATATGAAGAGTACATTTTATTTTATTAGCAGGTATCTTATATGTTCAAAGCAACTTCTGAAAGATAAATACATAGGAAATAATGAGAAAGGGCAGCAGTGGCTAAATTATCTTAGTAGCTAGTTAGCCTCTGCTAACAGCAAGCAATCTATGCTAGCTGTTAGCCTCTGCTAACAGCAAGCAATCAATGCTAGCAAATGCTAGAATAACATATTTAATGTGATCAAGTAGCTACGTTAAAAGTATCTGAAACATTTGAATTATGAAATTGTTTTTCAGGTAAATAAAAGTTACCTTTAGACCAAGGCTGCCTGTGTTTCTGCATTTTGGTTACTGTATTTTTTAAAGCTAATCTTAAAACTACTTCTACACTATTTTGACCTTGTTCAGTAGCAGCAGTGGCAGTAATACAAAAAATTAGCAATGGCCTTCTCAGCTCCAAAAGCTCCATACCTAAAGTTACTGTCCTTATAGAGTTACCTCCATAAAAGGACGTAACAGAATGAAAATGTAGGTCCTGGTCCAGGCTTTGGAAGGTCACTGGGAACTGGGAGAAAGTTACAACAATTTTATTGGTCCAGTTTAAGCCAGTTTGTTTAATCATTAACTCCACTATATTATGCAAGGACTTTATACCAAATGAAAATAGCTGTGTTTTTGTAAGCATGCGCCTGAAAATAACACGCAAAGTATATCAGTATCTTGAGATGACAAGAATTATTTTCTTGAGATAACATATTTTATCTCATTTTGAGATAATGGTTTAATTATTTTCATAAACAAAAAGGTGTTTCTTGATACTTTAGGTAACATTTGTCAGGAAGCAAGAAGACTAGCACACTGAACTTATTGATTAAATCCTGACTTGTTAATCCTGACAATTACAAAAAAGAAGTAGGTATAGTAACCACTCATGTGGAAGCTCACCTTGATCATCTCCTGAAAAACAAAACAAAAACAAACAAAACAAAGCTCATGAATGCTTGTGGTACATCATTATGTTGAGAAATGGTAGATTTCTCAAGGTAGTGAGAAATTATCAGGTAGTCATGTTGAAAACGAGCATCATGATCTATAGATCACAGAATAATTAACCTGTGCTCCTGAGATAAATTATTGCAGGAATGGCCACTCTTGGCTTCGGTAATTATATTAAATTGTATTTTGATAAGTCCTGTTTGATGCCAGAAGTCTTCACAGAGCCAGTAATAATTAGGGACACATGGAAGTTGGGCAGTGAGCAATTACTCTACATTATGGTGGTAAGGAGTTGCTCTCTATTGACAGTTGCAGCTAGTTGGGTTCAGCATTGAAATTAATGAACTACTGTTTGCTTGGTTTTGCTTTCTTTGAACTTAACCCTGTCTTGGAGCTACAAGACAAAATGCTATACATGGTGTTTGTTGTTTTAACAAACCCTCAATCCCTCCTTCCCTTCTTCTCTAATCATGACCCCCCCTAACCCCTCAACACCACATCCTGCTGCTCTTCCCAAAGACCCCTTCGCTACAACTGAGGGGAGTGCAGACATTGCTCCAGAGCTGGACCTGTTCGCAATGAAGCCCTCCGACACAGGGGCTGCTACTGCCATCACTCCTCCCACCTCTAGTGAGGCGCCGACCATCATCGCTCCCACTGCTGCCCCCACCCCTTCTTCCACCACTACTACCACAACAGCCACCGACACCACCACCACAGAGTCTGCAGCTGCCCCGACTCTAGATATCTTTGGTGGTAAAGTCCTCTCGCTCTCATTTCGCCTTTCACTGCATTGCTTTGCATTATGACAATGACAATGAAGATGAAGAACGGTTTGATAGATATGTGCTGTTCTTGCCCCTGATGATGATGATAGTGATGATTCTAATAACTTAACCAACCCCTACATTTCAGATTTGTTTTTTTTTTATTTATTTTTCTTTTCCATGACTCTTGCCCTTTAGATAGACTTAATCAAGCACTTTGACCACCTCTGTAATAGTCAAATAGTTTGTACAGAAACAAAAATGTCATTTCAGCTAGTTTTATTTGGGAACTAAAACATGTAAATTTGATCTCAAGGGGCATAAATTATACAGTTATCTCTTATGTACAGAGGTAGCACAACTTGCTTTGATTATTGACCAAGAACTAACTGTTTGCCAAACTTGAAGGGAAGAAACCTGTTTCTTCTCCTGCTTGTTACCAGTGATTTAGACACTTTAACAGAGAATGCTTTGTTATAGCTTATGCACTTAAGTTAAAAGGGAATATTGCTCAATTTCTAAATTTCTACACACATAACGTTTCTCTCAGTACTTTAATTTTTGCCCTCTGTGGCCCACAAGACATGCAAATAACTCCATATTGCTCATATATGTGAATGTGACAAAGGCTTTATTTTAAAGAAAACCAGAATAGAGTTCCTGAACTCTAAAGGTAATATAACTGGTGAAATATTTTGTCATATTGGCTGCATGGTTCTACAATCTTGTGAAGTGCAGCAGGAGCTTCTCACCATTCCTCTATTGATATAACTTTTATTTCTGTATTTTTAACTAACATGATTCACATGGTCAGATTTACACTCACCAGCCACTTTATTAGGTGCTTTCTAGTATTTGGTTGTTAGTACAAGCAGTTCAAGCTAATACAAGGTGTTGGAAACATTCCTCAGTGTTTTTTCTCCATATTAAAATGATAGCATAACAGTTTCTGCAGATTTGTCAGCTCCACATCCATGATGAGAATCTCCCATTCCACCACATCCCAAAGCTGCTCTGTTGGATTGAGATCTGGTGACTGTAATCCATGTTTTTATGCTGTCCCCACCAAATTCTGACCCTACCATCTGAATGTGGAGCTAAAATGGATACCCATCAGACCAGGCAATGTTCTTACATCTTCTGTTATCCACTTTAGGTAAGTCTGTGTGAATTGTAGCATCAGGGGTGGCACCTGGTGCGGTCTTCTGCTGATGTTGGACATAAATGGTATTCTACATATCTTGGTTTAGAACCAGTGGTTGGTTGAGTTTCTGTTTCCATTTCCAACCATTGTTCATTCTTCTTTGACCTCAACAAGACCTTTTGGTCCAGATAACTGTGGCTCACTGGATAATGTCTCTTTTTCAGACCATTCACTGTAAACCATAGAGATGGTAGTGTGTGAAAATCCCAGTAAATCAGCAGTTTTTGGAATAGTCAGAGCAGTCTGTCTGGTATCAACACCCATGCCACGTTCAAAGTCACTTAAACCCCCTCTCTTCTTCAGTTTTATCTCAGTTTTAACTTAGCCTAATTTCCCTGCGGCTCTCCGAAGGGATTAATAAAGTATTTCTATTCTATGTAGTCAAGATGACTTGCTAAGTGTGGCTGATTAGTTGTTTGTGTCACAAGCAGTTGAACAGGTGGACCTAATAAAGTGAACAGTGAGTGTGTTTCAATTTATGTAATGATGATTGGATTATGACCAAATACCCACAAAAATATAGAATGAATGAATAAATAAATAAATACACTGTAACAGTTTAGCTGTCCCTTTAACTTTAGTAAAAGGTACAAAGTGATTGCATGCCGACGACCAAAACCAAAATGAACTAGCTAAATATCATACTATTAGTATGCTAATGTTTCATTTAGCAAAACTTAAAACTGGAAAAAACTCAATCATCTGTGAGCAAGAATGAAGAGTCTTACATCTAGAAACTCCAACTTTCACTTAGTGAACTAACCATAGTTGGAGAAGAAAGAGCTGGTATTCTACATCTTGGTTTGGGACCAGTGGTTATTTGCTAACTTTGTTATAAATCTCCTGTTAGCGCTAGCAAAAGGAAAACCAATGTTTCCTTTTGGTCAGTTTATGCTTTTATTCACAACAACAGAAGTTACAGTTTGCTCAGTTACGTTCACAGCTTTAGGAAGCACACACAAACAAAATCAGATTGTGATACTTCGTATACATGATATGATTAGAAACCAAAAAAAAAAAAAAAAACAAGATTACATCTTTTTTTGTCCACAAATATGGAAGTTTAATTTTATGCTAAAATTGGGCAATTTTCCCTTTCAACTTCTCATTTTGCATTGCACTGAACACAAACACAGCTACTTACTCATTTATTAACTAAAATATCTGCTCTCCATCTCTCTTAACTCATCATTCTGTATGCACTGGACTTGAAATCTGAATGTACATGTGATTGTGTGTCCTTATTCTTAGATATGTTTGATTCTATGCCTGAGCAAAGCCCTACCACAGAATCCAAAGCCGCTACCACTCCTAGCGTAGACCTTTTTGGTGCAGGTACAGGAGCTGATATGCATTTCTCTGTGTGTGGAACCTCTTCATATCCTCTGGTTTCCATTATGTCTACTCCTTTGTCAACAGTTTTTTTCCTACTCGTCTTGGTTTGTCCCCCATAGTGGTATGAGAACTGTGCATGCAACCCACTTGTCAAGTACTGGATAGTCGTTGTGGCTGCTTTCTGTTTATGCTTTTTCTCTTTACCTGCCACGCTAATGCTTTTCTTTGCTCCCCAACCTCCACGGTTTTCTTCTTTCTGGTGTTCTGCCTCTTGCTTGCGTTGGTAAATTAGACCTTCCTGCTGTTTCACGCGGGCCCTCTCCTTTGCCCGAGCCGGCTCCGGCTGGAGACATTGTGACGGGTGAGTTAAGCTGCTGCATCTTTACTGCATCAGTTTCCTATCCTTACATTATGAGGAGTGCAGCCAGACAGGTTTTTGCATGGTGCCGGTGTCTGTATGCACAATGCAGACCAGACATCGAAATCCAAATGGTGCACGCTACAAGGATACGGACAGTTATGATGCAGGGGTGCTTGCTCCTTTCTCCTGCTTCTTATGTGTGCTTCAGCATTTTAGTGCAGGCAGATTAACCCTAAATGAGCAGAGAAATCTCTTCTTGGAAGTAAAATTTCTTCTGATTAAGTAAGACTTCTTCTTTCTTTCTGTGTTTGTCCAGATACATTTTCATCTCCAGCTCCTACTCCTACCCCTGCTCCTGTCCCAGAAGCTTCTTCTCCATCAAAAGCAGAGCCTGAGCCGGTCATTGACCTGTTGGGTACTGTACAAATATACATACTTCCCATCACCTCTCAGATCTGTTTGCTTATTTCTTGTTTTGCTGGGGCTTTAGCCACATTATATCCTGTTAGCATGGGGCAAATATCAACCCATCTTTCAGTCAGCAAACGTGTGCTCCAAAACAAGCTCTGTTTGTTGAGGTTTTCCATGGATGGTGTAAATTATATAAACACTGGTGAAAAATGTACATAATCTTAACTTAAACTATCATTAATTGCCTTGAAATTCCACACTGGTACATAAATTAAAAAAAAGAAAAACTGATTGAAAGTGTTGTTGAACATTATTGTCTTTCTACTCATTTTTTCTTCTACATATTTTTCTCTCCAGATCAGTTCTCTTTTTTTTAATTTTAACTTTCTTTGTGAACATAATCTTGTATCCACCCTTCCACTAATACTGATCATGTTGCCCAGGGCTGACCTCTTGCTCCTCTCTGCTCCTCATGCTGCCTTGTGGATAACCGGATGCTCTTGCAGACTCCTTCAGTGGTCCTGTGGAGGAGAAACAGATATCTGCTCCTGGAGGGCCCGGAGATGACCTGCTGGGAGGTGAGACTCTTCTATACCTCTCAAATAAATTTGTTGTTAAATTAAAATTACTGGGTGGACTGGGACATTTTAAAAAGGTCTCACATCAAATGGCTGGTTGATATGTTAATGAAGAAATGATGAATTGATAGAGATTCATTTACCAAATTAAAAATTGTGCAAACTTGGCAGTCATGGTTTTAATTAAGGACACAATAATTTAAAGTAGCTTTAAACCTTAAAAATATCTCCCCATCACAACTCCTGATGATTTTCTAGCCATGTCTTGCTTGTCTTAATGAAATCAAATTGTACTTTTATATTAGCTACACTATCATTACACCTAAATTATTTTCTCTGTGTCTATTCAGCTGTTTGTGTATGTGCTCCTTTAAAAATCAGTGCACATTTTCATAGTAAAAAGAGGAGAAAGAGTATTGTTGACCTTTTTAAGAGAAACGACTACATTTCAAACCTATTTAAGATACAGTAAAGAGATGTTAGCAACAAAATAAATCTTGCATGGGAGTTTTTTAATTGCTGCAGCTTGTCAGTGCTTCATTTAAGCAATATTATTCTAAAGTAGAATTACTACTGTTAAAACCCAGACTGAAATTATACTTGTTATGCAGTTTGCTTCTAAAACATCATATCCTATTGCAGGGGTGCCCAAGGCCGGTCCTCGAGATCTACCATCCTGCAACTTTTAGATGCAACCCTTCTCCAGCACACTTCTCAAAATCAAATGTCATCTGCATGCCATTCAGCTCTGCAGAGACCTGGTAACGAGCCAGTCATTTGATTCAGGTGTGTTGGAGAAGGGTTGCATCTAAAAGTTGCAGGATGGTAGATCTTGAGGACCGGACTTGGGCAGCCCTGTCCTATTGAATGTATGGAGGTAAAAGATAAGTTATAGCATGAAATGACTTTAGACCATGCTGTTTAGTGTTCATCTGTATCTTCTCTGTATAAGCTTACTGTTATAACAGCAAAAATCCTTGTGTGTGTGTGTGGTCTTTAAGCCTTTTGTGTTAGACATGTGTTTGAAAGTTATAAATATAGTATATAAATATATAAATAAAGTTGAGTTGTTCCAGTCACCCCTGTGATATCCTTCAGGCCTGTCCCCCACTCTGGCTCCAGCCCTGGCTCCAGCTCCAGCCTCAGCCCCAGTACAGAACGACCTCCTGGAGACAGGCTTTGATGCCCTGAGCTCGCTTCCCTCTCCCACGCCACCAGTACCTGCTGCAGTCTCAGCAGTACCAATAGTGCCAGCTGCAGCATCAGCAACAGAACCTGCATCCACCACACCAGCACCCTCTGGTGGATTTGATGCCTCAAGTAAGTGGGTCTTATGTTGGCTTCATTTTAGTAATGTGGCCCACTGTCATTCAGTCTTTGCAAAACTAAATAAGTATTCAGTTCAGCCTTACACAAGTCCTTCACCTGATGTGATTTGATTTAACAAACAGCACAGCTGCTTTCTTCTGCTGACAGCTTGACTTCTGCATGAATGAGGCGCTGCTGTCTCTGGCCTCCTGACGTAAAACTCTGCTGACTGCTGTTCTCCTGAGCACTGCTGCAATGATTGTTTCTCACTCTTCTTGCACTTTCACAAATGCTGTGCTTTCTTCACCTCCTCGTCACCCCCCTCTCCACGAGTAAAATATCTTTCTTTCTCTTTTTTGCTTTCTCTCTCTCCCTTTCTGCTGTATGCATTTTCTTCTCTGTTTTGCTTTTGTCACAATCTTCCTCCCTCCTTTCATTCACACCCTTTCCACTCTTGCTGGGTCATTGCTTGCTTCTACTAATCTGTGATTGGTGAGTTCAACTCCGCGGTGCATTGCAGCATGTGCAGTTTGGACAGTTCTCCCTCCTCTCCGTCTTTCAAGGGCGTTTGTTTGCATGTTGCGAAATTACCTCTGTGTGTCTCCTGCATGACACAGAACTTGTCCTTATCTCTGTACAGTGCATCCTTATTTGCCCTGGGTCCTTTTTGGACCGTAACCACATGCCATCAAGGCCAACATCTTTCACTGGTATATTTTTCCAAGTGGCTATTTTTAAAATAATTTACTTCCTATGTTGAATGTAATTTCATGACTCTCCCGTTCCACCTCATCCCGTAGGTGCTCTATTAGATTCAGATCTGATGACTGCGGAGGCTGTTGTATCCTCAGTTTCCCGTTCTTAGCTGACAGAGTGGCACCCAGTGTGGTTACAGTAACAGGGTAGTTGCAATCACTGTAAGAAATGTGTGCAAGACTGGATATCATTGGATATTGTCTCTTTTCAGACCATTCTCTGTAAGCCCTAGAGATGGTTGTGTATGAAAGTCCTAGTAGATCAATAGTTTCTGAAATACTCAGACCAACAACCATGCCTCATTCAAAGTCACTTCAATCCCCTTTCTTCCTCATTCTGCCGTCTTGACCATGTCTACATGACTGAATTTGGTTGATTAGCTGTTTGTGTTAATAAGCAACTGTGCCTAATGAAGTAGACAGTGAGTGTATATCATGAAAGTTTTTTTTTTATTAATAATTTGGACATTTTATTAAAAGAATATTCTGCATTTATAGCTTATTATGGCAATCTAAAGCCTCTAAAAGGTTATTAATAACTTGTACCAAATAATATTGTTCCAAGTGGAGGTATGTATAGTCAAAGCAGAATTACTGACTCTGAAGACTGAAGTCAACTCATGCTAATCCAAGCAGCCAACTTTTGTTTTATTGGGAAGAAAAATTACACACTGTTTGATCTCCGCCTAACCTTTGCACTACAGTCAACAATAAGCAATATTTTATTAAAAAAAAAGAACTGAGGTAGTTGCAGTATAAAAGTCTTAACCCTACCCTCATTTCTCTCATAAAATCTCAGTTGATCAATCTATTGTTGGCCAAAGCTTTATCAGAAAGGGTCTCCATGGTGGGGAGGCTGACAAGAAGCCAGTCCTAAAGAAGGGAAACCTGGACAAAGTTCTGAGTTATGCTAAATGCCACAAGAACTGGACTGAAAAGATCTTATGGAGCAATGAATCCCTCTTAGAGCCTGGACCTTAACATTATTGAAGTGGTGTAGGATCATTTTAAAAGGGAACTGAACAAAAGGCAGCTAATGCCCAAAGAAAAGATTTAGAAAGTCCTTCAAAAAGCCTGAAGAACTATTATTTACATTTCTTTTTAAACGCATATGCTGTATTTCCATTAATTGTTGCATATTTTAAAGAACTGCAGGATACAGTTGCTTTTTCCGTGAGAATATATAAAATAAGGAGCAGCTTGAGACTTTTGCTCAGTTCTGTCACTTAAAATACTGAATAAATGTATTTAGGTGTTACAGTCAAGGAGCTGTATGAGCCAATATCAACAATGCAGCTACAAACGTGACAAAACTGAACTACAGAATGATGTCTAGACTGTATGAAAACATTATGGATTAATGTGCCAGTTTCTGGAATATACACCATGAACCACATTTTAACACATTTTGGATAATTTATAAATAGGACAAAATCTGAACATGTGGCCTTTATGACACCTGGTTAAAAATCTGTCCTCGTAAATTGGCCAGTTTTTACTTCCTGCCGATGACAGTTTAACAACTGGCCAAGTCAGTGCTGTTGCTGTAACTTCCCTTTGAATGCACATTTACTGTAAAGTCCAACATTATGAATGCCTTGCACAGCTCCCTGATGATGCCATCCCAGCTGGAATGAGACTTCCACCTTACAGTACCGCCTGCTCTCACGTCTGTCCCTCCACCCGTGTTGTTCAGATTAGAGAATCACAGGTTTGTGATCAGCATTGTCTCTCCTCAAGTGTTTGATGGATTAGGCGACTTGCTGATGCCCGCCATAACGCCTCAGAGCACCGGGGGCAGCACTGCTGGAAGCACAGCAGGCAGCATGGGAACTCCCGTCGGAGCTGGAGGGATAACAGCCGCTCCCCCCGCCACCCCACCTCCCACCAAAACTATCGGAGGAGATCTGGACTCATCGCTTGCCAACCTGGTTGGAGGTAGACTGGAGTCTTTTTTTCTTAATAATTTATGTTCAAGTTAACTGCTTACATAAAAAATAACATATTTTTTTTTATCTCTTTACCATCTGTTCAGATCTTGGAATGAAGAAAAAGTAAGTATGACTAAATATATATATATATATATATATATATATATATATATATATATATATATATATATATATATATGTATATGTATAATATATATATATATATGTGTCTGTAAAGCTTCAATCGGATATGCTTTAAAAAAAAAAGTCTTACTAAATAAATACACTGTATATTTTGAAATGTTTTCCGGTGTTCCAAGCAAGGCCCTGGAGGAATCTCTCCTCTTCAACCAGAGCCACCGTCTTGCCTGTTCAGCTGCACTTGACAGAGCTTTAATGGCTTGGCATTGGGCTTGGCCTCAGACCCCCATGTCCATAAGCAGCCTGGTAGTTGACGTTTCCACAAAGCCTCTGCAGCCAACTTCTAATGGAGAGACCTTGGCTAAAGGGGTAGTGCACCCTAAAATCTGTTTTTTGAGCTGTAACAACATAGTCTTACTTAATTGTAATGAAAACAACCTATACTGTTGATAATTCTTGTTATTTTTTTCATTTAAAAAAAAGAGAATTTTGTGGGTCAAAAAGGGCTCATAACACCCCTACATGGTAAAACCAGGTTTTGCTTTTCATGATGTAGAGCCGTACTTGATGCTTCTCTACATCACGAGAAAATTTTAAAAACATCACAGCTCCCTCCCTCTAGATACAAATAGGCAAGTCCTCGCCTTGCAGGCATAGAAAGCTACGCCCACCAATGCATATAAATGGATGTGAACTTATCTGGCATATATTTGCTGGTTTCAGACTTCAGTTTTTTCACAGAGCCTTTGAAAAAATATTGCTGCAATGTGACAGATTTGTGCTTTTGAGGGGTGTAAAAGTAACACCAGACTTTATTCTTTAACTGCTGATCCTCATCTGGTGACAAACAACAGCTTAAAATCGTAGCAGCGGCAACTTCCTGCAGCTGCTACAACCTGCCGCGAGTCTCCACAGCTTTCCAGAGCTGCTGGAGCTACTGATAGGCTAGCGTAACAGCGCTAACGGCTCAGACTGATACGGTTCAGGACCACCTTGTTCATGTGTAGCTGAGGAGATTCAGGAGGGGAAAAGTCTTCCACCTCAAATACTGCTCTGTGGCGTAGGTTCTTTGTGAATCTCACTTTCCATCTGTCTAGTGACCGCTGAGCTGCTGTCTGTCAATCATTTCTGCCTGTGTGTGCCAACCCGCACACTCTCCGCTCCCTGATCGCCCCCACACCTCTCACCCTAACCCTTGTCACAGTTCATGATGTTAGGCTCAAAAAACCACTTACCCCCAAACAAACCTTCTTTTGATCTCTTTTAGGGACCCACAAAGTGAGAAGAAGCTGACAGGAGGTGCTAACTGGATGCCACAGGTAGCTCCCACAAGCTGGGCAACTCCGGGAGCTCCCATGGTGAGAACTGCAAGGATAGCTCTGACATGACATCGCAGTTTATCCAGAGATCCACTTTTAAAACTCTGCCTACCACCACACAGGCAAACATGAAGCTGCGAACATCTTCTAGACATTCCGGAGCAAACACATGCAATGATACTGATGAAGCTTTTAGAATCCAGACAGGCGGTGATAAATATTTTAAAATCATACAAGATGTGCTGTTATGACATTTGTCCATCTCTTTAGGCTGGTGCTGCACCTGGAGCTCCTGGAGCACCAGGAGCAGCTCCAACTGGTGCAGCTATGGTGCCACCGATGAGCACACAGACTGGCTTTGGCATGGTGAGAATTTAAGAGTAAATCTTTGTTAAAAGCTGCCACCTATTGGTTTTTAACAAACACTGAATACATTTTTCTCATTTAGTCATCCTGAAATGTTTTATAAATCATACCTATGCTAAGGAGCTGCAGTGTTTGCAGATGTGTGTTCATCACCATCTGGAGGGTGATGATGATTTTCAGTTTGATGTGTTTTGTTTGTCTCACAAGGCTCCTGCAGGAGGTCCTGGAGCTCCAATGATGCAACCCATGATGGGGCAGCCTATGATGGGGCAGCCCATGATGAGACCTCCTTTCACAGGAGCTGCACCTGCAGCAGCTGCACCCGGAGCACCGGTAACCAAACACACACTCAAAAGCAAATTTGTTTCAGGGTATTAAATAAAATAATAGAGAAAATGTAAGTTACCACTGTTGCTATTACTGATATTTTTATTGCCCTCTTTTTTATGTATGTGTCCTATCCTCTTTTTCTCTGGGACTGTCCTTTCTATTCTTGCTGCTATGGCATGTAAATTTCCCCATTGAGGGATCAGTAATGTCTTATCTTACCATATCTCATCTTTGATGCTTTCATGAGAATTTATTAAATGCGTTGGACATTTTGTCAGCTTTCTCCAGGACCTGCAAGCCAGAGCCCTAAGAAGCCCAAGGACCCTCTAGCAGACCTCGATCTCAAGGACTTCATATAACACCCCAGGTATGGAGGAACTTTAACTCCAGGTTGATGCTGCGTTCAAACTGTGGCCTCTGAAAATGATCTAGACTGCATTTCCAACATTTCTGTACATTATAATGATCCACTCAGTTAAGTTGAAATGGCTTTCTATGTTTTAAGGGGTCTTTAAAATGTGTCTTCAGTGCTTGAACCTGTTATTATATTGCCACTTTGTAAGTGTAAGTCTGGTGTACTCAGCATCTGTATTAATGGAAAACTAAAGCAAAATCTCTGTCTTGTAGCTTATTTAAGTAAAACATGACTGATGTTCAAATATTCTCTATTCCCTGTCACCAGCTGCTTTCCTGTCTGGATCAGAGCCCTCTCAACTTTTTACCTGGTGTCTATCAACATCTCAAGATGCCAGCGATGCTCATCTACATTTTTTCTCTACCCTGCCCATCCACACTCCACCCCTCTCCTGTGTGATGTTGTAGCACAAACTGTGAAAGTGAACCATAGCGGCTTATATATAAATATATGAGAAAAGAAAAAGAATACAAGCGTGTGTGCTCATGTTGATGTTCTAATCTGTTTGTCTAAACAAAATCACACAAAACCCAGACAAAAAAACAAACAAAAAAAAAAACTCAGTAAAGTCAGAGGGAAAGCGAAGGAATATGTGTTTAGATTCATTTCTTGTGCCGAGTTGAATGATTGATGTGCTTTGTTGTCCTGATCTTTGTGTTCACCTCCTTATGGAGGAGGAGGAGCTCTTTTGTCCCACTCTGATTGGACGAGAGTGGATAACAAAGAGATTTTCAGGAGAAACGCATTACGTAGTGTTTACAGAAAGGCCCCTTTTTGATGTACATAAATCTCTCTGCTGAGGATTACGCCTCAATTCTGTATGTCTGTTGAAGAGAAATATAAATGTGATTCAGACATGAAACTGTAAGAAGTCGTGTGAGTATCCTTCTATTTCCCGTCATCATTTGAAAGTATCTGGAAAATAATTAATATTGTGTATATTTAGAAACAATCTATGTGGGCTTCTAAGTTAAAAAAGACCAAGTAATTTTTTGTTTGTTTTTGTACACATGGTATATTTTTCTGTTTCTTTTCATGTTTTTCTGTTTGGTATAATTTACTACAAATGTTCTTTTTTCGGATAATCCTCCAGACTGCTGTAGATATTTGCTGGCAATGCTATTACTGACATATCTTACAACTTATTTTCAGAGACAACAGCTTTGTTAGCCCTCATAGAAATGAATTCTGATTTTCCTCTAGTACAAATACTCAGCTGCGTCAACATGATTCTCCTGATGGATTTCCTTCATTATAAATTTAAATGAGTCTCTTTGATTGTTTTTGGTTTTTATAAGACATTCGAACAAATTCAATTCCCATGGTGGGAAATTAAGACCAAACACTTTAAATTTTAAAGACTACCACACACAAAGAGTTCTGCAGCCCTTCCCACTTTCACTGGGATTGGATTAAAGGTACATTGCTGAGTTTTTCTTCCCCAGTTAATCAAAAAATCTGTTTACATTCAGTATTCTTCACCAAAGAAAACAGTACATGTATATATGACACTCTTAAAACATGATAAATAAATTAACCTCATTGTAACAGCTTAAAGACAACAGTGTTTACAGGCAACATTTGGCCCACTCATCAAAACATTCATCCTCAGTGCTACTAGTGGCGAAAAACTGCATGGTACCTTTATCTTCTTTAACTTGTTTGGCTGTGCACCTCCTGCAGAAACTCAGAACAGAAATACAAAGGTGCACAGAGAGATTTAAAGGTCTCATATTACACAAAATTCACTTTCTAAAGGTTTTGTAACAGTCATATGTGTCCTCATAGCCTATGAGGCCCAAAAATGAGAAAATTCTGTCTCCTCTCGCACCTGCTGGCTCCACTTTTACGTGAACGTAAATGGGTGAGTCTGAGATGTTTCCCTCTGTGACCTCACGAAGGGAAATAACCACTGCCCCCAGTAGTGGTTTTGTAACAGTCATATGTGTCCTCATAGCCTGTTGTTGGACCTCTGAAACCAATATGAAATTGTTGAAAAAATGTATTATATGGGACCTTTAAAAAAATTCAAATTTAGTTGCTGTCAGACTACGGTGTTTGAGTGAGTCTTAACTTTATTGCTGACATTTGGTCTGCTGTCACATCTGTAATGTGTAGAGAAACCCTCTGGAGGTCACTGTAGAACCTTGTAGACATGAACTTGTTATCTAAAAATCTATCTTCTCACAGAGCATTTCCCTCTGTACTGACTTACTTACAATGGAATCGCTATGTTCTGAGTGTTGCCATTCATTTGGACACCATTGCCCACTCTCTTTTCCTGTGCTGTAAACTACAGGCGGTTGTAAAGCTTACTCTGTGCGTACGCTGTCATGTTTGTGGATTGGTTGTGAGAGTCTGATGTGATTCTGAGAAAATAATGGGAGGGTATTAACATTTTTCATGACTGAATTGTTAAAATTGTATTTTTGTTGAGTTGTAAATTTATTTTGTTTATAATGGCCCCGTCCCCAATGCATGTAAGCCCTTTGAGATGCAATAAATTGGATGATGGATAGAAGTGCTTATCATTTTTTCCATTTCTTGAAATGAAATATTGTAAATTTAATCATTCATAAAGCTGAGATTAACAACTCGAAAAGAAACCTAAACAACACTATAAATGATCAAGATATCAATCAGAGAAGCTAGTTTTTAAGCTAGGTGATACTCTTTAAGTACAGTGGCTAAACGTCAACCTCAACAACAACACAAAGAAAATTAGGTTTTGAATTGAACTGAATTTGTCATTTAAAACATGAAAAAGGATAATCAAACCTGTAATACTCTTCTGTTGAATAAAAAAGTTACACTCTTAGCGCCAGAAGCTAGCAATGATCAGAACTAGCCTGTTAGCCATTGCTTGGTGGATATGTTAGGTTGTTGACTATTATCCTCTTAAAGGTTCAGCTTAACAAAAAAAAAGTACTTAAGTATTTTTTTTTATATTAAACACAGTTCATAGTTGAGTTAAGAATTCCCTCAGCCAGTAAAGCGAACCCATAGTGTAAATTTTTCAGCTTTAGCTAACGCTGAATTGGTTGTATAAATCTAATGTGCCAGAAGCTAGCAATGAGCAGAACTAACCTGTTAGCCATTGCTTGGTGGATATGTAAGGTTGTTGACTATTATCCTCTTGAAGGTCCGGCTTAACTTAACAAAAAAAAGTACTTAAGTAATTTTTTATATTAAACACAATTCATAGTTGAGTTAAAAAGTCCCTTGGGTAACAAAGCAAACCCATAGTTTTTGTAATTCTTTCTACTTATTTTCATTTAGTGTTGTTGTCAACACAACAGTTTATGACAATGGGATGTAAACATCAATCCAAACAGACACACATAGAAAATTTTGCTTTAATGGTTGGTAATCTTCAGTTTGCATAATTAATTTTAAGTATTTGGTATTCAAAATGGATACTCCTGAATTAAAAAATAAAAATGAAAAGCAAATAATAACATTAATAATAATAAAGAAAAAGAAAAAAGTCAAAGATGTTACATTCCAATTTTAAACTTGTTAAAATGCTTGTCAAAAATTCATTTAGAAATACAGAAATATAAACAGCTCAAGTAAAGTGTTGAATGGTTCAGTCCCATTGTAACACCACCCAAATATGTAGCCTCACATTAAATACACAGTTACAGTACTAGGCCATCAAAATATTTTCTGGAAAAAGAAAACATAAAGCTTACAGTCCCATAAATTAGCACCACGTCTTCTGGATTTGCTCCTATATGTTTATGTGCACAACAATGAAACCACATTTCACTGTTGCAAAAACAGAGAAAATGATGAAACTCATAAATCATTAAAAAAAAAAAAAATCTATACAGCATCTAAAAGGATGCTTTCTCTATTGAGACAGAAAAATCATCTTGAAAAGGTAGCTGTAAAAAATTAAACTAACACAATATTCTAGATATACACAATGCAAAACATTCTGTTATCAATTAAAATGGTCATAAAAAGTTTTCTCTTTTTTTTTCTTTCAATATGTTACATTAGTTTGTGTCTGGGTCTTTCATTACACCAATGTATATTTGTTTTGTTTTTTTCTTTTTGTTTTGTTTTTCTTTTTTTTTACAGTGGTGGAAAACATTTTTTAAATTACAGTCTCTTCTCTTGGTTCAAAAACTAGGAGAACTATAAACGTAGCAGGGCTTACAGTAAATACCCTTTTCAACATTGTCTCCAAAGAGATTAATTTTGTTTTTAAGTAAAAAAAAAAAAAACTTAAAGTAGAATCTGCAGATCTGAAAATCTTTTTTAATTCAATTTTTTTAAAGCAAATAAATTAGAAAAGTTGACAGGCCACAGTCCTCTCGATGGATTGATGAGTTCCTGTTGCTGTCAAGACTGAGTCTGCTTGGCTGTGTGTGTTCATGTCGAACAGTGTAGCCAGATCTATTTGGAGGCAACGCAGACGACAGGAAGACAGGGAGAGGAGAGACAGTCGTCTGGCCCCTGCTTGGTGATACAAGGTGACGGGTGAGTCTGTTTATGGAAGTGGATCGGAGTAAAAGGGATGGTGGATAAAGCAGTGCTGTGTTGTCTCAGGCTACTTGACACTCACTCGAATCCCCGTGGACCCAGTAGCAGATCTGAGCATATTTGAGGGGCGTTATCCTCACAGCCACGTTGTAATCCTGCTGCATCCCGTTCCCGTTAACATCCACCCATTGATGACCAGAGAAAACCCCAATAACCTTCCTCTTCCACTTCTTCTTGCCTGGCTCTTTGAGGCGAATGTACACTCCAGAGCCGCTAGAGCCAGGTTTAGCATCGCAGTACTGATACAGCAAGTCATTGGATTCCTCAGACACGGAGCAGAACCGGTACACTAAGTTACCAGGTCGGTCATCGTCAAAGCCGGAGAAGTGGATCCGCCCAGCAGGAACCTTCTTGACTGAGGGGATGACACCCAGATCCATGTGGTTTACTTTCGGTGCTTTCTTCAGCTCCAGAACGGCATAGTCATAATCCGCAGCCAGTCCATCAGACACGCCTTTGAACCAGCCCTTAGGAACCTGGGTCTGTTTGACCCTGGTCCACCTAAATGAAGGCTTTCCAGATTCAGCACTTCTACGACTCCGACTCTTTCTGCCTTTCCCTTTTCCTTTACGCCCCTCTTTCCCAGCATTCTCCTCCTTATCCTGGGCTTCCTCTTTAGCTCTGTCGCCCTTTCTTTTTTTACCCTTTCCTCTCCCTCCTCTCCCTTTGCCTCCTTTCCCTCGTTTGGACTTCTCCTTTAGAATACCAACACGCAGCTTCTGCACTCCTTCAAGATAATCCTTTCCGTCATGGATGCAGTGGGCAGCTGTAAGCACATGTTTGGGGGAGACCAGAACTCCAGAACATCCTGTGGAGATCTTCACAGAGGTGGAGAAGGGATATTTGGTAGAGAACTGTTTATCAGCGATGGTGAAGCGGGTATCTGTACCGTACACTTCTCGTTTGTGGCGAGAGCCAGACGAGCCGTTTCTTGACCAGGCAGCCACCTCATTCATACCCTGCAAAGAAACTGAGGTATATGTACGTGTCCCATTCTCATACACCGTCTCATAGGACAAAAACTGCTCCAAGTCGTCCAGAGAAGGCGAAGGCAGGTGACGCTGACACTCGATCCCGCACGTCCCGCTCAGCTCTTGTTGAGGATGAGCTGAGAAGTTGGGGTTGCTAAGAGGCACAGTGCGTCGTTTCCTAACCAGTGGTACCTTCCACTGTGGCCAGGTGTACTGGTCATCAATCGAGTGGTCCTCAGCAGCTACAGCTGCTGCCACAGCCAGCACCGTCACCGGGAGCAGGACGCACAGCGGTATGGGGCCCATTGTTAAGTTGGGCCTGGCTCTGAAATGAAAAGACCAAAGATGAAAATCATTAATAATTTGACTGGTGATGCATCAAGTTTTCAGCTCACTTTTATAGATATTTAATGTTTAGAGGATCAGTTAGAATCACATACATATGGTCCCTGATTACAGATCAGTTTCACCAGTAAGCCCATCTCTAAGAGGGCACCTTCACACTAGTTCTGTTTGGTCTGCTTTAAATTGACCCTGGGCTGCTTCCATGGCTAGTATGGTTTAATTTTTGCAGAGTGAACACTTGGACTCTGGTGCAGACCAAAAAAGCAAACTCTAGTACACTTAAAAAATCAGGGGTCTCGGTTCGTTGATGCGGTTTGCTTACAGTGTGGAGGTTAATGGAACAGTGAACCGAAGACAGGAAGTGACATAGGACGTGTCATAGCACATGTCAGCTCACTGCCTCTTCTGCTGCTCATACCTGAATGAGCCGTTTTCAAATCCTTGCCAATCAATGAGCCGGATTTTCTTCTTCTTTCCTCTTCTTCAGTTGTCATTTCAGGGAATATCGAATATTGAGCAGTTGTAACTGTGTGACGTTGTCCAAGCGGTTTGGTCCGCTATTGTTAAGTGCAGTGTGAAAGCAAACCAAACCAAACGAATATGCAAACTGTTTCAGAATTCCCTGGTCAATCAAACTGCATCCCTCAGATTATCCTGGTGTGATCGGAAAACCATTTTTCCCCATTCACAAATAAACCAAACATGCCAGCCTTATCTGTTATTGCTCTATAGCAGGGATCTCCAACTCCAGTCCTCATGAGCTACTCTCTTGCAGGTTTTAGATTCCTCCTACTACAACACACCTGTGCACAAGCCTGTTAATGACCCAGTGAGCTGAGTCAGGTGTGTTACATCAGGGAAAAATCCAAAATCCCTGCTCTATAGCTTTATGCCACAACAGAATCAGAGGTACTCTGATTTACAGGTACAATGCTAACTTAGCCAAGCTGGCATGTAATGTGGTATATAAAATGCAAATCAGGTATATCCTTTGCAACATCTCCCCAATAAGCTAAAAGTAGCACACAGTGGTATGCACCATGACCACACAATGTTAAAATATCATAATAACATTAATAATAGACCCAACATGTTTTAGTTTGTATGATTCAGTGCTGATTATTTATGCTTTTAAGTCTCATGGCGTGCCATCATACACATCATGCTACATCCCAACTTCACACTCATTTACCACAATGCCAACTTGAAGTGTGAAAACTTGCACAAGGTTTTGCCTCTATTGCTACCTCCGACTCCAGCTCAAAAGCGTATTAGAGGTCAGATAACTCTGAATCAATGTAGTGCTACCATGATGCTGACACAACCAGAGCTTGACAGGTATAGGTTGGACCTCTGTCGTCCCCAGAGGATGAATTATTATGACTGAAGATTCCCTGATTTTTCATGATGTAACTAAACCTGGACTGTACTTCTCATTTTTAGTGAAATATCTAAATGTGAATGAATCTAAGAGGGTCTAATGCTGCTCAAAACAAAATAAAAACAGTTCCATTTACAGCCACAAGGAGGTAATGTAGCTCTGATTATGAAAGAAACATCAGGCTTGTTCAGCAGTAACTGACACTACAGCATACTCATGAGCATCAATGCTCCCCAAGATTGTTGGTAGTATTATTTATATGAAATTCTTAACTGTGTGGTTCAGAGTTGATTTATGTCCTTTGAGTCTTGCTGGAGGCTGTGGGCAGTGAGACAGAGAAGATGAACCCTGATCCTCTAAATGAGCTGAGACATCGGCTTGGAGGTTTGCCACAATGGTTAACCTTCTCCCGCAGTAATGACCATATCTGGTTTCCTTAGCTCCACCAGACTGCCTGCATGCACATCAAACTGAGAGACTTTGCAGACTGATGGTTAATGCTTCCACTGTACGCATAAAGCTGCTCATAATCCTGATAAGTGTGTAACTTTGGGTGTGTTTTAATAGATTCAGCAGACCATCACTTAACTTCAGAGCAGAGCTTCGTTTCAATAGCACAGCTATGGTGATGAAGTAAGTGATTTCACAATGGAGTGGGGAGAGAAAATAACTTGGATGGAGATGCATTGCAGCAGGAGTGTGACTCTAGTGGTTAATTTTAAACAGAAGTTAAATGTAACACCACAGGGATTGCTTGAAGAGCTTAAATGGAGTGAGTCAGGTTGACATCTGCAGCTGGAGGAGCAACTTTTGGGGGTATAGCAGGGTTGACCCAAGGAGAGGGTGGGGGGTCTTCAGACACACATTCCCTTTCAATTAGCTGCTAGCGCACGGTGAAAATGAGACACTGCTTGCTTTGGCAGAGCTCCCAGGAGACTCAGCTGAGAAGGAGAGTTACCTCACTGCATCTATCATCAGCTGCCGATCATGCAAGTGCTTCATCATCCACTGCAGCGATTCTACCCAAATTCCACTTTTCAATTTAAGATCTGTTTTTCCAGCAATTAAAAAAAAACTGTCATCCACAAAAAGAGACATTTTGGCTTGAGTCTACCACACAATCCAATAAAATAAACCCGGCGGCGGACATCTAACCAACCTACAACAGACGGCAATAAAATACAAGCCCACAAGAGCTGTAAAACAGCTTCAATAAATGAGAATACAATATATATATATATATATATATATATATATATCACCATCAGTTTCAGTTTCACACTCCCATGGCTCAGACATAACACAAATGTAGGAGAGAGTCTGCAATTATTCAGCATAGGGTGGAAACTGATATCTTGCCATGATGGCTTTTTAGGTTTGAGAAGGGGCTCATTTAAACCAAACTGTTTCCACTCCTGTCAGCTAAACAAGAGGCCATGCCCTCTTCATCCCTCCGAAGGGACCCAGGAGATGAAGTGGCCAGGGGGTGGCGCTGTATGGCGCAATGTTCCACGCCCAGCAGTGTGAATATTGCTCTATTGTTTGACTTGCAGGCGATAATTTTTTTTTTTTAATCCAAACTTTGTATACTCTTCTAATCGTCGGGCACAACTTGTTGCAGGGTGTTTGATTAATAAAAGACTCAAAGTACAAATACTGTCGATTTTTTTTTATTAATTAATAAAAAAAAGAAACTTTATATTTAAATAGTCTTTCAAAACGTACAAGCCATGCGTTTTTATCAAAGATCGATATTACTATTGCGTTAAAAGTAATTTACCCATTTCATGAGTGGCTAAATAAATAAATAAATAAATAAAAATTCCGTATTGCCACATCTGCATCAATAATTATCAAAAATGTTTAAAACGTATGTGAATGAGTGGTGTGATTAAACAAAACTCAAAATGATTGTAAAGAATTTGCCAAAGTGGGAACAATGCGCGCAACTTCGGCTATAAAATTCCAATACAAATCGCTTTTAACATCATCAGGAAGTAAATAAGTTAGAAAACCTTTGAAAAAAAAATTAACAAAACATCATCTATGCCCAAAGAAATTAAAGAAAAGAACAGATCCCCGGCGCGTTTCCATCTGAAGATGTTATTAACCGGGAGACAAACGCCTCCTACCTGCTCGCATCCGATTGATGGATTATCCCAAATCCGCAATGTATTGTTTGCTCTCCTCGGATGTACACAAATATGATCCCAGAAGAGAACAAACGGCTGTTAGAGCATCTCAGACGTCCTGGTATCAGCTCGCAGGCGGCGGCTGTCTTCTCCTCATTGCTCTCCAGCAACTGTCTGAGAAAAGTCGCCGCCGGGACGCTCCGCTCAGGCTGCACTTGATGCTGAGGAGGGAGGGAAGGAGGGAGGACTGATGGGGAGGAGGGGAGGAAGAAAAAATATGAAAGGGACTTTTTTCCCCCCTCCCTCGTGACAAAAGCTGTTCACAGATGGGTGGGGCCAGATGTAGCGATCTAACTAAAGAGTGAACTTGGGGGGTGAAGTCAGTGGTCTATTCAGCAGCAGCTCAAGCAGGAGGAGGAGGAGGAGGAGGAAAGACATGAAACACACCTCCCTGAGTGGGACTCTCAGTGGACTGTGAAGGAATTAGTTCCACCGGCCCATACAGCAATTTCTGAGACCATTGTGGGGCCAGTAAGCCTCAACATCTGCAGAACCTTCATTATACAAGTGCAGTGAGCTGTAAACATGATGGATGTCGTCCAAAGCAGGCGAACAAATACACTTTATTAGGTCAACCATGCGAGTTGTACCCAGTTTTTCTTCAGAACTGCTTTAATTCTTGGTTTCATAGATTCATCAAGGTGTTGGAAACATTCCTCAGAGGTTTTGCTCCATATTGACATGACCGCATCACATAGTTGCTGCAGGTTTGTCAGCTGTATCCATGATGAGAATCTCCCGTTCCACCACATCCCAAAGCTGCTCTGGACTGAGATCTGGTGACTGTGGAGGCCGTTGGAGTCCAGTGAACTCATTACCATGTTTACTAAAGCAATTGGAAAGGATATGAGCTTTAGAGCCATCATAAAATGGACATGGTCAGCAACAAGACTCGGGCAGGCCATGGTGTTTCATACTAAAATGTGCCAAACCAGTTTTGGTTTTGGTGAGGCTGTGTTAATTGTAGCCTCAATTTCCTGCTGCCAGCCGGCAGGAGTGGCAGCTCTTCTGCTGCTGAGATGGTGTTCTACATATCTTGGTTGGAACCAGTGGCTATTTGAGTTCATGTTTTCTTTCTGTCATCTCCAAACAGTATGTTCATTCTACTCTAACAAGACATTTTGGTCCAGACAACTGCTACTCAGTGGATTTTCTTCTTTTTCAGACCACTCTCTGTAAACCCTGGTAGATCAGCTGTTTCTGAATTACTAAGACCAACTACCATGCCACGTTTAAAGCCACTTAAATCCACTTTCTTCCTCAATCTGATGCTCAGTTTGAGCTTCTGCAAGTTGTCATGACCATGTCTACATACTGCCATGAGGTTGGCTGATTAGCTATTTATGTTAAAAAAAATGTGTGTACCTAATAAAGTGACCTAAGCGTGGTGTGGATGTGGGGGAATGGTGGGAGGTTGGGTGGAGCGGAGCATGGCCAGGTTTTGTGCCTTGGGTTTACCATGAGTTAGTCTGGGTGGGGCCAGTTGCACTGGGGTTGGGAAGGGATGATGGGAAGGGGACCAATCCATTATTAGTCTTTTTTCTATTCTTTATTGTCATTTGCTTCCTGGTTAGAGCCATTTGCATTCTAATAGATCCTAAGTCTCTCAAGACATACAACAGAAATAGATTATAGACATTCACACACTTATTCACACACTCTAACAGAGGCATCCCCTCCTCACTTACACACACACCCACATGCTGAGGTAGCATGTTTTTTTTTATGTAAATATTTTCTCCCTTTTAATTCTCTCCTTCGCATTTTCCTATTTTTAATTAGTTGGAATATGTTTCTCTTTACTCTTTTGGCGTTAGTAGGTTTTTTTCTTTTTGTCTTTTTTGTGATTTTTAAAGAGATGAACATGTGATTTTAAAAACATGAGCCTCTCTAAAATCATTATTTAAAAGAAAAATACACCAGAAACATCTCATTCAACTGGAGAAGCTCAACTCAGATTGAGGTCAGTCTCATGATCCATGAGTCATGGACCATGACTGTTAGATACTTAAACGCCTCCAGCTGAGAGACTCTTTGCCTGAAGGCAGCATGCCATCCTTACCGAGAGGAATTAGAGATTTGCACCCCACCTCCATCGCTCAACCAAATGCAAACACATTATAAGAAGCACTTCTAAACTTTTTAGACCCATGACCCACTGAAACATCATTATACACCTTGTGCATATGCTGAAACCTTGAACAGTTAAATAGGAACAGCCACATATCTTTCCAAATACAGCATCCATGATTAAGTTTCCCTTTTGACAGTAGCACAGAAGTACGCAGGAAGAAACTAAACGTACCGACTTTTCAACTTTGTTCTCACTCATTCAGCGTGGTAATAATTTAGGTTCCGTTACCCACTAAAGGTCACTGCAGCAGATTTCAGGGACAACATTACTCTTGTGGTTAACAAACAGAGCGTCCAAGCAGCTGGCAAGTCTACCTGCAGCTTTGCCTCCCACTTACACAATGTTTGGTGTTTTCATTTTACAAGCTCAGGACCAAAGGGAGGAAATCAAGGAGGTCTTTGGCTGATGGAGGACGAACTGCAGTCAAAGTCTGACAAGTTGAAGTCTTTATGAACCAAGAAATAACATGGAAAATATGTGTGTAATGAGGGAGGGTGAGAGAGGAGGGAAAAGTGAGGAGGAGAGATGATATACATCTCGTGCAAGTAGGACTGTTTGTCATTTTGAACAGATATTTATCTTTGAGTGATCGCTTCTGTCAGTCACTTTGATGTACAGCAATCATCACTCCTGCAGACGTGATGTAAAATTACACTTATTATTCACACTGTGTGTGTGTGTGTGTGTGTGTGTGTGTGTGTGTGTGTGTGTGTGTGTGTGTGTGTGTGTGTGTGTGTGTGTGTGTGTGTGTGTGTGTGTGTGTGTGTGAAAGAGAGAGAAAAAAAACTTGGGTGGCCTGCACACCTGACCACTTTGTTAATAAGCATGATGGATGCACATCCATGTGGGTGGTGATCGCATGTGTACACACATTTCAGATTCAACTACATCCTAACATTTTTAAATCCTCCTTCTTCCTTTCTCCGGGTGTGGGTCGTGTACCTTCTCCACTGCTGATGAAAAAATGGAAAAACACTCTTATCTTAGGAGACTGACCACGGGCCAATGAAACATTCATCATGGACTATAAGCAAACAGGAATATCTGGTCATGATCTAATTCTAACCGATTAAGACAGGAAAGTCAAAAAGTGAGGCTGGACTGCTCTCAAAAAGTCATGTGCTCATGTGGGCCAAAAACGACCTACATTTCTTTTTTAATATGCAACTTCTTGTAGTTTTGGAGGGAAACTACATGTAAAGACATCTAAGAAGGCGACAATAGTAAAAAGTATTTTTTCCAGCTGTAAATATAGAACCTTAACAGGTTATTTTCTAAACCCCAAACAAGTAATGTCCCTGCAGAAATCCAACCAGGAAGGGACAAATTTGGTAATGTGTTGTACATCACTCATTCTTGAGAATTTTTATTTTTTTTAAATGATCACTTTCTTCTTTAGACTTATATATTCATAGAGAGATTATGATTGACAGCCTTGTGCCAAAATGAGATCCAGCATTTGTTCCAGTTTTCTTGTTTCTGACAAGCCACATCCCAGGATTACCCTTGCCTTTCCCATGACAGATCTTTCTCACCTTGTGAACATCTGGACACCGACCCCTGCACTGATCTGACCACCAATTCTCGCCTACCTTCTTGGTATCCTGACTTCTGCTTCTCCGTGCATGACCATTGCCTGTTCTCTTGACCACACATCTGGATCTTGGACTTATGCTTTAACTGTTCTGAGTGTTTATAGATCCCAGAGTCAAGCTGTCTTGGTGTGTGCTTCCGCCCCATGTGACCAGACTGCCTTCCAGGATCTTTTTCCCAACCACCATCCGCTCTCATTCTTTACAATAAACCAACCTCTGTTCAAAGGTCTACTCCTGTGTGTGGCTGAATTTCCAGGTCCTCAGGGGTTTTCCATTACATCCAGCTGCTATGAGGAGAAATACTTCACAGGATGCCATCAGGGGTCATACTGGTTCTCTTGTGTCGTGGACCAACACAATTACATATTTTGATGACCTGATAAAGTAGTGCTTAAATGACTATAAATTCTTAAATGCTTTATGGGACATTCGAGGACAGTTTATGCCATTGTTTTACAGAAATGCAGTGCATTTAAAAAGGTTTATACATTTTTAGGCAACGCTGTAGATCGCTGGCTTTCATGCACAATGCAGAGACTTATTTGTACTCAGGCTCATAGTCAGCATGATAAATTATACAGAAGGCCACACAGACTGAAGAAAGATTCACATCACCATCAGCTTTGAAAAATCTTTTTGAAGCTCTAGTTGGGACACCGTTCACCAAATGGCTGAATCCACAGCATATAAATTATTTAGAGAACAAGCTGGGAGGAGCACAAAAGAGGAATAGTTTGTAATCATAACAACATGAAAAAGTTTTTAACTGTATTTGTATTTCTGCTCATGGAGTCTGAACATAGAGTTTACCCTGAATCTAAGAACTTACTGCATGATTATTGCATGTAGAAGATATTCTTTCACTCTGATCCTGCCCACCAACTGAACAAGTAAATTAATCACTTAAAACACACACAAAAAAGTCCAAAAACAGGGAGGGTCTGGTGGGTGGGGTGGCCCAGCTCAAATACCAACCTAGTGTGGGACAAAGGCTGCATACTGGATCGGTTTTTAATGTATCTTACAGGATCTTACAGGTTTGGCATGGCAAAGCATCCACCCAAACTGCCTCCTCCTACTCCAGCCAGTCTCTAATGGCTACTATGGTTGACCCTACCTTTAGTGTTGAGATTATTAGTATTATGATCGTAATTATCATTATCAAAATATTTGGAGTCATCATTACCGTTGTTACAGTTGTTATTACTGTCAATATTTTTATCATATTGAATACTTTTATCAGTTGCTTTTCATTTTCTTCTTTCTTCTCTCCCCAACCTAAGAGTTGTAAATACCCACAAAGTGTCATCTTTTTAGCTAAATATGTACCTGCTCTTTTTTGTTTTCGTTTGTCTCTTCTTTTCACTCTTTTTCTCTCTCTTCTGTATGTTTGTACAATGTACAATGTCCGGTCCTGAGAATTTACAGTGTGTGTGAATATATATATATATATATATATATATATATATATATATATATATATATATATATATATTTGTGTATATATATATATATATACACAAATATATATATATATATATATTTGTGTATATATATATATATATATATATATATATATATATATATATATATATATATATTTGTGTATATATATATATATATATATATATATATATATATATGTGTATATATATATATATATATATATATATATATATATATATATATATATATATATATACACAAATATATATATATATATATATATATATTTGTGTATATATATATATATATATATATATATATATATATATATATATATATATATATATATATATATATAAGTTACAATCTGACAATGATCTTCCACCATACTCTTTTTAGGTGCCAGCCCTTTCTTGAAGCCAACAAAGGATTTCCAGTACTAAAAATAGTTAAAGTGCTATAAATTTTCTCAGATTTTAAGTCAAATGAGTGGTTTAAGAATAAATCTGATCTTGTAATGTTATTACTGCTGCTATGGTAACATGATGCAGTTCTCAGAAGTGGCCCAGCATCTTTAACTATTATCACTTTCATCACATTTCTAAAATATACAAATACACAAAGTAAATATCCATACTTGTCATTAAATTAATGGTTAAAGGCCACAGAAGATGAGTGAAACAAGACAGAGAGAAAGAAAGCTCACTATGCCTCCACCCCTTACAGAGATATGTCTGGTACGTGCTGAACCATGTGGATAGAGAGGCTTTTGTGCCAGGCATCACACCTTCATGAGATGTTTTGCACTTTGCTTTAATAGACTGATGCTCATTGGTTACAGCTGAATTTAAGGAATTTCATTAGTTGCTTTTAGGTGCACGGGTGAGACCTACAAAACCCCTCGCAGCAATAAAACAGGGAATGGGTGAGGCAGTTCAAAGAGTAAACAAGTTCTGAGAAGATGGGCCTCCAGGGTAAAGATGATCTTTGAGCAGCCATATGTCCTCACACTTTGTTTGTAAACAGGCTGTAGTTTTCTTTCTTATATATTTGATTGATTTAAGGAAGTCAAAAACTTAATTTCCACTAAGACACTTACTTAGTGGATCAATTATATGAATAGGACACATGACACATTACATAGTGTCATTATTAATTTAACAAACAAAACCCAACTGGAGAATCAGTGTGTGATAAACTAAGTGCACCCCACGATTCATGAACCCGTAGAACCTCATTTAGCAGCAAAAACATAGTTAGAGTTTTCAATGTGATGTTATCAGTCTTGTATGTTGTTAAAGAGGAATTTCGGTCCACTCATCTTTACAGCGTTGCTTTACTTCACTGAGCTTTGTGGCTATCTGTTCCAGCCTGGCTCTTTTCTCAGCATTTAGTTCTGGTAAAACTCTGGACTTAAACTGGGCCATCATAACATTTTGATTGTTTTTCTTTTCAGTCATTCTGTTATACATTAGTTGCTGAGTTTGGGATCATCATCCAGTTGCATGACCCAGTGTAATCCAAACTTTAGGATCAACTCTAGAATAGTTTGGTACACAGAGACTTTCACGATGAACTTCATGATCATAAGTGCAAAAGACTTAGGTCCTGTTGCTACAAAACAAGACCAAATCATCATCCCTCCACCACCGTGCTTGGCAGCTGGTATGGGTTAGTTGTGTTGAAATCTGTGCTGTACATTATAGCCAAACACCTCCATATTTGCCTCATCTCTTCAAAGAGTATTTTTCTGTAACTCTTGTAGTTTGTTCCGATGCAGACCCTAATTCACACCTAAACCATGTTGGCATATGCTTCTTTAGAAGGAGAGACATTCTCCTGCAGCCCTTCCTATACCCGCTTTATCCAGTTCAGCGCTGCAGGGGTCTTGATTCACGAGGTCAACACAAAAATGAACAACCATGCATGCTCACACTCACCAGTTAGCTGAGCATGCACCATTTTTTGTAATGTGGCAGGAAACTGGAAATTGTAGTTTTTCATTTTGCTTTTTAATTTTTATTCAATTTTATGTATAAATAATTATACATTATCATGTCATGTGTTGTATATGATGCTGTATTTAAACTTATTTTAGGACCTAGTAAAGACTAGAAGATTTATTTATGTTTTGATATGCGATTACAAAGATTTTATTTTCTTTTCTTATGCGCACGTCTTAGTCACACACATTAAAGGCAGTCTACTTTTCTGCAAAACCCACATTAAAAACCAACTGAGTCCTTAACTTCCCCACAGCTTACTTCTACAAGCTGTATTTTGACAACTGAATAAATCCTTTGGCGCTTCATGCCGAAACAGACCTCCATTGATCTAATGGGATTCTCTGTATTTCACACATATACATTAATACTGTATGTATGGTAAACATACTCCAGATACTGTATAAACAGTAGTAGGACAGTTAGTTAAAGGTGTTGCTAAGATCGGCATTCAGTCTGTTATATTTTCTTAACAGTAAATATTTGGGTAAATGGTTACCATGCCAGCTTTCAGAGACGAGATTGTACACGATGAAAGACTGACTGAAGTCACATGCTCCCCTTTTGAATCTTGTGCAAATGAACAGGCAGCTACAGTCCTGCTGCATAGACAGGCCTGTGAAGGCAGGCCACAGCACTGCCACAGCTTGAAAAAAGAAAACTGTTTATCTTTTTCACTTTGTAGTTGCACAATCACAAAGTATTATGCTTCATGGACCCTATTTTAGTCCTATCTGAGTGAGGGTATATTGGCATCTGATATTGACAAGAGGGTTTGCTCTACTGGATTTTATTCGTCAGCCTTAACCTAAAACTGTGGCCTTTATGTAGTGAACAAAGTACAGAGTTTGCAATGCAAAGATAGACAGAGTGAGGAAATTCTGAAATAAACCCTTTTTGTTGATAGAAGTTGGTTCAAGTGATATGAGGGTTTGATCTGAATGCCTTCTGCTCTGTTGAGACATTCACAAAAACAAACAAAAATGGTCTGGACTGAAAACACAGCAGAGGAATATTTTTTTAAGACCTAATCCTCCTTTATGACAGTCCATAGTAAAGTAATTTGTAAGATGGATTAAACATCTTGAAATTTGACTTGATTAGGACACTTATTTCAAGGTCAATTAATCACAAAACAAAGAGTATCTTTCTCAAACTAACACCTTAGGTACCACAAGATGGTGAAGAAGGCCTCAGAAAAACTGGGCTCCCACTAAAACTCCTGACCCAAATTTACTAGTGCACTGCAGAAAGTTTCCTCGGCTGTGGTTGGATGGCGTGGGTCTCCAGCTGCACCTCAGAAAAGAAGTAAACCTGTGGCGGGTCATCAGGACTGCACAAAAATCATCGGTGGCCCTCTTCCCCTTCGCCTGGAACACATATTCTCTGCCCGACTGAGAAACAGCACTGAAAAGATCCGGTCTGACTGGAAACACCCTGGTAAAGGAATTTCTGATACCTCTGCTCTGGCAGGCTAAGAGTCATGAGGGCTTGAACAAAAAGATGAAGCACAGTGTCTTCCCCTGAGCTGGGAAAGCTGCTGAAAGCCTAGAATGAAGCTTTTGTTATTTTATTCCTTGACTTTTCTATGCTTTATTGATCATTTTCTATAATTTCTTCCTGACAGCTACACAATTTTTAGACTATTACATAGTTATATATTACACTACATTATTAGATGCTGCTATACAGAATTGCTGTCAAGGAAAATTTTGTTGTGTACAAAATTGTGCAATGACAATAAAGTTTATATTCTATTCTATCAAATTAGAAGCTCCTACTGTGGCAATATTTGACATTAAATTAAGTGTTTGTCCCTATGAGGAGGTTGGGGGGGCTAGAGGTGGAACAAGACATAGGACTTTTGTCATTTAATAGTAATCTTGCCCTTGCCAAAGAGTACCCATGTGTTATATGCAATGTCATCTGACAAAGTGACATTATAGCCCCGTTTCCATCTAGGGATCTGACATGTTTTAGGTTTCCACAGGGAAAAACTAGGAAGGTCACCAGAATATCTGATCGCAGCCATTGTACATTTTTGGGACTCTTCCGTTGAGGTTACAATCCAACCGATCTGACCCTTAAAGGTGGAGCTTGACATGCAGCAATACACTCATTGGCTGAAAGAATCATCACTTCCTGTGAGACTCAGCAATAAGAACAAAGTACAAACAAACTGTGGATTTATTTGTTGTTTAAAGTCTAATGGGAAGAAGACAGAACACAAACTGCTGGATGTCCACCATTCTCGTCCTTGGTTTCTGTGTCGGGTTATCTTTTGTTGTAATTCAAGGAAGGTGTCATGACCCTATTACATCATGCTGTTATGTAGCTGACACTTATACCCTGGCTACCTGGTAAAGGTACGGTTTAGTCGAACCAAACTATCCAGTCTTGAGTCGGACCCCGTCGGGGAAAATGGGGCTTATCTGACAAAGTAGAAATGACTACATTAACCAGCCACTGACATTAATCTGCTTTAGGAGAAGAAGCTTTGGGATGCATCCTCTGAGGACCATGCATGTCTGCATTTTATAATTTAATGTACAAATCTATCAAACCAATTGAAATATCTTCGTTTGGACCAAAAATCTGTGTCTGAAATTAAAGATGCCCAGTTGTTAGGCCACACTAAATTTCTCTGGATTTATTTTTTATTACATTTCTTGTCCTTTGAAACAGATCAGCATCTGTACCTTTTTTTTTTTACATCTATGAATCTTTCTGTGTAGCCTCGTGTTTTACCTCCTTATAATTTCTTTCTGTAATAAAAACAAGAAAATATCACCCCACATCACACGCTTGCACACCTGAGACATCCACCCCAGAGTTCCTCAACCCCCCCTACCTCTCTCTCTCTCTCTCTCTCTCTCTCTCTCTCTCTCTCTCTCTCTCTCTCTCTCTCTCTCTGAAGCTAACAAACAGAGCAACTATTGCATTTGCTTGACCATGGATAGTATTTGGACACTTGGGGTTTCAAGCAATGATTGATGAACTTGTAATTTCTGCTGTGTACAGTAATGGTTAGTTCAACATCGTCAGATCCCATGAAGGAAATGGCATTTTAGATGTAAGTCTTCTTTCTTCTTTGAAGAAGGAAATAAATATAGAAGTGCTCTTTCACTGACCTTTCTGTCACACACAGAGGTCCTCTCATATCCCCACTGTATGTACATGGCTGTGTTTCAACCCAGATGCTCCTCCAAATAATAAGGTGAGAATTCAGAGTTGAAGCAGCTTTAAATTAATTTCTTTAGAACTGTATTCTACCCACATCTATTCTGCTAACACACACCAACCCTATCTCTTATCGTGGTAATAATGTGTACACACCAGGCATGGTTATGGTTTAAACAAATGTTTGCATATGGTGTCAGGTGATGTGAAATCAGTTTCCTCCACTGTGCAATAACTTGAATGCAAAACATATATTTTGCAGATTATACAGTAGATATGTCATCATACTTGGCAGCAACAAGGAAAGTTAAACCTACAATTCATGTTTGTTACTGAGCTAAGAGAAACATATTTGCAGTGTGTTCGTACTAAGATTAAGCTGTTTAGACATGTTGAGACAAACAAGGCAAAATGTGACATTTATCCCAGACAGACTTCTGTTTATGGAAGAGATTTAGGTCCAAGCTTTTCCCAACACATCTGAAAGTAAGGAAGATATGTAGAGAAAAGCTGTTTGCTATATAAATAAAATTAATAAAGAATAGATCTAATCAAAGATTGATAAAAATGTAATTATATGCTCGTACCTGTCCCACACAAATACACACTAAAGCTTTCACAAGAAGCTATTTATTTGACTTTTTGACAGTTCATATGTTATCATTGTCCAAACAGAATGAAGCTAGTAAGAAGAAAAGAGTCTGTGTATTTGCATGTTAAAAGATGGAGAGACTCAAATATTCTGAAGGGTCACAGAGGTTATACAAACACACTGTCACTAGGTTAACACACTAATCTCTGTCCTCTTTCTGGAGAAGAAAGGGTGTTTTGTTGAAGTGTGATGATGAGGCCTCTTTGGTCATTCTGCCAAATGCCATTTAGTAGTTCAACTGGAGAAGTTCTGCTGTCTCCCTGACTAAATCTATACTCAATCATGTTTGTTGCCATATTGATTCCTGTTTGGAAAATCTTAACCATGCAGCCATACTGAGGTTATAGCGACACACCTTGTGGCTACAGTCATGAAAACATAAACCTACATGTTCATACATGCAAGTAGAAACACATAAAAACAACACTGTACAAGAGGTAACAATCTACGGAAGCCAAGAGTGGCCAGGCTCACATATGTTTTTTAACACCATTTTCTCGTGGTAATGGGATAATTTATATCGTTATCTTGAGAAAACAAAGTATGTTTTTTTTTTAGATAAAAGATAAGAGCTGCGAGGGGGCTGGAGCTGCTCCTGGTCCATCACAGAACTTACACAGAGAGACAAATATTTAATTAGACTCACAGTCACTCCTAGAGAGAATTTAGACTTAAATCAGTCTAATGGGCATTGCATGCATGTCTTCGGACTGTGGAAAGAAGCTGGGAGAGAACCCATGCATACTCAGAGAGAACATACAAACTCCACACAGGTTCCCCCCAGAAACCTACTTGTTGTTAATATATAAGAATTGTAAAAATTAGAAATATTTATTAATATGTACATTAATAAATTGCATTGGATTTTACTGAGTGTGTTTGTGGTTTACTGGGAGCCATGCAAGGCTGTCAGTGTTCGCAGGGCTGGAGGGGGCGAGAAAGGTGGGGTGCCATTGTCTTCTTCTATCCCAACACCTCAACTGGTGTGTCCAAGAACAGAACAGCTTTGTACTGGGATGCCTCAGTACAGCAATGGACACAAGCTGATGTCAGATCGAACAACATCTATCGCTAATCAATACGTCTGAATTTACTTCTATCAACTCATTTTTTATTTGTTATTTTTAATTTATTTTATTTAATTGAATATACAAACAACTCAGTCTTAACTGCTCATAAATAAAATGGATCAACACAGAAAGTAACATAAAACATTTTCAAATCACATTCTTACGGGAAGTATAAATGGATTAAGAAGGAACCATTTCTGCTTCGTTTTTATGCCAGGTTACACGAGAAGTGACTTTTGTTTCAACCAATTAAGAGATTGTAGTGTGTCAAGCTCCACCCTTTTGGGTCAGATCCCTTAGATTGGTACCCCCAACAAAATTTTTCCAAAAGAGTAGGACAGGTCGGGTTAGATTTTAGGGTACCCTTCCAGTTATCGCGTGTGGAAATGCAAAAGGAAGCATCCTGCCCTGCCCTGACCAGCACCTAACTGGAACTTAACATGGAACTTAAACTCATTACTGCTCTTGTTTTTGGTGCTCTTGTTGGTCATTTATATTTCCTCTGTATCCTCTATTCTTCCGCCCTCTTTCTGATGAACTAAGTTCATGTTAGCTGCTTCCAGCTTGAGCTGACATTCAGCCAGTCTTAGCTTTGTGGAAAACGGCGTATCTGTCCATCTGCATTAAAACATGAACCAGTGGGCTTGACGGCGATACAGGCAGGAACCTGTTTGCAAGTATGCATGGGCAAAAACTAGTTTACATTTGTAAAAGCTGGTTAGCTTGAATATCAAAAGCAAAAGCAAGCAGACTTAATTGCATACTGGCTAGCACTAAAATAAGCTAACTGTTTTTCTTGCTTTCATATTTGAGGTGATAAAACCCTAAATTTAGCACCTTCAACCACAAAGATTACACTGAATCACTGCTTGTTACTGTTTGTTTGAGCCCCACCCCCCCCCAAAAAGAAAATATATTTCAAACATGTCTTGCTCTCAAAGCTAGCATGAATGCTACCCCACATATTTATTAGCTGGTGAACTTGAAGGCTTAGTTGTACATTCCTCAGGACATGTTCAAAACTTCCTTAACTCAGTTTATTCTGTTGTACTTAAGCTCCTTCTTGCTGTGCGATGATGTTCGCTCAACTTTCTTTAATAAAGCAAAACAGAAAAGCTGTAGCTCAAAGCGCTCTCTTTTTCCACCTCCTTAAATATCTGTGGACGCAAACAGTGGGTCATTATGAGGGGTAATCGGTGAAAGGACCCATTGAAGGCTTGGGGGGGAGGTCATGTACGGAGGAGAAACAGAGAACTAACAGGAGTGATGGCAGTAATGTAGGTCTGTATGTATGTATTTCAGCAAGCTTGCAACGTCCCTCAGGAATCCTTCCAAAACATCCACCCATTTCCTCCAATGTTTCTAAAGGTGTGCAGCAGGCTGAAAGCCTCTGAGCTAATTTTTCTGTTTGTTTGGCTCAATCAAACAACAGTTAACATTAATTAAAAGCAGCTTCAAGAAAGCAGCAGATACTTTTCTTCAGATTTTCCTCTGCCAGTGTGGCAGTAAAAATGCCTTTTGGAAACTATGGGAAAGGATGTTCTGTGAACAAATTGCAGGCAAAAACAACACATGGCTAATCGTAGGTGGAGTTTATCTTTCTGAAGGGGGGTTTAATCAATGACACCGAACAGTCAATGCCTCAAAGGCAGTTAGCACACTGTCATCATGCACGTGGGGATCCATTTCCCTGGCAGCTGTCATGTTGCTGTGGACCTTGACCTTTGTGCCCTGTTACCTGTTGGCTTGAGCCCACGTGATATCATGTACAAATCTATTAACACCAGCAGCTTTCCACAGTTGCTGTCACTTTTTGAAGGCACTCAAAATGGTTGCAATAGAAAACTTTTCTATTTGATTCACATCTTCAACTTTAATTTCAGTGAACAGGATCTTTCTCATGCAGTCACTTTTTCAGTTATGTTGCAATGTGGAATTACACAGATTTTTGTTTTGTTCAATTCCACCCCTTAAAAAGTATTTAAAAGTTTAGATTTAGTTGCATCTCTTTCTTCTTTCATCCAAACCCTCATCTGAACTGTCTTCTTTGTACAATTTATACTGACAGGTGCCAATGCAGTCATAAGCTATGGTTTCCTTGCTCCATACAGTCTAGCTGTAATTACATTTAACAACCACGTTTGTAAGTCCTTTACCATCAGCCACCATGCAGGAAGTAGGGCCAGGTGCTGCTGTCAGAATGCAGCTAAATAAATGGAGGCAGGAGAGAAAACCATGTGTTTGCGTGTGATTTGATTCTCAGTAATTGTATTTGTCTTTGTCTGCTGCCTCCTCCTCTTCCTGACCAGAAAAGCCCCACAGGGATAAACACAACTAAAAAACACAAACAAAAAAAAAAAAAAAAAAAAAAGAAAAAAAAAAAATAGGAGGAAGCAGATGTGATACAGACTGCATGGATGGAAAATGTATATTGAGGAATTTCAGTTCCCTATAAACTGTATGTCTGTTATTAAGATAATTCAAGGCTGCATAAATAAAACACCTGGTTCAATAAGTGTCTTGAAGTGATGAGAGATGGTGCAAATTAAATCAAAGCTGCAGCATTGTTTAGCACATTTACAGCATTACCAATCATCCTGTTAGTACTAATGTTAAAACAGGGCTGGGGTTTTACAGAGCTGTGCCAAAGTCACAAATCAGTCCAATTTTCTATGTCTAGCAAGCATATTTTGTAATATTTTGAGGTGGTGCTGAGCAAAGCTTTTCTAACATTCTGAAGTTCTTTTAGTACTTTTCTTTGGAGTTTTGGTATTTGATTGTTTCTCGTTTTCTTTCTAAGCCACTTAGCACTGAAAATCATTCAGCAGATGAAGCAGAGTTGTGTCTATACTCAAAAGATGACTTCAGATAACATTGTCAGAACAGTGTCTGAAGTGATGTCAAGAAGAAATATCTAAAAAATCCAGCAAACATCTAACATGTGACCTGAGGATCATCTGGGTTTTCACTTGATCCATCAACTGCTGACTGAAGGGTGGCATCCAAGAAGCCATTCTAAAAGAAATGCGAAGAAAAGGCTGAGATATGCCAAATGACACAAGAACTGGACTGAAAATCAGTGGTAGCAGGTTTCAGAGAGTGGTGAATCCTCCCCAGAGCTGTTGACGCAGTACTGAAGCAGTGTGGGACAATCTTGACAGAGAGCAGAACAAAAGGCAGCTAAAACCAAAAGAGTTTGGAAAGTTTTTCAAGAAGCCTAAAACCTACTGTAAATGTACACATCTGTTAAAAAGGTTCATGCTGCTAAAACTGTAACAACTTAATTTTGCCTGGTAAACTGCATTGACATTTCCACATGTGTAAATAAAATATTGCTAGATGATTTTGCTTTATCTGCAAAATATATAAAAATATCAAGAAAACAGGAGTGACTGTAGTGCATTATATCTTGTTACTACATCACATGTAATAGTCTTCTTTTAGAGCCTGTGTGGGTGCAGCAGGTCAGTTTGACGGCGATCCTTGATACTCTGATAATTTTCCTGATTAGATTATCATTAACCTTAAAAAACCCAGCTTTAGCAATGGTGTTATTAAAGTCTTATCACTCAGACGTTTAGCTGATCAACCACTTTTTCCAGAATGAAATCTTTCAGCAGCCAGTCAGACTGATTGATAAGAAATCTAATACATACTGTCATTTCTCAGCTCAAATCTTTCCTATGATATCTATCTGTAGCTAAATTGTTATAATAATTTGTGCACACAGTCATGTCCAGCTAAGAATGAACTGTCACAGCTTTGGTAATGCTTAAACATTTGATCTGGAACCATTTATGCATATGTCAAAACTAGTTTTTCTTCATTTTCAGTACTTTGTACCTGTACTGCTAAGGAAACTCCTGTCAACCTCAGATATAGATTACATAGATTATAAGTCACATTGTCTCTCTAAGGTACCATTTACTTTTAACATGGAGCTTTTTCTCTGCTTTTTGGCTTCTTGTCTACATGCAAAAGCAGTTCTGTGTCAGTACAACAGATTTGTTGTGTTCCTAATATGTATTTATCACAATTAGGCATCCTGTCTTTCTTTCTGTTTGTACATGAGGGGTTTGGTGAACAGTCTGTTGTTATAATGTCTACCTTATTTTTTATTTTTATGAATAATGTCATATGGAGAGGTGTGCTGCTGAAATAATCATTATAGAAATGAAGAAAAACCTGCTGGACACTTTCTTTAAATATTATGCAAAATTGATTTTCTAAAGGCTTTGTAATAGTCATATGTGTCTTCATAGCCTGTGTATGAGGCCCAAAAATGAGAAAATTCTATCACCTCTACTTGCTTGCGCCACCTTTTAGTAAATGTATGCTCAAACGGGTGAGTCTGAGATCTTTTCCTTTGTGATCTCACAAAGAGAAATAACCACTGCCCCCAGTTGTGGATACTGTCATTTCCCTTCCCCCCCAGCTAGCTGAGCCTGCCTTCTAACATGACAGAGCGGGCGCCAGCGAAAGCCGGATCCTCACCCAGAGAGGGGCGTGTACAGGAACCACTCATGAACATTTAAAGGTTCAGACCTGGAAACAGCCAGTTATCAATAGAGCTCATTTTGGAATGGCTAAAATTAAAGACCAAGGCTGAATTTGGGGTAATACACCTTGAAAGCAGTGTTGTTGGACCTGTGATGCCCATTTGAAATTGTTGAAAAAATATGTAATATGGGACCTTTAACCAAAGATAAAAATAAAGAAATAAACCAATTAGGCTATCTTTGATGGAACTGGGAAACATTTGAATTTACACAAATGTAACTGTGAAGTTGCAGGATGTAGACAAACACTGTAAACTTTGCTATGAATTAGATTATAATAATGATAAGAAATACAGTAACACTGAAGGTAAATTCAGTGGTTCAGTTCCTGTTGTGTTTTTTTCAGCTTTCATGTGCAAGTTGACGCATACAGCACAGTTAAACAGAAATTTAGATGCATGTTTCCTTTTGCCAAATCTATAAGTCATCCATTATAGATATAGTCCTATTTTATAATGCCCAATTATTACAAAAACGTCCACTAGCTGGACTTTCACCCCCAACTTCAGTTTTAAATGGGTCTTAAAACTCCCCCAATAAATCACTTGCATACACTGAAAGACATTTTTATACACATATTGTTTACACCACAGCTAACAGACTGAAGAAAAGGACAGCATCAGGGCAGCACAAGGAGGATGGACAATTCCTGCTTTATCTGTACCAGACGAAAAAACCTTGAGTCACACAGACTTCAGTGGATTTTTGAAGATTAGTAGGGAGACGCAGATGCACAGATGGATGCTTGGTATGTTGTCAACACCTGAAGGAAACAGGAATCTCATGCAGGGCATCTCTGGTTGTGGCATTTTGAAGTCTGACCCAGTCCTTTACAAAGCTCAAGGAGAACAACCACTTGGAAGCTTAAAACAGCACTTGAGCCAACTAGCCTGTGGTGCCACAATATCAGACTGATCTCTAAATACTTGTTCTTTTCCTAAAATCACATTAGCGACATTTTCCAACCCTGCAGCTGCAGATATATTTATATATATAGCACCCTCAATTAAAAGGGTGAGACCATTCATGAAGCAAGCTGTATTTGTGTGGGACCTTTTTATGATCAATTCCTGGTTAGAAAAGGTGCATGCATAGGTTTGTTTGTATGCATTATGCATCTGGCTCCTGGTCTTCTAGGTGCAATTACAAGGTGGCTGTTCAGTTTTGAGACTTTCCTGTTTAACTTCTCAGGGTTCATTGTGCTAAGCACGTACAAAAACGTTTATTGAAATGAACTGACAAAGATGCAAAAGTAACTGAGGCTTTTGTGTTTGTGCTTGCTGGTTTTTGTCAGGTTGTCAAAGAGTGTTTCAGCTGTGTTGTTCCACCTGTCAGGCCATTCTCGCTCCCAACTTATCACTTCTGCTGCACTGATACTGAACACAAACGGTGCTCTAAAATCCTTTTGATGTGGACGGAAATAACTTTAACAGTCATGAGATACATAATAAAAACAAAAATATCAGCAAAGCTTTAGTTTCAGTGCTTTACCACGTCTTCCAAACCATAACCAAATATCTTCTTTTTTTTGTCAACTTTGACAAGTAATTAAAATGCATGTGCGATTACATTAGTAGATGGAAGTCAAATTAGAGAAATTGTCTGTCTGTCCTCTTAGTGATGCTGCTCCTCATGCCTTTAAACCTGCCTATTGGAAGTAAATAAAGTGTTGAATTGAATTAAAATGAAAAAGGAAGTGAAAAATAGACTCAAATAGAGCATGAATCCCTCTATAAATCCTGTGTGTCTAAAACAAATGCAAAGGATTAACCAAGTGTCACGATGTGACGAGGAGGGAATAAGCATGTGTTGTTTAGACTAAACTGACTTGTATTTAGGCCTAATAATATCATCTTCTCACAGGCTGAATTTGATAAGAATCCATGAATAATTTTGTAAGAAGCAATACTTCATAAAATATTTATAAAAGGAGTAATGTCAAAAGTGCATTCTTTAAAGTCTTTAATGAACACTTGATTTCCTAAACACTAGTTGCTCATATGGGAAGAACTTGGCACAGTTATAGCTTGTGTTGACAGGTTTTGAATAAAATGAACAATTAACATGTCACAAACAGAGCCAAACTGTTTATTGATAACAGTAATCACATTTTTAAAGCTTGACTTTTCTCTCTTGGCTTCATCGCAGACTTATTACAACATTACAAGCGGGTGGGTGATTTCCTCAACAACCTCCAGCTGTTCCTGTGCTGGGATCACCCGTAGAGGGTGGGCCGATGGTGCACTGCAAACCCTCGTACATTCCTCATGCCATCCCACTGCCAGCTGGCATTCATACTGGACCTCAAAATAACTTCCAGCCTTTGATACAGATGGCAGATGTTGGTCATCTAGATTACCTCTTCAAACACAACAAGTGAGCCTTATAAACAAGGTGGCTGGGAGGGACCAGTTTGTGTGTAGCTGTATGTGGAAACATTTCGGCTGGACACAGTGATCAATGTCAAACACTGACCTCTGAGATACAGCTACAGAGATACAGGCTTTTTGCAGGATTCAGCATTCTCATGGCTGATGTTCAATCAGCCAATAACACCATTTAACTAGCGTCCTGTTTTTAGGTTTGTTAGTTATAGCTTTAACATACGGAGCACTTCAGCCAGTGTTTTAAGTGTTGAATGTTGAATTTTCTGGAGAGAAATCTGTTTTCCTGAGTTTTACCTGCACTCCTTTCACACAAAAACGTCCATAAATCAATAACAGTTTTGCACCACATATACAAAGGCCAAACAAAACAACAAAACTGTCTGGCTTATCTCATGACTTTAATTTGAGTTAGTTGGGTTTTTTAATCTTTATGTCAGAAGAATCATGCCTTACAAACACCACATGACACCATGTGAAACTCAGCAGAAGAAGATTGAAGCGTTTTTGATTTAACAGGCAACATAGAAAGTTTTGACTGAGCTGCAGTTCTCATTGTCCTTATTTTATTTGCGTTGGAGAATTTTACCTTCCATGTGTACAACAAAGCACAGCCTTTCATGGCTGGTTTTCATTCTTGCCCATTGCAAAGATTTACAAAAGACCTTAGAAATTCTTTAAAAAATGAACATTTGTTTAACTGTTTTTTCAGGCAGTCTTTTAGAGCTGTCAAAGCGTCCAAATTTTTTTCCCAGTCTTTTATCCCACCTGTAAACTTATTAGAAACATGATGGAAAAAAGACAGATATACTAAATAACTATTAGAGCACAAACATTTAGTTAAATTAAATGCTTTTGACAACTTTGAACAGGAAAAGGGTCATGTCGAAAGGTTAATAACATAGCTTAGAAGGGATTCAAAGACAACATAGTGGTCAAAAACTACTCTGGTACTGGGGTTTTCAGATTTTTTTTCTTTATATATAAATGTGTTCATCAACCTTATAAAGCCCAAATAGATGGCAACTATCCTATCATACATGAACAAAACAGAAGCTTCATAACCTGACACAATAGAAGTCAGTTGGGAACACATAAACAGAGCGATCTCTGAAAACATCCATTCATCTTCCATGATTGCAACCTGTCGGCATTGCTAATACTGCACAACCATGGCCGTTTTTCAGTGCCATTCCCACATTATGACTCACAAACTGTAAAGCTGATGAAGAGGCTCAACGCCTTATATCAGTGGTAGGTAAAGCCTTTACTCTTTACCCAGTGTATGTTTGCTGAGCTCTCTTTTGGCCTCTTGTCTAAGGATAGTTTCTGTTACTCCAGGCTCACACCAAGGTGAGCTGCCATAGTCTGTTTTAATAAAAAATGAATGTGTGCATTTTATTAAATAAAGCCTGGATATGTTTTTAATAAGCAGCATGGTGGTGTGGTGGTTAGCACAGTCACCTCAAAGCAAGAAGATTCCTGGTTTGAACCTCTGCTGGATAATTCCTATGTAGAGCTGACATGTTTTCCCCATGCATGTATGGGTTCTCTACAGGTACTCCGGCTTCCTCTCAAAGTCCAAAAATATTCATGTTGGTTTAATTGGTGTTTCTAAATTCTCCCAGGAGTGAGTTTGTGTGAGTGGTTGTTTGTGTCTCTGTGTTGGCCCTGTGATGGACTGGCGACCTGTTCAGGATGTACCCTATTTCCCACCTAATAGCAGCTGGGATTGGCGCCACCATCCCCCCCACCCTTATTGAAATAAGCAGGAATAAATAATAAATTTTTTTTTTTCTCATAAATCTTTGCATCCATTCTGCTGATATGAACCTGATATATATTATTGCATTATATGTGCATTTTAAAATCTTTTGAATGTGCTTATAACGCAGCATAACATAGAAAGTGCTCCTTTTTTTCTTTGTTTCTTTCTCTTTTGTTTCTTTCTTAGGTCAGGACAGTAAAAAAAGGCACACATGCATTTATTTTCACCTTATACTAGGTTTTTCACCTTTCTGTTCCACTGTCATTTTTTAGATAATCTCATCAGTGTGGCCATCTTTACACTCTTGGCACACGTGAAACACTCCATAGAAAAGAGTTTAGTCGTACAGCTTTCAGAGTCTGGTCTAAGTCTCTCTCACTGCCACACATATGGAGATTAGGATATAAATATGCTAATTTCCATATATGGAGAATGTTATGATGTAAGAGTCATCTCATCAACATGAGATGTATAAGCCGAAGGGTTCAGTAACCTTTCTCCCACTCCAAAAATGCCATGTGGGGTGCCAGATTTCACTGCTGTCTATACTGTTGCAACACACAAGAACTGTTACAGTGTAAAGGCTGTAGGGTGGCCTTGGCTTCAGATATCTTCATGCCCTGTCGCACCACACTCAGCATGCTGTAAAATGACCTTAGCTACAGTGTGTGTGGTAACAAAAGCAATGACTCTGTAGAAACTTATGAGAAAATTAGCAACTGTTTGAAAGACATGACTTTTGCTACTTGTTTTCTGCTTTTATCATAAACTATTTATTTCATTAACTGCTGTGGCTCCAGTTATGTTGCTTGCTGTTTTGTATTTTTTGTGTTGTTTCTGTCTAAAAATGATACTAATAAAGTTTTGTATCTTTTGTGTTTGGTATCTGTGACTGTGTTCCTGTTGCACGCGCCTGTTAAGTCACACCACACAAGCTGTCACTTTGCTCATATCCTGACCTCCAATCAAATACTGTGAAACAGCTTCGCTGATAACAACACGCAGACTCTTCTTAAAGTCCACGCGCGACCAGAGTTCCGCGGCTGAACCTGCGCGCATCACTTGTTGCGTTCACGAACAGTTCCCCAGAGTCTCTCTATTTAAAGAGGCAACTACCGGCAAACAACATGGCACACGGGCTTGTCAGACGAGAGTCAGTAGAAACGGAGATGCACAAGTCCGAAGACAAAAGAAAATCGTTCGTTTACACCAAGAAGAGGGGCTACGATGTCACTCGAAACCCCCACCTGAACAAGGTGAGCTTACATAGATGTTTCTGTCAGTTTTCCGTTTATTTCAGTGAACAGTTTTGACAAGTAAGCTGTTGCCTTCATGTGCTGTAGGAAGTAATAAAACTCTAGTTAAAGCTTAACGGACATCCACAATTGTCGAAATTATATTATTGAAAAAAGAATTTATTATTGTGATATCACTAGTCACGACCTTTAGCTAACTTCCAGAGGGTGTAAATTATTTGATATGTCTAGGTACAAACTACAATTACAACATTTCCTTTTACGCGGCTTGACTGCTAATGTAAAGTTTTCAGCTAGCTAATGTTTGCTACATGTGTAGTAACTTGTTACCTCTATCCGCAGCCACAACCAGACCCAGTGTTTAATCAAGTGTTTACAGCACATATCACGCATTCATCAGTTTGGGTCGACATTGTTTAATTGTCGGAGTCATGAGGGAACAAGTGAACGTTACATTAGCCAGGACGGTTAGGTATCAGCTTTAGACGCTGTTATATTTAGAATTTAAAGAGACCCAACGCTGCTGCAACACAGATACAGAGAGCTTTTCTTTACACTGCTGTGTTATTGTATTTCAGCGTCAGCAGCGGTGTTGTAATAATATACTGTAATGGAAAGCTTAATGTATGAGTCTTCTGTTGTTATGTAAAGTATGTTTTGCTCTCTTCTCTTTCTAAAAGAGGAACAGGGTTGTAGTAGAAGTTGCTTAAATATGCAATAAATACTGCTGAATAGCTTACTTCTGAATCATGAGACTTTATTTTTGAAGTGTTGAGGTTTCTATCCTGACTGCGATAATGAATCTTTGCTGTTGCCTTTGCCTGGTGTATTTATTCCAGAGCCTTTCACAAATCCACCACAATGACTTTCTGGTGGCCTTTGAGTCTTTCCAGTATTTTCTCCTGGTTTAGTGGTGGAATAGGGCCCCAAGCCAGGGGTCACGGTGTGGCCACGTCTCTATCCATGGTGCTGACTGACCCTCAAATCAGTTGACTTAATTCAGGTTCACTCTTAGGTCAAGGGTGGCCTGAAACGCTTAGTGCAGTGCTGCTGCTTATTGTCACAGTCAAGCTCATTTTAGAACTCTTGTACAGTAGGCCTACAGGCTACCCTCACCCCCTCTCATCCCCCCTCTCAGCCTCCCACCAGCTCTTTTCTGGCCTATCATTGGCTTATTTATTTATTTATTGTCAGGTTTTTTTACAGGAAGCTACAACACAACATGAAAAACTATTTGGCCAGTCTCTCTCTGAGAATGCTCACAGCATATATTCAGCTGGTCAGAGCTGATAAAGGTTGTAGTCAGTTGTGTGCAGTTGAAGGAGCTGCCAGCCTGAGAGTTGATAAGTCAGATAGTGGAGTTCAAACAGGCCATTATCTGTGGAATGATGGGTGGTGAGCTGATGGTTGTACAGAGGTTTGGAAATGAAACTAATCTCCACTTCAACTCTGGGACATAAACCAGATTATCACTGAAAAGATTACTGTATTTCATTTTATGCTTTGTCATGCTTAGTAGAAGTTTTTTTGGGCTGGGCTGTAGCGCAAGCAGTGTGGGATTTTGCTCTTGCGGCATAACTGTAACAACATCCTTTATCCTGGCCAGTAGCATGCCACGATTTCACTCTTTGCTCAATAATGACTCATCCTGAAGAACCTGCACAACCTGATAACTGTTTTACCAGCAAAAGTCATATGAATGCAGCGGAAAATAATATTACATATTATTGTAATATTACATATTACATAATATAGAGCTCTGAGTCTGTGTCTAGAGCAGAGATGTCAAACTCCAATCCTGAAGAGCCACTGTCCTGCAGGTTTTAGGTTTTCTTGCTCCAAAACACCTGATTTATATTAAATGAATCCAACAGGTTGTTTTCAAGTTCTACACAATGACCCAATAACTTGAGTCAGGTGTTTTGAAGCAGAGAAACTTAGAAAAACCTGCAGGACAGCAGCCCTGGACTGGAGGATTTTTTTTCTTTTTCAAGCTTTTTAGTGTCAATCTCAGTCCTTCGTTGTCCCGGTTGTTATAATTTTCAGCTGCTCTCTGCCTTCCCTGTGTTTCCAATCTGCTCTTCAAAGAATGACTTGTTCCTGTCAGACTCCTCTGAATTGGAACAGTTTCTTTGAAAAGTGAATTCCTTCCAAATTTCAATGCACTGTCCCAGCTTATAAGTTTAGCCTAAATCTTCCAGGAATGTTGTTTTTATTTTTGGTTGTGGCAGTGGTCTGCATTTTGGTTGCATATGGTTTACCATAAAGTTTTCTCTGATATCAGTTTAGCAGCTTTTAGTTGCATGTTTTGTGTCTGTTAATGTTTACTGAAAGTCCATAAAGTGGGACATTTGGGAAGTTTTTACTGTGTAGTAAAGTTGTCCAGCCTCAACAGAAAAACTATTGCACAGCTGAACATTATCCTCTAAGGCCACTGTACTTTTTCCAAATAATTTAAATGTATAATAATTTGTATTATATGTTATATTTGTTTTCTTTTTAACCTTATGTTTAGACTAAGACGACAACAGTCTGGAGGCCTACAGCTGCAGCACTTAGACACGGCTCAGTAAACTGTTTGTTTATATCTCAATTTACACCTTGGGGCCTTGAATGGACCCAGTTCGCAACAGGAGTCTTACAGAGAGTTAGATAGGTTAACCTAAACTCATGTCTGAGGAGCTACTAAGAGGTGTTACACTACATTTTAAGCTGTTTTATCTGTAATCATAGATTGAAGCATTGCAGAAAGACCAACATTTCTGTGTTTAAAACATTCTCTCTCACACACTGCTTTTTTTCTCCTATTCCATTTTTCCTTTAGAGTGGTGTAAAAGAGCGAATGTTATATGAGCCACAGTTCTTTGTTCTTTTACAAGATGGCTTTTTCATCTCACTTTAAAGCTGCTTGACCTAAATGAACTCACAGTTTGTGTTCTTACTTTGTTTTGGAATAAAATTGCAATTTAATAAGGTTAATCATGGAAGTCAAAAAACTTTTATAAGGAAGCAGGGGAGGAGCATGCCCTGTCTGTTTCTGCTCAGCACAGTTCAGTGAGTAGGTAGTAATGTGACAAAAAATAAAATTAAAAATATATTACTAATTTTTTGGTGTAAAAGCACTCAAATCGTAGTTAGGGGCTGGACCCAGTGAACTTAAACACTTTCATCAGTCAGCCTTAGTGACCCCAAACACAGGCTTCTTCAGACACACAGGTGAGAGTAATAGCAGGAAAAAAAGGTTTCTTATGCCAGGTGAACCCTCCGCTGTCAGACCTAAACATGAACTAGGGGCAAGGAAATTGGAGGAGAAGGAAGGAAATGACTGCTAAGCGCGTTAGTGGCCAGGCACAGGCAGGCTGTTGTGGTGCAGGCAGTGGTACATTGTTGCCCTCTGCCTGATTTCAGCGAGCCCAGGGGGATGAAGTGTGTTTACTTCTCTCAGCTGGTCCACTTTACCTCTAACAGGGGCCAGTCACAGCAAAGCCTGCTAATTGATGCTGAGGGGTGCAGCGCTGAAAGCAGCCTTTCCTCACATCGACAGGCTTCGATTTCCCTCTAATCTCTCTCTGCGTGCACATGCGTTCGTGTCGCAGACGTATGAACACACAGACTCACCTTACTCCCTCTCCTGAGGTGGAACCGGATATTATAGGTGTGTTTTGTATGTGCTCGCCATGCAATAAAGAGATGAAGTGGGGTAGGAGGTGTAGAAAGGGTTCTCTGTGGTGGTGAGCAGAGTGCTGGCTTTGCTCCACAGAAGTCCTCTGTCCTTCAGCTTGATCACACCTTAATGAGGCATCTGTGTGCATCTCAGCTCTCAGTACGTCTCTCTGACGCTTGGTTCCACCAAAAACAACAACAACAACAACCTCCTAAAAAAAAAAACAAAAAAAACTAAAAACTCTAAGCTCCCAATCAGGGATGCAATTTCACCTTAAACACTGAACTGAGCTGTTGGTGTGGCTAACAGATGCTCATTCACTGGATCTGCACTGTAGGTGAAAGTGGCTGGAACAAGTGCATGAGTCTCAATGGCCGAGGAGAACGATAACTGCAGCTTCTGCATATTTCTTTTACTTCTTTTACTGCACGGTTTCACTCAACTGTCTGCCTAGCTTTTAATAATAGTAAAAAGATGCTGTCATTCAGACCTATTGTCCTAAATCCTTCAAAAACTCATACTGATCCTCTTGATTAAAGAGTAAGGTTTTGTTTATTGAGGTCTGTAAAATCACTGTTTGTGTTATTTCAGCCTGAGAATTCTACTAAAATGAGGAGCTCATGTCCAGACAGCTCTGCAATTGGACGCCCCATTTGTAACCACAGACTCCACACATTATAAGTTGTAACAATGAGATTAAGAATCTTTGCTTTTGGCGAGCAGTGAGCTGCAGTCTATCCTGTTGGGCTTTAAGGATGTGCCGGTATGCCTAATGGCGGCGATCCTGATAACCCTCTCTAGCAACTGGAAGTTATTAGACACTTATGTTAGATTGACCCTAGTTTGGCTGCTTCAGTTAGAGTTTGTTCACTTATTTAATATTTATTTGCTATTAGGTTTGCATCCACTTTTAACTGAGCCTGACATGAGTACAATCAATGACAAAAAAAAGAAGCAAAAATAGTGTTTTTTTTATTTGGATTTGGAAATATTAATGTCCTTGTGTGATTCTGCCTTGTTTTTCTGACAGCAGCAAGTTGAGGACAACATTTGCTTTCTATACATTCATGACTGATAAAACCTCACTTGTTTGTGCTGGAGAAACATTGCAGCAATGTCTTGTTTGTACTGGAAGCCAAAGTTCCTCTGAACATAAGTATTTTTTTACATTTCTCACTCTTGACACTCCCCGAGCCTTCTCTACTGTTTAGTCAACATGTCCTATCCAAGGGGAAATCCTCTGTTTGTGTTGAAGGAGAAGTGGTTTTAAAGTTAAGAATTTCTTAAGCGTATCTTTAGTTGACAAAAGCAAGAACAAACACAGAGAACTACCAGTTCTGACAAATGACAAGCTGTATCCTGTGAATCCCAAAAAGCCTCTCAGTATTATATTTTCTCTAGGCCTATACTTTCTGTTCTTGATTTGGGAAAGTTGTTAAAAATCAGATTTTTTTAGGGTCAGTTCTGTATTTCTGACTGATATTAATGAAAACTCACTTATTTGTCTTTTGTAATGAGAATGAAGTGAGAGGATTGACAACATATCCATGCATGATAAAGAACTGGAGGAATTTGGAGGAATAGTTGGTTTAAATTTTGATTAGATGAGATTCATTATAAAATTAGGCAGGCTATTAGGTACTGGTGGACTAATCCTGTAGCCACACTAGCTAGGGCTGGGCAATTAATCGAATTTTAATCGCAATTACGATCTGGGTTTTGAACGATCATAAAAATGAAATGGTCCGATTATTTTTTTGTCCTTTGATTTGTGCTGTTTTCAAATTGAGCGCAGCTGTCATTGCAGCGCTTTGCTGCAGACTCCTCCCACAGCCCCAACCGCTTTAGTTTTACTCAGAACGAGTTGCAGACACCTGGACACACGGGAGGCGGCGTCGCTCCTTCTCCATCATTTTCTATGTAAACTTGCGCGAGGAAGCGAAAATCGCTGCCCTCCTCCAGCCAAGCGACAGGCGACAGTCATGCATGTAAAATGTTGCGTTCGTGCACGCAGACGTGCACACGGAGGCTTGCGACGCAACACAAAAAAATAGAAAAATGTTCAATTTTTGTGAGTCGCAACTAAATAATTCACCAGCTCCCAGAGTCACAGAGAGACAAACGTTATAAACAAACAAAACTTTTTTCTCTATTAACACAGTGAACAATCCGGGATTTAAGAAACTCATCAACACTTTGGACAAACGGCATCACTGCCAGCTCACCACCATTTTAGTGGACTGTCTCTTTCTTCCCTGTATGATGAGTGTAGTGAGGGTGTTGTGAAAGATGTGGTGACAGTCCGATGTTTCGCCACCGCTACGGACCTGTGGTAAAGCCGCACCAGAGCCGTATAGAAATGTCGCGCTACATTTTATTGACTCGGATTTCAACGTGAAAACGAAATGTCTCCAGACTATTTTTTTTCCAGATCACACCAGGCAGAACATAGCTGCTGGCCTGAGACAAACAATAGCTATGGGGACCTGGTGGAAAGAAACTAGTCGGCATTACCACAGTAAACACTTAAAATGTTAACCTCTTATCTATAATCGTGTTAAATAATCGAGATCTCAATTTCTATCAAAATAATCGTGATTATCATTTTTCCCATAATCGAGCAGCCCTAACACTAGCAGTCATTCAGTTTGCAATGAAATATCTTGGAAAATATCTTGAAAAATCTCTTATATGGGTGGTGTGGCTCGGTGGGTAGAGTGGTCGTCTTGTAGCCTGAGGGTTGCCAGTTCGATCCTCGGCCTGTCAAGCTCATGTTGAGGTGATGAGTCGTGGTTAGCGCCTTGCATGGCAGCTTCCGCCATCATTGTGTGAATGTGTGTGTGAATGTGATGTATAATGTAAAGCGCTTTGGATGTCATTCCAGGTACAGTAAAGTTTTTACATTCATTATTCCTCATAGCATGAAACTTACAAACTGGATGTATAATTGGACCCATATGTTTTTCATTTGATAATGGTAATGAGTCAAAACTCATATTTTTCAGTTTATGCCAAAAACATTAATGTTTTAATAGTTTGGTGGCATTGCTCGGCTAAATTAAACATATAGTTTTTGTACTTCAAGTAAAACATGGACAAATTTGTGAAAGTGCCTAAGAAAGTACCATCGGTCAAACAATGATGAATCAACAACAGATATTTCAATAACCAATAAAGACAAAAACAATTTGACTAGACATGTGTTGCCCTGGTCTTGATCAGTACAATGGTGGGTAATAAAGAAACCACACTGTGTCGTATGTGTCAAAATATTAGAATGGCAGCAAATATTAGCTGGCAGCATGAAGCCAAACAAGTCTGAAATTGTAAATAGAGTTTGTCAAACGCTCAGCTTACCTCATATAAAGTCCAGTTTCCTGATCTAAAAACCCTTACACTATAGCAGAGGAATTCATACTTCCCTCTGTCACTGATGGTTTTACTATAATTAGTAAAGTCGCAGTCAAAAAACTAATAGCTATTTCTTTGCAAACTGTTTTAAAGTGCATGTCTTTGTAAGTGTTGGGGTGCACATGGTTATGGTGGTGGAATGGTGTACTGTTGTCAATGAAAAGGGGGCCCTGCAGAAAAAGTTTGGGTACCACTGATCTACAAAGTGGCTATCCAGGACAAGACTTCCAGTTTGTGTGGTGGACTTTGTTTGCATGCAGATGTTTTTAATAACACTTAAAAGCTTAACTATAGTGAAACGAAAGCTGCTGGTATAAAGATTGTATTTCTACCTCTGTGTTTTGATAGCTAGCTCTCCTCATGGGGTGTTTATTTAAACAATAATTGTCACAGTAGTAGTGGCAAGCAAGAAGGCAAATATCTGGAGCATTTGCTCCGTACTTATTGTGGAGATCGTCCACTCAGCCTTCAAATAACACAAGGATTGGTTGGTGAGACTGTACAGTATGTGCAGGTTATTTTCCGGAGCACTGACTGCAAGTAAGGGAGTGAACATGCTGGTAGGAACAGCTTCTTCATTCATTCTCTTTTCTGCTTACATATGCCTTTTTCTTTGCTTACTTTTTAAGCTTATGGATATGTTGGACTGATATTAACTGATATCAAAGAGGTTCATCCATCATTTTCTATGTGTCGTAAACAAAACACTGCTTTTCTAACTGGCAGCACATCTTTACTACAAAAAGCTCCTGCTCTGAGGTTCATATGTGAACAGCAACTGCAGAGGAAACCAAATTGTCTGCACATGGTCTTGAAAAATGTGGGTTCTCATGTATAAAAAAAAAAAAAGAAGAAAAAAACAAAAGCTGGAACCAGTCAGTGGTTATGACCATTCTGATTAAAGTCATCGACCAGTTGATCCACAAAACTCTAGTTCAAAGATTTCTGTATATTGAGATTATAAACAAACAAATGAAACTATGTTAGTAGTTATGTAAACTAGGGATGTGAATCCCCATCACTGAGCCCGATTCGATACACATCTCAATACGCAGCCAGCGATATGATACACTAACGGTACAGTGACGCCCCCTGCCTATACGATACGATTTAGCCGTTTACGATGCGATGCGATTCAATAATGCTGTGACAATAATTAGACTTCATACAATTCACCTCAAAAACACTGGTGCAGAGGAGATAAACTATGTAATAATCAATATAACCATGGGTTTTACAGACACACCAAGAAAGATACATTTAGTTGGCAGCTGTATCCGATACACACTGAAGCTACCAGTGCAGTCGCATTGCAAATGTCTGTTTTGGACCACAGTTTCAAATCGATGAATATCTCCATCCCTAATGCAAAGCAGTGTTAGTGTGTAGCTTAATTACATTAGAGTCAGTCAGAATTATACTAAGCTAGGCTAATTTTCTGTTGGGCAGGCTTGTTTTAGAATACTGACAGCAGAGAAGCATCATAGGCAATTGAGTAAAGAGACATATTTCTTCATTTCTTTGTCTTCTTCTAGACGGCAAACAGCTTTCAACAATTCAACAAAGACTTTTAAACTGCAATGGTTTTTAATATGTACAAACATTAGCAACGTTGCTACTTAATTTTAGTATTTTAATCTTTTATGATGTGTATGTAAATTAACTTTCCAAAAAGTGTTGCACATGAAATTCTGAGATTCTTCCAGGTTTTCTGGACTGGGAACATATTGTGGCAAAACAGTGTATTTTGTGTGCACTTGTAGAGGTGACTTGAGTTTTTAGGTGAGATTAAACACGATGAAGTCAGTCAGATCACAAGCCTTTGTTTAACTGGGTGGTGAAAATGGGACAAGCTCGTCTCTGTTCAGGCTTAATGGAGAACATCTGCACTTACAGTATCAATCTGCTGCACTAGGAGGACCACAGAGCTCTATCCATGTGTCCATCACAGATATGTCTGGGCGTTGTCCAGTGTGGCCAGGTGTTTCAGGTTGACCACACACATTACTGTTGACCAGACATTCCTCTGATGGACTGGAGTGGATCGACCAGACAGATAGAAAATGCACCCTCGTTCCCCTCCAGTGATCAGCCTCCTAAACTAGCTGTACACACACATGCATTTTTTTTTCTTCTTTTGTTACCCTGCCGTCATGTCGGTGATTTTATTAGTGCTCTTTTAGGGGTGGAATTTGATCATACTGTCAGCTCAGTTGTCTGCACTCACACACACACTTACACATCTGATGCTGTTTATTCAGCAGCAGGACCTTCCAAATAGACCTACCTCTTCACATCACTTTTGTGCTTTCTTTTTTGTAAGATTGGTCCTCATTCATGTGAATACAACAGAGAAGCCATTAGCTTGTCCCAGCATAATGAGGGAGTCGGTCTCAGCCTCATTACCTGTCCATGAAGCTCATCTCAAGAATCCCACCACTTTTAAGCTTGTCTTGCCTTCTTCTCCTCCTCAATGCTGCTTTTGTCTGTTATATTGCAGCAGTGGAGCCCATGTCATGTCCTGACAGAGGAACATAGAAACAGCTTATACGAAGTATTTTCTTTAAACCTAAGAGTGATTTGTGTGTGTGTGTGTGTGTGTGTGTGTGTGTGAACGTATATATGGTTATTAAAGTATTGATCAGATATTGACTAGGAAATTTTTTCACACACACACAAAAAAAAGGAAAAGAAATCTTGGTGGTCTCACGGCTCCATAATATAACTGGCAAAAATATAAGGATTTCCTGCACCTGTCAACAATGGGAAACAGTTGAATTTCGTGGAATCAAGTGAAAATTTCAAATATTACTAAATTTCTTCAAAATGAAATGCTGACTTTAGAGAATTAATGGTTTTAAATTGTAATGACTGTGAGATTTAAATATGTAGTTATAATGGGTGTCAAAGGGGTATTTTTGTCTCCAAAGGTCACCAGAGGGAGTATCTTATTCTACTTAAAAATACTCAATCAAATAAATTCTGCTGCTGATCTTTGACATGTAAAAGAGTCTAATCACAACCAAAGCACCATCCCCATCATCTTTATTTTATGAAATTTATTCAGGTTTTGTATGTCTTTATTTTATTAATTATTAATTATTACAATGATTGAATGGTTACTTGAGCAGGTCTGAAGTTTTTCAAGTCAATTATGAAAAATATAATTTTGTTGCTAATCTTTGGCATATCCAAGACTTTAACCAACATAAAAGACTCATTTTTCTCATTTTCATTATTTGGAAAATAATTCAGCTTTTGTGTTTTTTGTAATAAATTAGGAAGTAATTCAGATATTCAAACTGACATTTAAAGGGTTAAAATCACAACTATTATTGAATGTTTGGTAGTTTTCAGCAGGTCGGAAGTTGCTTAAATGACGAAAAAAGTTGTTTTTTCTGAATCCAAACTACTTCCATATCTACTGACGTAGTGAGGCCTTATTTGTCAACTACGTTGACAGTGTGGGAAGATAACGTGAGTTCATTTTCAACCTCACCCCTGCTCTTACATCACTTTGGCTACACTCATTTCTTCCAATGTCCAATGTTTCTTTCAGCTTAGAGGTGCCTTACTGCCAGGTAGTGGATTGGATTGATTAACTGAAAATGCCTCATGTTTATCACCTAGACTGATTTAAATTTGGTTGCAATTTACTTTTGAATTTGATATATTGGTCAGCCGTACTGTCAAAGCACATTAACAGGGTCATCCAGTGTTTCTGTGGATGCTCGTTTGTTCAGTATCCATCTCCAACAATACTAACAATAACATAAAAACTCATCATGGAGGCCTTTACATGAACTTGACTCTGCCACAGTTTAGCCATGATACTGTAATTGGAGTGACAGTGGAGAGAGAGTGGATCACCGCTTTTTTAAGCAAAACGCTACATAAGGTATAATGCAGAAAGAAAGCAAAAAGCTCAAATTGAGACATCAGCTGACACTAGATGTTCTCTCTGTGGTACTACAGAGGGGTTAACTGGATATTTAGTCTTTTAATTGGCCAGTTTCACCACTGCATGCCACTGTGCAAGTTTAGATATTTGCCTATTCGTTACATTTTTTTTTGTGGGCTTATGTGAACAAAAACCTTTACCCACAGTTGCATTCTTGTGGTTTTACCTGAGTGTACCTTGGTTTTCAGCACATTTTAAAGAAATTTCAAAGATAAGTAACACTTCTAACATAAGCAATGGCCTGTACCGTCCTAAATATGGTCAATGAATGCCAAAGCACCACCAGCCAAGTGTGCATATTTGAATCCAGTGTTTCTGAGACTGCTGATTGCCCTGAACATTTTCCCAGCAACACTCAGGCTCCTAAGGGACCTGGACTGTGCAGCATGAAAAGGGCTGCCACAAGGGAACAGCTGCCTCCACCCATTTTAAGGCTGCCCTCCTTAAGTCAACAGCAGCTCGGTTTTCAAGGCTATTTGACCAACAAGCGTGTCTGTGCATTCACAAGTTGACACCTCTTGATTTAAGGAGCCCCGGTTTGGGATATTTGCTTGAGATGAGGAATTTAAGAAGATCCCTTGGTTAGTCTTAGAAGTCAGTGTTGTTAGGTGGAGGTCATGACTTATGAAGTGAGGAGTGAATCAGAGGCAGAGTTTGCCTGCTTACTATAAGAGGAGATTTGGTCAAGTGACCTGGCGCTGGCGTGAAGCATCTCTTTTAAAGTTATAAAAACTTTAAATCAGATGCTTGTGAAGCAGGAGCTTCGCAGCATGGTCAAATTAAGCAACAAAGAACTGGGTTGGGATTTTAAAAATGATATAAAGTTTGTACTAAATTGTAAAGCACATACAACAACTATTAGACTTGTTAGAGGCCCTTCTTAAAATTGATATTTTTTCATTTCTTTTTCTGTTAACAGTACAAAAACAAAACCAGCACATTGTGACTTTGCACACTTGCAATTAGCCATTTCTGTGACTGTAATTTCTAAGCTCTTTGAAGCTCTTCTTTTGAGACATAATGTTGACGGCTTCATGAGTCAGTCAAAGCAATGCCTCTCAGTCATCTACACACTTTTGTGTTAAATGTTTCACACACTTTTTTCAGACATGCCTGTGAAAGTGATGAAGAGAGCTGTGGAGTGTGTGGGATGTTTGATGTTTGCATGAAATCCGACAGTATATTACGTACGGTGTAATACTTGTAGGGTCACAGTTTTGACACGTCCTGTCAGCATAATAATTCACATAAGTTTGCCAAGTGTGCAGTGGTTCAGTAGAATATGGTGAACGAGGATGAAAGCACTGTAAAATGGTACTTTTCTAGATATTTAGGCTAATTGAATGTCAGTGTTTTACTCATGAGGTTTTAATTACACAACACTAACAGGATAGTTGTGGTCACCGTGCTTTTCTGCCACTTGTTCAATTGCTGCCATTATCTCAACGGTAAGTGAACAACAAAAGTAAATAAGTACAAAAAAACGTAAATCTATTGTGCATATAGAGCTGAAAGATTGAAAGAGGGGAGCCGGTTAGATGCATGACTGACACGGCTCCAGAGCAGATGACTCATGTTGGAATCCAACCATGACAATGACCGCATTTTTCCCTTAGAACTGCCTTAATTCTTGGTGTTATAGATTTAACAAGGTGTTAGAAACATTCCTCAGCGGTTTTGCTCCATATTAACATTATGGCTGATTTGTTGGAAATTATTTGAGCTTTGTGACATGGTTCATTATCTTGCTGGAAGTAGCCATCAGAAGATGGTACACTGTGGTCGTAAAGGGATGGACATGGTCAGCAACAACACTCAGGTAGTGTTTACATGATGCTCAGCTGGTGTTAATGAGCTTAATATGTGACAAGAAAATGTCCCCCACATCATTACACCACTAACAGCAAGGCAAGGCAAGGCAGTTTATTTGTGTAGCACATTTCATGTACAGGACAATTCAAAGTGCTTTACATAAAACAACGGCATTACAGATATTTAGAAATAGTAAAAGGCATCAACACATAATCACAATAAAATAATAAATTGCAATAAAATAGCAGCCTTAACTGTTGATGCAAGGCAGGATGGATCCATGTTTTCATGTTGTTTCCACGAAATTCTGACCCTACCATCTTAATGTGGAGACTTGTCAGACCAGGAAACATTTTTCTATCTTCTATTGTCCAGTTTTGGTGAGGCTGTGTTATTTGTAGCCTCAGTTTCCTGTTCTTAGCTGACAGGATTGGCACAGTCCATCTGCTTTAAGGTTCAAAGTGTTGTGTGGTCAGAGATGGTATTATCCATAACTTGATTATAACCAGTGGTTCTTTGAGTTACTGTTGCCTTGTATCATCTCCAACCAGTCTGCCCATTCTCATGTGACCTTTAACATCCACAAGGTATTTTAAACCAGACAACTGCAGATAGATAGATAGATAGATAGATAGATAGATATGAGGTCATATCTGAGTCATTTCATCACTCCTCATTTTGCCGTCAGCATGCTTTTCCTCATCATGTTTATCTGACAGCATTAAAAGCCACTCAGTGTAGAAATGTTTCTAAAGAAAACACCAGTTATCTAACTGATTGAATTATTTGACCCTCTGACCACAATTTGACTGCTAATGACCAAATTTGTTTAGGGAGAGAGCACATGCAGACCTTACATGACACATTTGTTGGGAGGTCTTCATTCAGAAAAGCTTAGTCAGGCTGTAAGATCCTGGGAGGAGACGAACGGGAGCTGATGTATGCTCTTTCTCTTCCTCCTGAGAGGAAAGGATGGATTTAAAAGGCTTTATTACCAGGACAATCCTCTTTAACCCTGCTATGGCTACCACTCTAACAGGAAACAGATGGGGGGGGGTTCTGGCCTTTGCTTTGGACACAACACAGAGACCTGCTGCGGTGGCTGGCTGCACAATGAAAACAAATTAAAAAAGAGAGCTATATGAACACTGGAATCATACCTTATTATATATAATTTACTTTCAAACACTGATGTAGATAGAAATTAAGAAAGTAGAAAGTAGATATTTACCATTAAGATCATCTACTTGGTTTTAACATTGACACATTGGTGCTAATCTGATGCTCGTCTTTTTGCACGCCTCATAAGACCTCCATTACCTACACATTCCAGAGGCCTTTCTCCTACTTTTTATGGACCATGGGCAACCTGTGAATATATTGATTAGAAACAGGTCATAAATTCTCACCATCCTGTAGCAAACTCCTTATTATACCAGCTGAGAGGGTCAGAGCACTCACATATGATATGCTGGATAATAGATATATTTTGAATACCCTTACACATATATCTAAATGAGTTTGCAGGTCTGCTTTTAAGTAAAAAAACATTTTTTAATTGTTTTAGTCTCACATCTTGTATTGAATGGCCCATATGTTTGGTGCTTCGTACAGGTGGTCTTCTGTGACAGTTTTATTGGGCTCAGTGTGCTGTGCTGTTTGTTTGTGGCCACCGATGGTGTGCAAAAGGCTGATGATGCTGTAAAATGAGCATATTACAAATAATAGAGAAAGTTAGAAACAAATTTTGCACTGTCATGACTGCATGTGTAGGCTTTTTTTTTGTTTTAGAAGAGGTGGTTTAAAATGATTATTATGAAGCTGCACAAATGTTGTTGTAGTCTTATATTTATTTAATTTACTTTTTAATGTAGTGCTTCTACAACACTCACAGAAGCTCCAGTTCCTGCTGTCATGTAGCTATTTTCCTCACTGAATCACACATGCAAATCATAAAGGTAGCAGGCCAACGGTATCCTTTATGTCTGCTGTCCAAAATCAAGAGGAGATAAGAAGGTGTGTTTGTCTGTCTGTTCTGTAAGCTTCTACAGGACTATTAATGTGTCTCATTGTTATGGAATTTCACTTAAAGAGAAAACCCCAGCCTTTAACATACTGTAGATCAGCCTGTGGGAAGCTCTGAAGTGTTTCATGACTATCCTCAGTATGCCAAGTGGACACATATGCTTCCTCTCCTTTTCTCTCTCATGCACATGTAAATGCATTCACGTGCATTCATGCAAACAAGTATGCACATAAAAACACATTTACACCAGGTTGTGCAAACTTTTCCATTCATCAGTGCTACACCTGTTAGCACAAGGCAGAGCCAATAAAAAATCCCTCCCACTTACTTTGAGTACAATTAGACTTTTCATTCATTGTCAGGATTTGTGCTTTTTACCTCAAGGAGAAATAAAGGACCCACATCTTGAACTTTAGCTGTCACATTGCTATATTGAACTTTCCAACCTCCTCCTGTCTTCTTTCTGTGGTGATTACCTGTTTAGCTTATATGTTCCCTTTTGGCTTGACTGAAGTACATGAAAACATATGTCCAACACAACAGACTTTTGACAAACTGTGTACATTCTTCAAAATTTACAGCCGTTTTGGTAACCATTTGTTACTCTGTCTGGCTTCCAGTGAACATATGCTTACCGTGTGTCAGTTTAATTGCTCCGCTTGCTCTGCTAAATAATCTGCTATTTTCTCCTAACTCCACTTTTGGAGTAATCTCAGGACTTTTTTTTTCCTCAAGGGAAAGCCAGACAGATTATTATAGTTTTCAAATTTGTCCCTGAAGGTAAAAGCCCAGCCAGGATTGTAACAGAAGGATGTTTATTTGTGGAGAGTGGGTCACAGATTGCTGCATAGCTGAATGGGGAAATGATGAGCAGAGTAATAGTATATCATTGGAGGAATTGTATGATTGGCTGTGGTCAGGTTCCAGCTGAGGGATCCAAGTTGTTGTGTTAAAGAAATCCCAGGAAATTACTCAACATGTACTACTGAACTGGTACTGCAGTCTTGGTGGACATAGAATTTTCCTCTGCAAAACTGAGGTTTTTACAAGTTTATGTAAATCAATAACTCAATCTGAAAATTAAATGGTATAATTGGTTTAGTATCTACAGAATACACACACGGTGGTAGCCTTTACGGTTAATAAACACTCTCAGCCCAGATTTTGTTTAAACATAAACTTTCTAGTAGTGACTAATTATAATTTTATGCTTGTTGTAAACAGTGTCTCATTCAAGCGGCAACCTCCGCCTGTAAAATGTGAAGTCTATGCGGAAGTGCAAAAACTTGCGGTTCATCCCTCTATCGCTAGGGTTTGGCTCTAAAACAGAGCAAAACCCCATAGACTCCCATGTTAAAAAGACCAACTTCACAGCAGAAATAAACATGTTTAAAGCCTGGTAAAAAAAACAAAAAAACTTTTAGGATTAATAGGTCAAGTTTACCTTCATGACAACTGGGGGGGGGGGGGGGGGGGGGGGGGGGTTTCTAACTCATCCATTTGGATGTTATTTAATCTTGAAATTTGGCATAATTAGGGGCCTGTCCTTTTGATTGACATGTATCCAATATCTGCGTCAAGAAGGGAGAGTGCAGCACAAACATGGTTGTTAGCCGGCTAACAGTGAGCCTTAGCTTTAGCCATACCTTCATTAGTTGGTTAGCTCGCATTAGATCTCAGTGTGCTCAGTTAGCTCGTAGCTGCAGGCAGCTCGGAGTTTGATAGACGTCAATCATCCACCCCCACGCTCACAGCCCCCCTCTCAGCTCCGCCACTTTGCCCATGTTTGTATTTTCCAGGCGCGATGGCAGGTGTGACCCTTTCAAGATGGCGATGGTAGGAACCGTCCAACGAACAGAGGCTCCGTCCGTCTTTTATATACAGTCTATGTTCTGGACCCATAAGTTGATGTGACTATGCATCTACAAATTATTGTTAGATTTAAGTCAAAGTTCAATGAAAGAACTAAACAGTATGAGTAAATGTCATATAAGAGAATTAGTTCAAACTACTAGAATTTTAAAGAAATTTAGATAAGTGAACTAATGGGTTTAAGTAAATTCTAATGGTCGCCCATGTTGATAGAACTTGACATGTTTAGTTTCAGCATTTGCCAAAACTAGAATGATTTAAGGCAACGGGTTTCCACAAAAATTTCTGGTAAACTCAACAAATCTCGGATTAGAGTGAATCACTGAGTTCACTAAGGGCTGGCAAAGACAGTTTTTAAAAAATGTGGTCATGCCTCAGTCTGTACTCAAATTATAGTGTTTTTTTGGTTTTGTAATTTGACCGGTTTTACAGTTGATGCCAATAGGTTTGAAAACCTTGTGCACTCGTTTAAGCCTGGTACACACATTAAGATTTTTTGGCTGTTTATGTCCCAAGTTTGCCTCTTCCCGACCACGGACAACAAACACCAGATTATTCTGACTCATATAAGATTTTTCTGTCT